>NW_024425897.1:27893469-27902464 GCF_017311325.1 Ursus maritimus
ATGGGCAGGCACTGGCTCCACTTTCCAGACAGGAAAACTGAGTCACTAACTACGCAAGAGAGCTAACCCACGCTCCCTTCTCAGACAACGTGGGGCCGACTGATTGCAAAAGGCACCCTCGATCTTCCGTGTGGCTTGCGCCACAGAAAAAACTAAATATTAATTACAGGAAAAACAGAAATAAGATAAAACACTCATAAATAGAAGAAGTCAAAATAAAAGAGACGCAAATTCTATCTGCGAGCCCATAAAAGCAGATAAAAGTGATGAATGCCACAATTACGATGAGATGGGAGGAAGACCTACTTCATAATCATCCGTCCTCCCAAGTGCCGGGGAAAAGGTTTCCTTGTAAGACATATGTCAGAGGCGCATTGTGAGCTCACCCTAAGACTATTTATTCTAGAGCTGACGCTGCTTCTCCCACGTGAGGCCTTTGATTACAGCATTTGCTAAAACGAATGCAAATGATATTCTCAGGCCTGAATGAGTATTTCTCAAATACTGAGATAGTTTCATCGGAGATGAAAATTCTGGAATATAATCACAAACAGGAACATAAATAGATACCATATTTCCCGATGCTGATAATGAGTCAGCTTTTATTACAGCCATCCAATTTTATCCAAGAATAGCTCTCCGCTAATTAGACAGGAGTCAGTTTAATAACTAGCTGACATTAATAAGAATAGAAATGGATTATAGGAAAAGTTGTTTACCACTGCAAAAGAATAGTTAAAGCTGGTACGGTATTGTATAAAGTTGGAGTGACCATAAATTCATGTCTTACCAATACGCCGTGCTTGCAATTAAAATTCCTGGCAGTAAAATCTTGACAACACCTTCGTATATTCATGCACTCATCTGGTCAACGTGCAAGTATTGAAGACCTACTCGGTGCCTGTTGGGTTTCTCTACAGCTGCAGAGATGTTTTGTTTCTGCGAGGGACAAGGAACTGAATGCTTTCCCAGCACACAGAGCAGCAGGTGACAGGAGGTAATCCTCCTTCACTGGGAACGTCCAAAATCAGAACGGCAACCAGGAGGAGTTCACAAGTTTAGTCTCTGCAATTAAGAACCTGGGGAAATCACGTCTGGCTCTTGACATCCACGCACTATCGATGTGTCATTCTGAAGGCTCTGTCGGGAGAGCCCTGGAAGGTTCTCACTCTGTTAGAGAAAGTGAAGGAGGCCAAATGTTGGCAAGCAGAAGAACGGAAGGATCAAGTCAAAGATTAAAGATGAGATGGAATGTGTGTTTCTAGGTCTTGTCCAAGACGGCAGGCTGCCCGTCACAGGAAGAGTCCTGACGATGGGTGTTCTCGTGTGCGGTGCTCTGCTGTATCCACCGCGTATAAGGCAGCCCGTGGGGTCGCTCTCCTTTCTCACGAGCTATTGAAGTTTGCGTAAAGACCATGCCCCCCTCCCTCCCCTGCCAACTGCTGCAGAAAACCTAGACATGAAATACAAACACGGATTCACAGTACCCAGTGCAACAACGCTTTCTCGGATCACACATTCCTTAAAGCAAGGAAGGCTGTTCTTCCTTCTTCACACCCTCCGCACCGGGTAATGCCCAATGAGACAGCACGGTGTGTCAGGAAAGGGCATCGGGATCAGGGCTGGGAAGGAGAGCTGGCCTCTGGGCTCACGGTCCCTGCCTACTGGACAAATAAAATATGCTAAGAAACCGTAACCTCGCGCACACGTTAACTGCGATGCTGGGTGAAATCTGGATAAACCAGTGCAAGCCACACACGGAGGTTCAAACCCGTCCCAGGTTTTCTGTGGCATTTAGCACGCTGACTACCTGTGCAAACTCTGGAGTCCCCCAGTGTTCAGCAGGGCCTCTGGCGGTACTCGGAGTAGACGCCGGCCCGAGGAGGATGGCGGCACTTAGCGGCTGCCAGCAGCAGACGATCCTGATGACGCTCGGGGACATCTCCCCTTCCCCGAGAGAAGCCAGCCTCCCTTCCTCTCCTGGCCGCTCTCCCCTTTCTTCTCCTCCCCCTTTCTCTCTGAAGCTAAGGCCAACGCCCACCCTCTCTCCCAGCAGTTCTGCTTCATCTCCGAGATCCTGGCCACAGCAGGGACCACACCCTCGAGGTCCCTGAATTCTTTCAGGACTTTGACTCCAAAGGGCATCCTCCCTGTGCCAGGAATTCCAGAGCCACTTGCTGGAAAGCATGCATGTCCACCTCATCATAAGTACTGACAAAGCCCTTTCCAACCACCCTGTGAGGGAGTGGGCACTGTGGATGCCTCCTGCAGGTAAGGAGTCAAGGCCCAGAGAGGCTCTGGGTCTTACACAGGTGTGGCGGAGCTGGGGCACAAAGCCAGGGCTTCTGACCCAGGTCTGCCATTGGTTTCCACTGTGGAACACTTACCCATACGTTACAAATCTCTCAAACTCAGACTGAGCCACAGGGTTCTTCAAGTGCAGCGTTCATACGTCATCAGAGGTAGACCAGAAACCCATGTAATTCCAACTATATGTGCTTATGTGCTATGCCCACTGCACTGAGTTTCTTTCTGGAAGCACCAACTGTAAAATACATATCAGGGCTCCCCCATGAAGGAGCTCATACGTGGGGTGCAAAGATACAATATATGCGCATGCCCAAGCTAGAGGAAAAAACAAGACTGGATTAAATGCCTCCCAAATTTTAATTAATAAATCAGCAAGGACTCAGGAAAAGTGCAAAGCAAGCCCCGATAAATCTGACAGGTAGCACAGCACAAATGACTTCAGTCTCTGCTCAGCCCCTCCACCGTCTCCCCTCCCCTGCCCCTCCACCCTTCCATCCTACCTAAGCCGGTTTTAAGAATGGATTGAAATTAACCACCTAAGGTGGCATTTTCTGATTCCGATCCTGATCTTACACGTTCTGTAGTAATAACAGATGCTAGCCGGTCGTTTGGGAAACACTGGGTTCAAGGCGTGGAGACAGATCTTCTCAGAGACTCCTTAGATTTGTTACACGAGGACGGGTTGCTGTGAGTTTGCACTTCCGGAACGTATCTGACCACAGAGAACCAAAATAAAGTTCTTCTGCGGGGTCGGTTTCCAGGGGAACATGCGTGCCAAGTACAACAGGGTGGCAACTAAGAACCAATGGAAGTCAAAGAGCTGGCCTTCCGGGGAGCCTGGACCGGCACCTCCATCATCAGGAAACGGACCGATTTACCCGGAAAGCACCTGCAGACAGTCTGCCATCCCCTAATTTCAGGACATGGGTATTTACCCTCCCTGCCAAAAATAAGGCTGCCTGCAAAGTCAGCCAGAGAAGGATTGTTCAGAGGGGAAGATGGAGGGCAAGCAGGTCTGAATATCCTGTTTGGTCTGAAACAATGCAAAAACATCCGTTGGAATGGTGTTGGTCGGGGGCAAAAGTGAAGGAAAAGGCACGTGGGCCATTTGGACAATGCTTCTCAAACTTGAACTTGCAGGGGGACAGGCTGGGATC
The DNA here is from genome assembly GCF_017311325.1 of Ursus maritimus. Classification (NCBI taxonomy): domain Eukaryota; kingdom Metazoa; phylum Chordata; class Mammalia; order Carnivora; family Ursidae; genus Ursus; species Ursus maritimus. The sequence goes on from NW_024425897.1 coordinate 27,896,937, forward strand.
TTCCTGAAAAGCAGGTCTGAGAGGATGGGAATTTGCATTTGTATCAGACTCCCAGGGGCTGCAGACACCTGAGGCCACAACTGGCCACAAGTGGGACTGGCAAAGATTTAGGGAATAATGAGACCTTCTGATCTGGGAGGAAGGTTGAAAGATGTGGTCTTTGTGCTCACAGAGCAAACTGTCGTGGAGACAGAAAATCAACACGTCAAAGAGATGCTACTGGAAAACCAGAAAAAAAAAAAAAAGGTGGCAGGATGTGTCAGGGGACAGAGGACAGCAGTGGGCTAGTCGGCTAGAGACAGGGCACCGGGTAGGTGTCCCTGAAGACTGGACACGGAGCTGCAGCTGGAGGGGAGAAGGAAGCAGGGAAGGAGAAGCTGAGATGGGTCAGGACTCCTCATGACCACTGGCTCAGGGACTCGCTAGGAGGACTTGGGACTCAGCACTCAGCCATGCTCATGACTTTGACTCACTGAAGAGACATAAAGGAACACTAGCAAAGGGAAAAGGGGCTCGGGGGTGAGGTCTGGGGGAGCCCAAGCTGTCAGAATCCTCTCCCAGGGGAGTCCCATAAGACACATTCGGTTTCCCCCAGCAAGGGCTTGTGACAACATATGTGAAAACTGTCACCAGGAGGCCCATCAGAGACTCAGCACCCAGGGCATTTACTGTCATGGAGACACCCTCCACCTGGCACCTGCCAATGTCCAGACTGCCTGAAGGACAGCACATGGTCTATACAGACAGTGAGGCCCAGTGAGCCCCTCCTATCAATCAGGGAATGTGGGGAAGACCCTCCTACAATCTGGGGTCCCAGACCCCACACCCAAGGCCAGCTTTGCAAGCACCCCCTCTAGCACTGAGCACAATGCCAGGCCTGCCACGGAGCTGAGTTCTGCACATGTGTCTTCTGGCCCCCAGTGCTCCGAGCAAGGGCCCTGGGGAAGAAAAACCAGCCCGGCTTGTGAAAAGGGAAGCAGGCCAGTCTGCTTGGAGCTTTGTCGGTTAGAAGAAGACCCGGGGAAGCTGGGCTGGTTTCTCTTCCCCAGGGCCCTTGCACGGAGCACTGGGGGCCAGAAGACACATGTGCAGAACTCAGTTCCGTGGCAGGTGGTGAGCTTTGTCGGCTAGAAGAAGACCACCCGGGGTGGGGGGGTGGTGAGTGATCCAATCCCAGGCTCCAGCACTTACTGGCTACGTCACACTTAACCCCTCTAGACCTCAGCTTGTTAACTGCGGGCTTAACGCCAAGTGTGAAGCAGAGACCCTACCTATGAACAAAAGAGACTATCATCATCGTTAGCAAGGAATCTAGCTTCAAACAACAGACATCCCCTGAGGCCCTGCAATGAGCCAGGCGTGAGTGTGAAAAGATGCTTTTCATCTTTTAACACCTTTAATTCCTGCAACAACGACACTGCCGAGGTACAGTCTATCATGCTCCCATTTTACAGAGAAGAAAATAGAGGCATACAGAGATAGAGTGACTTGCCCAAGGTCACAGAGCCTGTGGGGGCTTGGCAGGAATTCAAACCCGGGAGCTGCCGAAGCATCGGGGAAACCACATTGATCGGAGCACTTCGACTCATAGTGAAGGACGTGAAACAGTTTCATTTTTTCGCGGACCGTGCTCTGTCAATGGCGTCTCTACTGGACAGAAGGCACGCTCCCACATCGAGGCCTCAGGGCAACTCCATCATTCTTCAGTTTTTGTTTCTAAGAAGTATTCATCGTGGCTCTAAATACTCCATCCCGTCCAGTTTTAGGTTTCGATCATGTTTTAGCCCATCAGCCCCCAGCGGTGGTTAGATTATGTCGGGGACTGTTAGCATCCCCCAGAATCCAACACGCTGGCTCAGAGGTGGGGGCTGTGGCAGGTGATCGATCAGGGTTACAGGAGGTGGTGAGGGGGGCCCCGTGGGGGGGTCACTGAGAGGGACAGACCCCAGTGTGCTCTGCCCACTATGCGAGGACATGGGAGAAGCTAGCCATCTGCAAGGCAGGACCCTGACCTTGTACTTCCAGCCCCCACACCTGGGGTACATCACCGTCTGCTGTCTGTATGTGGTCACAGCAGCCCAAGCTGGCGAAGGCAGATTCACTGTCTGGCTGCCTGGACGGGGTCCGGGGCTCTGCAGGCTCACCGTGCTCCTGCCACCCAGCAAGCAGTCCTCCTACTGTCAGGGCAGAGAGGAGGGCAAGAGAGGGACTGTCCCCGGCTAATCCACTGTTCATCACTTGGTCTTCAACAACTGTGGACCTTGTTCCTTTAACACAGACTCTGAGTTATTATCTTCTCTGTCCAAAGAGGGCTTTCTCTTTGGGTTCCTTGGAGTGTCCCGAGGGGCCCCACCCGGCACAGTCTCCTCGAGGGGTTACGCCACACGCCTCCATCTATCTCAGGCAGGGTGCCCCCAAGCCCCCCACTGCTGCTGTCCGTCGCCTCCCCATGGACCGCTCTGTCAGTGGACTGCTAGCAAGCGGCTTATGCTCTGGCCATGTTCCAGGATGTCCTCTCACCTGCGGGGAACGAGAGCATCTCTGCTGTGTCGTGGGGGGCAGGAAAGCCCTCTGTGGGGCCCAGGGTCTCTTTCTTCCTGATGTCCCAGGGGCATCATGTGTGCTGCTGGGCTGGTGGACCCAGTACTTGACACCAGACGTGCCCAGGAGGGGCAGGTGGTTTGGGAGCAGACAGGGCAAATGGAATGGCCCTGGGGTCATCCTCAGGACTGTTCTCGAAGAGTTCTCCCTCCCTGAGGTCGGGAGTGGCCTCGTCACCTGCTTCTCTCGTGGAATGAGCAGAAGTGTTGCAGCTCACCTCCAGGTAGAAATCTAAAGGCCAGCACCTGATTCCACAGGGAGCCTGGCAGGTGCCCTCCTCCAGAGCCTGCATCCACCTGCCTTCCTGGGTGAGCAGGACTAGAAGGGACCTGTCCTGCTGCCAAGGCTGGGCTCATCATCCCATGACTGACAAGTCCGTCTTCTCCAGGTGTCTGAGGATAGTGTGACCCAGCCAGCCTCTCCCGGGAAGGAGACCTCAAACCCACCTCCCTTCCTCCTGCATCCCTTCCTGTGTTTCTAGATTCTCACAGCACTCTGCAATATTCAGCACGGTCCTCCCAACTGTGGCCACCGGCCCGTCCACAAGCTTTCTAGATGCACCCGTGGTACATACCCGCACCCTCACAGCCTCTGAGCAACGTCTCCCCGTCCCGCTCCCACCCTGCTGCTCCGGCAGAGATCCAAGGGAGGGATCCCAGGACATGAGAAACCCGAACTCGGTGCGAGACAACGAGCCAGACGTGGTTTGAAGGTGTCTCTTCTCAGAAAGCAGAGTAAACGAATTCTGTCTGGAACTGAGATGCAAAACCCAAACAGGGTTGTGCTAACAGGTTTATTCTAAAAATGAGGATATACAAAACGTGAAAAGTACGACGCTGTTCTAGTGACAACGGCACCATGATTTGGTAGTTCATAAGGCAAGTGCGTATCCCACGGAAACAAATATTAATAATGGCAATTAGTAACTGAGCCCTTCTCTCTGTTTGGTCCTGCAGGAGCTCTTAGCGTGCTTGACCTCCCTGCTTATCTGTGAGGTAAATACTGTTATTACCATCCCCATCTCCAGGTGAAGAAACGGAAGGGTGAAAAACGCATGGACCTTGTCCACTGGTCCCTGGTTAAGGAATAGCGCTCTTCGGTCTGTCTTGGCCCAAAAGGCATGTTTTCACACTGTGGAGTCAGTGATCGTGGAGAATTCTGGAGACCTGGGGCGGACACGAAGACATGAACACCTGTACCAAGGCTGGTTCACTCCTCCTGCACCCACTGCTCGTGGAAGCAAAGAGCAGACTTTGCAAAATATCACTTGATGCTATTTTAGCTTCAGAGCTTACGAGACATGGCCCACGGTCACGTCTGTCCTCTCTAATTCTTGCCGTCGGAACCCGTGTTCTGAACAAGGCCCCTCCGAGGCACCCAGGACGCCTCGTTTCCTGTTCCGACATCTCACTGATGGTACGTTTTCAAGCCTCCCCTGCTGGAGAAGGAGCCGTCCTCACCCAGGGAATTACAGAGGCAGTCTCAAGGGCAAAAAGGTGTCTGGGAAAGTTCTTTTTTCCCTGGAAGAGAGAAGTTAATTTTTAACCCCCTCACCTGGCTGAAGCCCATTCCGAGCTAACAGAGGCGAAGTGCTGGAGTCGTGTTCCTAATGTGAACGCGGAAACTGGGAAAAGCACATCCATTAAAAAATAAAATATGTATAAGCTGCCTGCTACATTCACTAAGTGATTAAAAACGTAATCTTCCTGAAGAAATGTGCCACATATTTGTTTATATTAATGTTAATAACTCGCTAACTAATGATAAATGTATGATAATTTATTCTAAGTGAAATGAAGTGTGCCCTAAAGACAGACTCTGTAAATGAAAGCTTATGTTCACCCAAGTTTACAGCAGGCACATGAATAACTATATTCTCTTACCGCAGTGAAAATGACTGCATGTAAATTATACGCAAAGGTACCCAGAGTAGCCAAATAATGGCAAAGTGGGGGTCCTCGGAAGCAGGAATTATTGGCAAAGGTTCTCTGCCATGATCTTGCCCCCCCCTTGTTGTGGCTCGGAAATCCATCTCACAGGGGCAAGAGAATGTTCTAACCATACTCTTTGGGCGTATTTAAGATTCAGGATTCTTAGTCTTTGCTTCTCCATACATAAATAGAATTAATAAAAACTGCCTAATGCTCTATTGTGTGCATTTAGAAATCATTAAGCCAAACTATTTTTGTGAATTTAGAAATTATATAATTATTATCTTTATAAATAATGTTACCAATTCTAATTTATCCATGCACATAAATCTCAAAATATCTATTAGCATTCACAGCAGGCCCACATCCCCCACACGCCCCAGCCGCCCTGCCAAATTACAACCTATCACCTATGGATGGATACCGTGTGAGCACTGAAATTAAATCCAAGTGGTTATCAGTGGCAGACATGGTTGGTTAGCTAGGGGGAGACCTTTGTCCTCTCTCTCCTGCTAGGAGGGAGGGAGGGAGGGAAGAAGGAAGGAAGGAGAGAGGGAGGAAAGGAAGGGAGGGAAGGGAAGAAAAGGAAGGAGGGAAGGAAAGGAGATAGGGAGGAAGGAAGGAGAAAGGGAGGAAGGGAAGGGAGGGAGGAAGGAAGGAGAGAGGGAGGAAAGGAAGGGAGGGAAGTAGGCGCCTCAGTGGCTCAGTCTTTAAGCATCTGCCTTTGGCTCAGGGCCTGATCCCAGCGTTCTAGGATCGAGCCCCGCATCAGGATCATTCGCTGGGAGCCTGCTTCTTCCTCTCCCACTCCCCCTGCTGTGTTCCCTCTCTTGCTGGCTGTCTCTCTGTCAAATAAATAAATAAAATCTTTAAAAAAAAGGGGGGGGGAGGGAGGGAAGGGAGGGAGGGGAGGGAGGGGAGGAGAGAAGGGAGTGAGGAAGGAAGGAGGTGGGGAGGAAGGGAAGGAGGAGAGGAGGGAAGGGAGAGAAGGAGGAA
>NW_024425897.1:27902474-27923481 GCF_017311325.1 Ursus maritimus
GGAGTGAGGGGAGGAGGGAAAGAAGGCAGGAAGGGACAAAGGGAGGGAAGGAAGGGAGGGAAGGAAAGAAGGGTCCGGGAGGGAGGGAGGTCTCGGCTGGCTGTGACCCAGCGGCAGGCAGGAAAGTTTCATCCCAGCAGGAATCCTGCCACCTGAGTAAGGCCTGATGACTCTCAACACTCAGTCTGAAATGAACAAAGGTCCCAGAGCAAAGAAGCAGGGGTTTTACCACTAATGGGGGCAGCAATGGACTGTGGCATCAAACCCCATTCCAATCTCCAGCTGGCACGCCAGGCTCTATGTCTGTCTGTCTGTCTGCCTCCCTGCTGGTTCGATCTCATGTCTCCCTTGTGAAAAAGCATCCGAGCGTGAGGTCACTAAACCCCACGCCTCTTGGGGATAGAGTGGCCCGGGGCTCAGGCTGCACCCAGCCTACCTGCACCCTACCTTCCACCTGTCCACCCAGAGAGACAGCACCCACTCCGTTCGCTCACTGGAATGGCTGAAAGGAGGAACCGCGAGACTCAGGCGGACAAACGGATGGGCGGGTAGATCACGCGCACACATGTCACCAGAACAGCATGTGAAACACGGAGGTGTCGCATGAGGGTAAGTAACTGTGGTCAGAAATGCAGTCCCAAGTCTTAGTCAGAACTTCCAGTAACTGGGGACAGAAGAGTCGATGTATTGGACTCACTGAGAAGTGACTTCCTGCCACCTGCGACACGAAAATCTCTAAGTGACAGAAGACTGCCAGGGTCCACAGGTGTCTGTATCCTCTTTCCCCCGCTCCCGGCCCACCGCAGGAGCCCCTGTCCCACTGTGGTCTCTGAGGGGCCAGAGGGTCCCCCCACGTGGGGACACATGTGACGGAGATGTTATGCAATTTGCAAAAAAAATTTCACTACCTAGCCCTTTAGAGAGGGGTGCCGACCTCTACACTAAAGCATGGCGAGCCTGTCTGCTTATGGAATGGGGGCGTTGTCTGTGCAGTTTTCCTCGCCGGGCCGATGGGGGGTCAGGTGCAATGCTGTGCATGGAAGCACCGTGTGGGTGTGCATGACGAGATAAAAGGCACTCTCCTCTGTCTGCGTCCGTCCCCTGCGGCACGGAGGGCTGATTACACAGGTGGAGACCCCAAGCCCCGCCACCATCCAGGCAGAAAGCCATCTTGAATTGTCACATCTCTCAGTTGTGGGGAAGTCCCGCAAAGGTGACGCCTCCAGTGACCCCACTTGTACCTTCAGGGAGCTTTTATCCATTTGGTTCGACCTCCCCATCCGGCTTCCACCTCCCAGAGGAGTAGCAAGTAGTCCGAGGGCAGCAGCCGGTCGCCAGAGAGCTGGGCTTACACACCAGGTTGTGCAGGCTGGTGTCACCAGCGGGTTCTCCGTGGCTCTCCCAGCCCTCGAGGCTTTGAGCTTCCACATTCTCATGCTTGGTTTCAGGTTGTCCTGAGATGCAGGTGTCCGTTCCAAAACACAACTCAGTGTGCCCTTAACAGACTCCTGAGACGCTTCTCCACTTAAAATCATCAGAGTTCTTAAAGCTTGTCACCAAGTTGCTTTTAATGGAAATCGCACCCATGCATGCAAACACACAGACCTCTCTCCCTTTTAATCCCTGACTTCCCCATTAAAGAATGTTTCTTTTTGGGTTCACTTATATTTCTATGTGAATTAGTGCTTTTCAGGAAGAATACAATTATACCAAAAGGAACTCCCCACCCTGTCCCACAGATCCCTTTCACCAAACCCAGCTCTGGTTTCCACCCATGTCCCCACAGGCCGCCCATCAAAGCATCTGGCCTGTGTCCTCGACAAAGACTTCTTGGGCTCATGAAGTAACCAGACTGCGGATCTCAATCGTTCTTCACAACTGCCTGCCTAAAACTCATGCAATATGTGTATTTTTTCAATTTCTGCAAGCTACAGAGAGGCGGTGCCCAGGATCCTTCACATGCTGCTGCCCTGCGCGGGTCAGAATCGCTGCCATGGGAGGGGTCAGCCTGCTGTCCCCTCCTGCCTGGGGTGAGGGGTGGGGGTGGACACCAGCCCGCGCTCCTGTGCGAGGGGGCTCTGCCGTCCTGCAGGCGGCGTGTGTAGGAGTAAGAAGTGGAACCCCGTGTCGAGTCCGAAACCCCCCCTGGAGCTCACCTGTCCTAACGCTGCAGCGGACACAACCAGGTCAGTGCGTCAGCTGCAACGCCCCCCCATGTCACCACCTAATCGTTGTCATGCGGAGTGAGCGCACTTACGTGTGGGACGGGACCGACCTGGAGCCTCTAAAAGGAAGGACACCGTGGAGCCCCTCCAAGGGGCCATGGCTGCCGCCACCGACCTGCGTCTGGGGGGACTCACCTCCACCACCTCCCTGATCTCTGCGGCTGTGTGCGGCTTCGAACCCACGACCGCGGGGTCCTCTGGGGACAGCGAGAGACAGTTTTCCATCTGCAGGCTCCTGATACCCATGCATGGCTTCATCTGTCTGCAGGACTGTTGCGTGCCCGCTGAAGGACAGCCCAGGGGACCGCCCGCGTCTCCAGGGATGGAGACGGTGCGTGTGCGTGCGTGCGCGTGCGGGTGTGCGTGCATGGGCGTGCGCGTGCATGGGCGCGCGCGCGTGTGGGCCCGTGCCCGTGCACACGGATACTGAGCGCTTGTAACACGGCGCGAGTACGTTCTGCATTTCTTAAATGTAAAGATGTATCTGTATTAGTTCCTTACCAAACAAAAGTAGGGCTTACATAACAAAGAAACGACACTGTTCTCCTCCTAGGCACATAAAATAAATGCTTCCCATGAATCACTAAAATCAGAAAAAGGGTCCCCTCCCTACATCATAAAGAGATGAATTACTGCGGAATGACTCCCTCGCCGTCTCCTGGTGTTTACACACTGTTGGTAAAACACGGCAGTCTGAGGCAACGATTATTATACTGTTATCTCCACCAACTAAGAGATTTTGGGCAGTTTGTAAAAAATCACTTTGTACCTATAGCTATTAACAGACAAATTAAGGCAACCATTAACAAATCTATTCCCTAATTGATTCCAAATTTTGCAAAGCAAAGAAGAAAAAGCAGAAAAAAAGCGGGGGGGGGGGAATCTATTCTTTACCTACAGGGGAAAGGGATTTGTTTCAAGACCATTCTCTAAGAAATAGAAAACGTGATTTTGGTGTTTCTTAACTGTCCATAAACACCCACGTGTGTGACCACCGCCACGTCAGGTCTCCAAGGGAAAGATCGTGGCATTTCTACAGTAACAGATGTGCTGCCGAAATCTAATAATTATTCTTATTTCTTTATAGGCGCTGCTTGCTTTATTTGAAAAATGTACATTTGTGGCAAATGCTCTCTGATAATTTTTTTCATCAGACATCTCCCCAAAAACACAATTTATTCTCAAGGATATTACTTTGTAATGGGAAATACACCTGGACCCAAAATAACTTCAGCTCCTGAGTGTTCTTTACAAGGTGGGGAGTTCTGTGGTGAAGTTTTAGTACCAAATTCACAGATGCAAATGGATTCATTTAAATTACTAGATTTACAAACAAAACACCTTCTAAACCTTTCTGTAGTAGAATCAGGTAAAAAAAAAAAAAAGTCACACCTTTATTTTGTCTTCCCCAGTGAGGCAAGTTCTCTAAATAGAAGCATCTATGCTTATATGGAAGAGGAAAGAAGAAATATGTTTTGACTCTACACTCGCTGAGGCCTTCGTAATAGGCATTGTTCCACCAAAAAGCTCTGTGGTTTTGATTTATTCATATTTTTAACCCAAAACATCAATGTAAACAACTTGGTGCCCCCCTCAACACATGATTCCGAATAAATGAGCTACAGCCTCACGTTGGTCCTTAGACGTCCGCGGCTCTTGGGAGCCCATGGAATATACACGACGTGGCTTCGAGCCACCTGCAGATGAAAACACCAAGTAAAACTTAAGATTGGAGGCAGATCTCCAAAAGCCCTGGTAAGGCTAATTTAACACATCTGTCTTATACGATTACCCACAAGATGTAGTCCAAAACATCTATGTTTTCTCTCTTCAAACAAAAAATAAAGCAATTTCCCAGACTTGACACTGAACAGCGGTCCCACCAAACAAAGAGATTAACCCTCTGACATTTTCATGAACCAATAAAATGTGATCACTTGACGTGTTTTTTGGGGGGAAGAGTGGCTCTCCCCATTACAGAAACTTCGACACTGGATTCCTGCTCTGAAACCCTGGCCATAAAACAGCATTAAAAGCCATGGGTGAAGAGGCTGTTAACTCAGAGATGTCAATGGCATCTTCCCTAAATCACCCTTCAGCTCAGAAAAAAAAAAAGAAATAAGTAAATAAGACTGCTGTGAGGGAACCTCTAGAAAGGAAAATCCTCTTAAACCTTCTCCCTAAAAATCCAAAGTGGATGATGGCATATATCGTCCAGACCCAGTCTGGGGGAGGCCCAGGACCCCTCCAAGTGCAGGGCAGAAGGCCACACACCTGTCTGCAGGTCAGCAGGTAAGGGCTCTGTCTCGCACAGGCCTGACTCCTCTTTCACTCAAATTTTAAATCAGGCCCCTCCTCACTGAATTCCAAGGCGGGAAAGTGAAATGGGGCCGGCTTCACACAGACGTGGCACTGTATGTAGGAGCTATTCCTAAAGCTTTGTAAAAAAAAAAATTACCTGTCACATATGGTAAAGGTTATCCCCCCCTCATATGAAACAGCTCTTAGAAATTAATTTCTTTAAAGAACGAACGCCCCAACGTTAAAAAAAAAAAACACAAGATAGAAAAAGTAAAACAAAGATGATTCTCCAAAAGAAAGACGATACAGGGCAAACAAGAACATGATTTAACCTAATTATAATCAAGGATATTCAAACAAAAAACCCAGGACTCAGATGAACCACACTGGAGGCAGAAGGGCCTGCCTGAGGCCGTCCAAAGCCTTTGGTGCTGGGAGGGGAGAGCGAAGCCAGGCCCAGGACACGAGGACTTCCTGGGGCTTGGACTCACACGTCATGTGACCATGCATGCTAACCCACCAGCTTCTGCACTGCCCGAAACCAAATACACCCCCGGGCCATAAAGGATGTTTTGGGTACCCACCATATACATACCTGCACGCGTAAGTAAATACGTATGAACATATATATACAATGTGACATATATTATAGATAATACATATATGGTACAGTAGCCTATTCATACAGCAGTATGTGTACAGAATCCACACATATGTATATATTTATACACGCATATACTGTACTATATATGTATATACGTATATAAAACAACATACTTACATGGTTTTTTCTTATGTATGAATTAATACACAAACTACTCTAATAATATATTATGCGCATTATAAAATGTAATCTCAACACTTCCTTTAAGCATTGCTTACGAGAAAATCTAAACTGAACACGCAAGGAGAAGCTCCAATATTTTCTGTCCACACCCCCAGGGGCATCACCCTCTTTGGAGACCACTGCTCAGAGGGGCTCCACTCTCCCTCTTCGGAATGTACCTGGAGGCAAGGACGGCTGTACGGCTGGGAGGGAGGCAGAGCTGACTATCAGCGACCTTGGGCAGGGACACCCCCAGAGCTTCAGCCCCCCACCTGCAGGGACCCTGGGGATACCTGCCGCACAGGCGCAGTGTAAGGATGAACGGCAGAGCCTAGGTCGGGTTTCTGGGGCCTAGGGCTGAATTCCAGTTCTCGGTATAGAATAAATAGGAATAAAAAAGCCAAACCTTCCAAGTTCAACCTAGGAAGCAAATTCCACTTAGAGAAAAGTAAAAACAGAAGGATAATGCAGACCTTCTGAAATGTACCAATTCAACGTAAAAAGTTCAGGTCACAGGGTTGTGCCTTCCTGAAGCCCTGGGGAGTGAAGAGATCCTTCTCCAGCCAACGCCAGGGGTTTCCAGCTTGTCCCTTACCGCCTGGGGGGCTGGGCAGCTCCGGAAGCTCTCTGTGCCCATCCCTCACCTGCAACGGGGACAAGAGAGACACCACCCCACCCCACCCCCGCCTCACGGGACCGCTGTGACAGTGGACAAGGCCATACCCAAGCACAACGGCTGACCCGTGCTAAGTGCCTGAGGGGAGGATCACCCAGGCGTGTTATTGCTGACCACGCAACTTAGTTGAAGCATAATCATCAGTGGAGTGTGCTATTGGGTTAGAAAGCGGTGGGAGTCTACAGAATAGTACAGGGTGGGTTTCTGCAACTAGCACCACGCAGAGGTGCGGTCTAGGGAAACGGTAAATATGCACACACGTACACACCTACCTTGCCTGCATTACATGGCATATAGGCTACGTGAACGTGCACATTCACACGTTCATATGTATACATGTAAAATTATGATATTTAAGAAAAAAAATATGATTTTTTTTTTTTAAGTCTCAATTATGTAGTCACCAAAAGTTTCCAGGGTGCTAGGTATCCTGCTTTTCCTTCCTGGAAAATATGAAAGAAAAAGATTCACGCACTTCTGAAAATCCATTTCTAAGTTTAAAAAAAGAAAAAAAAAAGAAATATCACCATAGGTGGCTATTTCAAAGCCCCGCATAAGATTCTCTAATTAGATCAAAGAACTTTTTATCTCAGGCATTCAGGGCTGAGAGATGGTGAAATCCTAGTTTAATCAACCTCAAGTCCCACGGCTCCTCGGAGGGAACTTCTTCAAAGCCATGAACTTCAGCCAAGAGTGTGTTAATTGTACCTTTTGTGTTTCCTGCCCTCTATTATAATGATGAGGTGCACTGAAATGTTAATGCTATTTGGAATTCCCATTTAAACTATTTCTTAAACTTCTGCCCTAAGTTCCCTCCCTTTAATAGAGGAAGTTAAGATTCGCAGAAGGAGAGGCAAAGATAGAACACGGTGGGAAGAACGGGAACTAAAGGTGAGTCCATCAACTAAATATAATTGTATTTAAGAGAGAATTGCTCCAAGGTACCAAAGCAATAACCTCAGGAATATTCAACACGAAAAACAGGTATGTGGTCCCTTTAATAAAAATTACGATCAGGTATAACAAAACAATGAACAAGGAGGAGGAGGAGAAGAATGGCTAATACTCGTTGTCCTTACTAAGAACCAGGGCACAACTGTGCTCTCACTTGAAAATGTTTCTTGCCACAATCACCACATTCAATTTCCCTAAAGAGTCGGGGGGATACCCTGCCACCCAGACATTCTGGGGGGTTCAAAAACCGGATCAAGGACAGAGTCAGACCATACATAAGGAAGTTACGCTCTTTCCAGCTGATGACGTCAGGGGAAATGTGCAGCTCAGGCTGGTGAATCTAATTTCTAGCATCACTGATCTCCAGTCCCAATGGAGACAGAACAGGCCAGAGCACCCAGGGAGACAATATTCATCCCATTCGTTTTCACTGTGTTTGTTATTTCTATTTTTCATAAATAATTCTGGCTTCCTATTTATGTTTATAATATAAAATTCTACTATAAAACAGGTTTTTTTTATTTAAAAAGTGTCTCTTTACAGAAAAAGAACATTAAGCAAATAATAGTACAGTTGGTTACACATACGGCAAAAATTACAAAGGTAAAGTGCAAATGACTTGCATTTGGAAATCCTGGCCGTGCTCACTAGCGTGCCACAGCCTTATGAAGGCATGACGTCAGACATGTTTTCATCCTGGCTGAATTCCTTCAGTGTATTTAAATGCAAGGTCCATATTTTTTAAAGATTTTATTTATTTATGAGAGCGAAAGAGCGCACACGCGAACCAGGGGAGGGGCAGAGGGAGAGAGAGAGACAGAATCCCCAAGCAGACTTCCTGCTGAACATGCAGCTCAATGCAGGGCTCAATCCCAGGACCCTGAGATCACAACCTGAGCCAAAACCAAGATTCGGACGCTCAACCAACAAGCCACCCAGGTGCCCCTGCAAGGCCCATTTTTTAAAGAAGAATCTCCAAAAAAATCGGAGTAAACAGGATCCCTAATTGGTCCACATAAGACTTTTTTTCAGAGTAAGAAAAAATTTAAAATGCACCTTAATTAAAACGTGACTGAATGATAAAGGTGCTTAATACGACTACTGAAATATTCTACCAATGCTGGATTTTTCACATATTTGCCATATTCACCATTATGGAATACGCAAAAGAAAAAGAATCATGACGTGATTCCCACTCATAAGTAATTAAAATTCCCCTGGAAATGGAAGATACGAATCAAATACATAAATGCAGAATAGCAGGAAAATGACTCCCTGAAAATCATCAAGGCTGAAGTGTATGACGGTTTATACAATCACAAAGGAAAAAGGATCAAAATTACCTGAAGAAACAAACAAAGAGAGAATAGTCTGGGCGGTGGCGGGGGGCGGGGGGTGTCACCATTTCCAAGATGCCTGGAGGAGGGTGGCGAGGCTGATCATGGAGTTGGGGGGGGTGGGCGTTGCAGCTTCTGTGTCTCAAACCCCACAGGTGCCCTCCTTACGGCATATTTCATCCAGCACACGCTGTGCTGTTGTGAGCGGAGGCTCTGCAGACGGCATGAAGAGGCACTGAGCCCCGTGTGAGCAGGCAGGATGAGCCCATGTGACAGTTTCTGTGTGCCATCACATTATTACAATTTTTACAATGCAAACGTATTGCTTTTGTAATTGAAGAAACACAAGACCAAATACGCAAAAAATCACTACTGATAAACTAATAGAAATGGAAAGATACTTTAAGGACCACCTAAGTAACATTTATCTGGAATCTCTCTGAATGTATCCGCCCCCCGAAACAGACAGCCTTTGGACCCCGTCTGCACTGGGATGCGTGGTCTAACATATCTGATAAGGGAGTTCATCTTGCAAGATGACATCTTTTCAGTCAAGTACAGTAAGAAACCAATTCAACTTTATGTGCTTGTAAAACCTGACAGGGAGGGACAGAGAAGGAAGAGAGAGAGGGAGAGAGAAATTTAAACAATGCCGGTAAGTCTGTAAATTATTCTACCCCCTGAGCACCTGCCCTGGACGGAGCAGGAGACGGGGTGCATGCCTACCCTTTCTTCAGACTTCTGGATCCCCTACACTCTCCTAACCCAAGTATCTTGAAAAGATGAGTATAATCCCAATGTTCCCCAATACCATTTATCCCTATTCAAAGATCCAAGCCATTTTACCCAGTGCTCATCTGAAGACAGAAGGACCTTTCCTGGCTCTGAAAGACAACCTTCCTGTTCCAGCCTCGCTGAGGAAGGCACGTGAGCACCTCACGTACGTCTAAATAAGATGGAACACCATGGCGTCACTGGAAACGTCTCGAGTATAAGCAGCTGTCCTAATTCACAGTAGCGAAATCACTCTTGGAGCTCCAACACAGCCAACACTCTCCCCTCTACGGTTCCTCTGCACCACCAAGGGGCTGACTCACAGGCCTCCAAGGACGAGGAACAACAAGGTGTTGACTTAGGATGCATTTCCTATTTCAGCTTTCATGCCGGAAGTCACAGGAAGCACCACCCACTTGGAATAAGGATGGAATTGCCTAATTCATGAGATGGGCACTGTGATGGTCTGTAGTCTGCTCACATGGCCCTCCTCCACCTCTGATGTGAGTTCAGGGAGAATGGTTGGGACCTAGTGTTGAAAACGTTCCCTGTGTTCCTGAATCGAGAAGTTTACCTATTGGGGGACACAGAATGGGTGACATCAGCCACTTCCTCCGTTCATTTTATTTCAATATCTAGAAGGAAAACATATGCAAACTACACAAGGGAAATAAACATGAAATTGAAATACATATTTTTAAACATGCACGTGAAGTAAATCTGTTTTGTGGTGCATATTCCAGGGATGGCTCATAATCAAAACATTGCTTCCCCAGAAGAGTGTTTGGAGGCAGAACAAATTGCTGGAAAATGGCCTCTTGTAAGAGTAGCTTCTAAAACCCAGAGAAAACCTGAGTGTGTTTCCCTTTTTGCTGGTATAGACGTTTCCAGAATTGCCTATCCTACAGGAGTCAGAAATCAACAACAGCAAGACCATTTATAACTTTTTTGGAGAAAGCAAAATGTTTAATTTGAGACTGGAACCACCATGCCTTTAATCCCCATTATTTCCCCCTCTGTCTTACTAGATTCAAATTCAAGATAGATCGACCACATTCAAACATCATCCCACAAAGGCCAATCAGCATCCCACCAATAAGGTGCATCCCAAAATTAAGCTATAAGTTCATATCAGATTTATCCCAAATTACAATGACTCCCAAGAATAGAATCACCATATCATAAGCACGTTCTATCAAAATTCAAATAAATGATCCTAAACAGTTTATCTGATCATGACTTTGTATGATCAATTGCCCACACATTCACGGCTACCCTCTGTCCCTTCCCGCCTGTGCCTCCTCCCCTTTTGTCGTACCTTCATGGAAGGTTTCTGGGACACATTCATTATGCTTCTATATGAAATACAATGCTTTCTTAATATATAGAATTCTAGGTTTTGACAAGATAGTTTTCCCTCTGCATTTTAAATACGTAATTCCATTGTCTTCTGAGTTTCATTATTTCTGTTGAAATGTACACTGTCAGTCTTACAGTTTCTTCTTTGAAGTTAAATGGTTTTTGTCTCTTTTGAGCAGTCTTATGATGATTTACTTGGTTGTGGTTCCCTTTGCATTTGTGCTGACTGAGGTCACAGGTCTTCTTGACTCTGTGCCTTGATGGTTTTCACCACTTTGGGGAAGTTCTCCCATTCATTTCTCTCCCCCCTTTTTGCACTTCAGAATATTTTTTACTGACCTCCATTCCAGTTCATTCATCCTAATATGCTCATAAACCAACTATTATTATTTTCATTACTCGACTATTCAGCTCTACCACTTTCATTTGATCCTACTGAACATATTTTTGATTTCCATCATGTCATCCTAGGATAGGTATTTTTAGAAATCTATTGTGGAGAATTCCAGTACCTGGATCACCCCAGGGTCTACTTTTGCCCCCTCTCCCATTGGTCCTGGCTCCTGGTGTGCCTGGGCAATTGCTTACTGAATGTCAGATAACACATATGAAAAACTGTAAAGGCTATGGATTAACTTTTCCCCAGAGAGGACCTATTTTGCTTCTAGCGGGCAATTCAAGTTAAAGGACACTGTCTTAATCCAGTCGGCAACTGCGCTATTTCAGAGCTGATGTTGAGCTTTTGTGGCTCTGGTTCACCCTTACTCTTGGCCCTTGGGAAGCCCCAACCAGGAGCCTGGGGGCTTATGGGCCCGGGTCCCCTGGGCAGGTCCCAAACCCCATTTTTGTCTCTGGCAAAACTGCACCACAAGACTGCAGAGGGCGCTGGCTCGGCTCAGCAGCCTCGTAGCTGCCACTCTGCTCAATTCCTGAGCATTACCGCTGCTGCTATTAACTGCCAAATACTTCAAGATAAACACTGATGCAGAATGCTGGGCCCACTCCTGAGCCTCTCCTCCTCTGTTCCCCTTACATCAACCCTGCTGCCTGTGCCGCCCTGAACCGTGGTTCTGGTCTTCCCAAATCCCAGGGACTTCCGATGGCTCTGGTCCACTCTGTCTCCTCTCGGCCATGGCTTCAAATCAGCAAATGCACTGGGTCAATGGCAGTGTGTGTCCTCTGCAGTGGATGACAGGAGCCTGCACGTTCCAACTCTCCTACGGAGAGGGGAGGCCCATCCTTGAATCTGGGCAGGCTCTGGGACCACTGTGACCTACAGGACAGTTGAAGGGAGGCTCTGCCAGGCCCATGCCTGAAGAGAATGGCAGCTTCTCCTTCCTGAACCTTGGAATACTTGCTCTGGGAAAGGAAGTGCCATGTAAGAAGTCTGATTACCCTAAAGCCACCAAGCTTTCAGGAAGCCTGGGGCAGCTGAGTGGAGAGGCTGTATGGTGTCAGCCAGCCGCCAGGCCAGATGTGAGCATAAAGAAGCCTTTGATGGTGCCTGCCTCAGCCACCATCTGCCTACAGTAGTGTGAGGGCCCCAAACGAACTCAGCTGAACCCATCAACTCCAAGAACCATGAAGGACACTGATAAATTATAGGCTTAATACACTAACTTTGGGGTGGTTTGCTTCTCTGTAATATATAACCACATCTTCTTTCTTTTTTCTTCAAGTTTTGGCTGCTTGGTAGTCTCTCCGTGTGTGTGCATGTATGTGTGCATGTGTGTATGTGTGTATGTCCATGCTTGTGAGTCTGTGTCGGTCTGTCTGTGAATGTCAGTCTGTATGTCTGTGTGTCTGAATGTGAGTCTGTGTGTCTGTCTGTGTGTGCGTCTGTATGTCCATGCATGTGAGTCTGTGTGCATGTGGTATATCTGTGTGTGTCCATGCATGTGAGTCTGTGTGTATGTCTGTGTCTGTGCATGTGAGTCTGTGTGTGTGTCTGTGCGTGTTTGTCTGGGTCTATATGTTTGAAATTCTACTCCATGCCACTACTCGGTCTGAGTAGAAGATTTGGTCTAACCCGAGACAGCCTATCACAGCTGGACATGGAAGTCGTGCCCACTATAAGCATAAAATCATTCATTAAGCCTCAAAAATCAGCAATCGGCAACTGCAATTGGGTCCAAGTAACACAGACAGACCCTGGTGGCTGGTTTGGTGGCGTCACTCAGGCCTCTGCAGGAGTGTTGCCTCACCAGTGATCCCCTTCCCGATGGTCCCCTGTTGGACAATATCCTCAGTCATCCTAGCCTCTTACCACCTTCACCTCTGTCCATGGCTTTCACCACAACTCCACGCCACAAGCTGGCATCTCTGCCCCCACAATAACTTCTACAAGTGCTGCATGACAGCAAGGGCTCTTAAGGCACAACGCTAGCCTCTCCTTCTGGGCACATGCAGGAATACACTGACCTTCCCAGAGCACGTGCTCATGCCCGACCACAAGGATGGCCTTGGCCAGTAAAAGTGACAAAATTGTGTGAGCCAGAGTATGTCTGCCAGCCTGTGTCTGTCTTCACCACCCGACCAGCCATGTTCTGGGTGGGGATGCTGCCCCATCAGCCTGGGTCCCAGAATGGGAACCCAGGGCCCCCAGCAGAGCCTGCAACTGAAACTCAGTGGACACAGAGAATGAAGAGACATGAATCGTTGCTGCTTGAAGCACTAGAACTTCAGGGGCTATTTGTTACTGGAGCATATTATAGCCCACCCTGACTACACTGAGCAGAATGCTGGGTGATACTGTCACGGCTGTGGACCAGAGACTTAGAGCACAGAGCGGACGTTCGTAAGTATCTGACAATGGCCAACAAATTCAAGAATTCTCTTCCCAATGTTATTTAAACCATAACTAAGTTTTAGAGATCACGAATCATTCTCTCCATGACACCCTTCAGGACAAGAGCAGGATTGCACAGAAAATCATTCATCCCCAGGTTTACTTTCACTGTATTAGATTTTGTTTCTAGCTAAATAATAAACCAAACTTGACATTCTCTCCAAGGTAAGCCATTCACCTTCACTCGCCCAAATTATCCTGTTTTTAAAGAAGAGAGAATGAATATTATCTGAAATGGGGGAGCACCTGCTCCACGCGAGAAGCACTATATCTAATTTGCAGCCTAGCAGAGACTCTGTGTCATTAGTAGCTTATGAATCTACTCAATTACCTCCAATAACGGAGAGCTGACCGCCCTCCAGATAGTAAGCATTACTGTCACTCCAGCAGGATTTTCCCTGGGAGCTGCGGGCACCTTCTTTGTATTCGACATCTGAAATGCCCAGAGATAAGTTCCTAATGGCTCCTTGGAAAATTATCACAGCGATTTTGTAAAGACTTGGTGCAAATGGCCCTTTAAGGATCTGCCCTTAAACGAAATGTGGAGGAATTGGGACACAGAAATGACAGTTCTGTTCCCTGATACATAAAGAGAACTGTCACCCAGTACATAAATACTTTAGCTTAGTCTTGAGACAAAAACGGCTTGTTTTGATAAGTTGGTCCTAACAGTTAAGGAGATTTGAAAATCAAAACAAACAAACAAAAAAAACCCCACCTTTTCCAATGAGGAAGAATGTAGAAAAATATCTTCAGAAGGTAAAATAGTCTCTGTTACTCTTAGCAACAACTACCAGGCATTGGAGAGAGACCAGTGGGCAGAGAAAAACACAAGACTTTACTTTTAGGAAAATTTGGGCACATTGGTCTTTTCTTAGGTTTGAAAACCCACTTCAATTTTTTTCCATTTCTCATTTTGTATTGTGATGATTAAAAACAACTTTGAGGGGTCATTTCAGTCATTACTCCCAAAGATTCAATGGACCCACCAGTTTCAAGGTGCCTTCACCAGGTGGGAGTTGGAGAAGAGGAAGAAGAAATGAATTCTCATGTTCTGGCTCACATTGCTTCTGCTTTGTTGACATCCACCCCGTTGTTCCTGGTAACGTCCTCTGGTTGCCCCCCAGCCAGTGTCCTTCCCCTCCCTGTCCCTGCTTAATGCAAAGTGTCATGTTCAGGTTGCAAATCATTCACTCCCAGACTTGAGTGCAGACTCAATAATTAGAAGGAAAACGCTCCAGAAAAATGTGCGTTCACTCATGGACAGCAACTCATAAAGCCACAAGGCACACCTTACATACCTCTGGTTTCCCAGTTTCCACTTGTACAAAGGGACACCTCCAAGCCACATGGTACTACAGCCCTGTTGGATCAAATCCCATTCTCTACACCCCAAGTTATTCTATTTTGGCATTTTCTTATACAAAAATGCAGCTTTTAAAATATCACATTGAGGGGAGCCTAGGTGGCTCAGTCGTTAAGCATATGCCTTTGGCTCAGGGCGTGATCCTGGCGTTATGGGATCGAGCCCCAAATCAGGCTCCTCTGCTGGGAGCCTGCTTCTTCCTCTTCTACTCCCCCTGCTTGTGTTCCCTCTCTCTCTCAATGTCTCTGTCAAATAAATAAATGAAAAATCTTCAAAAAAATAAAAATAAAATAAAATATCACATTGAAGGATACCAACGAGTTCTCCTAAAATGTAGAACTCAATACCAACCAAGTACAAGCATAAAACCACACTTCTGTTTTCCTAGGGGGAAAAAAATGAAATCCCTCCCTTAGTTGGAATCATCAATCCACAACCAAAATCAAAACCTTGGGATGCAGTTCACTTTCATTCTACAAACAGCTAATTGCCTTATTTACAGGATAATTAGATTTGAATCTACCTGGGTTATGTTAATAAGCTACAGAGAATGAATACGTGCACAAGATGATTATTAAATTACAGCCCCACAGACAAAAATGATACAGCTTTATCACGTAGAGAAACGAGTTGGTCACTTTGTGAATGTCGCTCATCGGGGAAGCTGGGGACAAAACTGACGGAAGAAATTTACTGAGTCAACTCCTTGCTGGGCACGATGCTTGCTTTTTCATACATTTATCCCACTTGAATCTTGCAACATGGCTATGACAATATTCATTCACCCATTATGCAGATAGGGGGAAGGGATCAGAGATTGTTCAGACTGAACAGTTGATATATGAGCAGAGTTGAAGATTATTTTTTAATTTTATTTATTTGTTTGTTTATTTATTTATTTATTTGACAAGGAGAGAGGGCACAAGCAGGGGGAGCGGCAGGCAGAGAGGAGAAGCAGGCTCCCCGCTGAGCAGGGAGCCTGATGTGGGGCTCGATCCAAGACCCCAGGATCATGACCTGAGCCGAAGGCAGGTACTTCACCGACTGAGCCACCCAGGTGTCCCCAGAGCTGACGATTTACCTCCTTGCTGACAGACCACCTAACAAACCCGTGGACTCTGCCCCGCACCACAGCAGACCCCGTGCCTGTCTTGTCAAACAGGGATATTTGGGAGCGTTCATAACAGCACGAGAGGAATGTTCACACACACAGCAATGGCCTTCTGCTTGGTAAGAACTTCCACTGAAACGTGAAAGAAACGTGAAATTCCCATACACTAGATTTAAGTTTTGAAAACTACGATCTCTGACTTAATTTGGGGGAGGATTTTAAAGTGAGAGCTGAGGAATTTATAGGCTCAGGTGTGAAAACAGTGGTGGATCCCTCGCTGCTGCTCACACTGGTCTCGGTGGGGCCACAATCAGGGAGGCCCGTACAAGCAAGAGTCAGGGAGAGAGGGGAGCAAGTCAGAGGCGTTCTCTCCAGTTTCAAGCAGTGAACAGTCCAGAGTGCCCTAAATAAGAGCTCGACTCTGAGCCTGTTACTAAATATGCCTTTGGAAGAGGCCCATCCCGCCTCTCCAAGGACATATGCCAGTTGCTTATTTTAAAGCTTATGAAAAAATCTGCCATGCAAATAGGAAACAGGTTATGGGGACGTGAGGGGGGAAAAAAACAGCCAAAGGGGACATCCAGCTTCGGGGAAATATGAGCTATACACTGCGTGGGCTTGGGGTGGTTTCGTTGAGCTATGACTGTGGTTTTGATTTCTGTTTGTTCGTGAGGGTCTGGGTGTGAACAAGACACTTGACAAACATGCTCTCTGTAGGAACCAGAATGCTTTCTAAAATACTTCCCAGAACTGAATAAGGATAAGGAGGCTGACAGGTCAGAAATCAGTGTCCTTCAATCGGGGGAAACTTTCTGCAGATATATCTGGACCTTCAAGGAAGGGAAGGGTCTCCACAGGCAAGGCTACGTGTGCTACGTATCCAGGACACATGCTGTCAATCACTGTCAATTACGAGCTATTAATATGCATGCGATGCTACAAGCACTGAGGACCTTTTCATGCGAAGACACAAAACACTTCTCTTCCTTAGATTCTTTTAAAAGGAGCAGAGCATCAAGAGACAGCAGCAGCCAGACACTTTCATTGGTTCTAGAAGATTCCACCACGACGAAGACCGGATTTCATAAACAGTTGCCTGTGCGTGTTGATCTGAGCACTCAAATCAGAGCCAAACTGAGGTCAGTATTTACTTCGGAGGGAACATCTCAATATCCATGCAAATATTAGCTCAGTTTGGAAAACACAGCCTCTGTTCTGAATGCTTCTGTCCAAACACTAACACAGATTCAAAGGCAGATGTTGCTGTCCACAGGGAAAACCGACTTCTACCAAGTGAATCAGGATCACATTTGCAGAGATAGCTAACCCGAGCACGTGAAAAGCTACATTTTCTCCATGCTGAATAGTTTCCCAATTATTTGGAAATTAGTTGACTTGCTTTTCACATTGAGGATTTTAAAACCTCCTGACTCATTATAGACTTTTTTTTTTTCCTTAACCAGAACAGATTTTCATCTCTTAGGCTGCCATCATAAATATTAAATTGAAAAATTGTTCATTTACCACAAGTTGCCACATTGTTGATTAAATTGTACACATGCCAGCATTTACATGGCTCTCAGCTGGAGATCATTGTAACTTTAGTAACGTGTAGAAGGCTGGATGAAAGTACAAGGATGTTTACTGCAGCAGTATTTGTAAGAAGGAAAAATTACAGGCAAACAAAATGTCAGCAGCAATAAAGTAAATTACCACATGATAGCCTTGTTTTATTTTATAAATATGTGTGCACTTGTGTACGAAATACTGCTTCAGTATAGTTGTGCATGTTGCGCACTGCACAACTCCAGAGAGGATGTCCACATCATAGTCTATGTCAGGGCCCCGCAAACTGTTTCTGTAAAGGGTCAGACAGTAAATATTTTAGACTCTGAGAGTCATGGGGTCTCTGCCACAACTACTTAACCTTGAGACTGTAGCAAAAGCAGCCAAGGACACAAGTGAATGTGGATGGCTGTGTTCCAACAACATTTTATATTTGGAGACTGAAACTGGAATTCATGTGATATTCTCGTGTCATGCAATATTATTTTTTCAACTTTTTAAACCATTTAAAAATGTAAAAACTGACCACCCAAAAACAGGGGGCAGGCCGAAAATGACCTGTAACCGCGAACCACCGAATGCTGACCCTGATGTATACGGAAAGGTCACCCACCAAGCTGTGCCCTCTACAATCTGCACTGGCTCACAGGCACCGAGCACAACTGCATAAGGGCTGAAAATTTCCCAGCAAGCTGCTAACGGCTGTCACAGGTGTTTTCTGTAGGACTTCTGGGATTGGGGGTGGCAGGCAGATGCTGAGGAAGTGTCTTCATGCTGCACATGACTTGCTGGGTGGACACATTTTTCTCAATAGACATGCACAGCCGCTTCTTTCCAAAGACTGTAAAAACGAGGCAGGAAGCCTGCTGTGAGGGGCATGTGCTCGGGTCGAAGTGGCTGGCTCTTGATGGAAAGAAGCTTGGGTAGGAAGCTCCACCGTGGGGTGATGAAAAGGTTTCACGTGTTGTCCCCAACGGTGGTTACACAGGGAGCCCTTGACAGTGCTTCTTTAAACCGCCACTTACAGCTTCCAGACTTTCCGGAATCCCATGGTCTTGGACGACAGAAGGATTCCAGAGGAAGACTCTATGACAGGCTGATCTTCGTTCTTCCACGTACTCTTCAAACCCCCTGAAGCTGAGACAGGAGGCTGAGTCTGACCATTGGCGATTAAAATAACATACGGTCTAATACAACGTCACACCTAAAATACGACTGTTTTGTCCACTTGGCCGCCACAAATGGGTGACGGAAAAGAGCGGTGGAGACATGCTCTACTCTAAACCATGCAGAAAGCCTGGGGACCCAATCTCAGCTTAGGAAATGCCTGTTGGAAACCTGTTCCGTAAGAATATTGTATGGTCGCCGTCCGAGCCCGCGTGCCGGGGTTCGCAAGTACAAAAGGGGACACACTGATGTGCAGAATCCACTCTGGTTCACATTCAACTGCGGAGATCGGGTTCTTTTTCAATGAGAAATAAGGGCTTCCTAGGGCAGTCAGATGAGTACCAGGGTGTCCTAAATCCCTGAAGAGACGCACAGAAACACAGGTCAGAGGTAACGGGGAGAGCCGGCCAGGTGGAAGGACAGGGCAAAGCCTCTTTCCGCAAAGTCAGCTCCTCTCCAGAAGGGGAGAGACCCCCAAGGTCGACCAAAGCAGTGACCACTTCAGGCTTCTCCGGGCTGGTGCCAGGGAGCGTGAGCTCTCCCCCCAGGCCCTGCGGGGCCAGCTCTGGGGCTGACCAGAGAATCCCTAAGTGCAAGAGTCTCTGGTCTTTCGTTGATGTGATCCCTTCAGAAGGGCCATCAGCATCCGTGAGGGGAGGCGGGTGACCAACTGCCTGCCCCAAACGGTTCCCCTCCTCATCTGTCCTCTGTCCTGCCCTGCTCCCTTTGAATGTAGTTATGAATCTCGTTCTCTACCTTCATTTTTACAAACACCTCCAGACCCATCGGCACGTACATCGTGTATTACGATTGTTTATGTAATTTACTCTATCTCTTTCCAAAAAGGACATAATGTGTTCTGTTGCTGGTGGCTGCTTGCTTAAAACATTCTGGGCATCTCGGGTAGGTTTAGGATGAAGGGGACCCAAACACACTCAGGTCACTAAGTCCGTTTCTCTCGGTGCGCCTACTTCTCCGCACCTCTCATTGTGTCCCTCCGTCTCTCTGTCCTGTTTCCAACTCACCCTGCTCTCCGCGTGCATCTGACTGTATCCCTGCTTCTCTATGCCTGTGTCTAGTTCTCAGGGCTCCTCCTTAGTGAACCTGCCTCCTCTCTCCCCCCTCGCTCCTTCTCCTCTTCTTCCTCCTCCTGAGCTTCCCATGCCTCACTCAAGATGAAATATTTACAGGAACCAGCAAAAAAGCTGGCCGAACGTCCCAAGGTAGATGCTTCATTACAGGTTTTCAGGTTGCGTGATGTGTTAAGTCCACCAAACAGTGTGTGGAACGTGGGTGAGATGGTCTAGAAGAAGAGAAGAAAACCATCAGAAGCAAGGCATCCTGGAGGACCTTCTGCTTTGCAGCTTTCATATGTCTTTCTGGGATATTATCTGGTTTTCTTCCACGGACAGATCCTAGACTTCCAGAATTCCGAAAAATGTCTGCCACTGGATAGGAAAGAATAACATCAGTGTGTCCAACGCACCTCAAGGTTGACGTGTGTTAGAGAGAAAAAGGGGGTCCAAAGTGAGGGCCCACGGTAAAAACGTACAGTCAAAATCGTCTTTAAACAACCCTTCAACTTCCAATGATGCACAGAACATGGGTTTCGGGTACACACGGTGGTACAGAACTCTGCCTTGTATGTGTAGGGACCCAAGAGCTGGAGGAAAAGACAGGTCTGCGTGTAGACGCCCAGCACAGCCGCTCCACCTGGGGCGACACGGAGGATGGCCAACACGTGGGTCTCCCCGCTTGCCTCTAAGTTCCGCTTGGTTCTGCCTTAATCCAAAGCTTCTGTAAAACCTAAGGTCAGGGTAAGGGGTCTGTTTTGTAATGCAAGCCTTAACAGGGCCGTGGGTTTGAAAGCAGCCCTCCGTCCATGTTTATCTCCCAGGAGGTAGGGGATTGCTGGAGCTTGGACTGGAGCTCTGCAGAGGTCCACATGCTAACTGGTCTTCTGTGCTGGGAAGAGCTACAGAAGACAACGTCTTTGCAACAGGCTTTAACCACCAGGGTCCCAGCCGGATGCTTCCACCCTGGTCCCTGGTCTCTGTCTCCTTACGAGTGGCATCTCGTGGGGCTGGGGATGTGTTCTGGGGGAGGGGATGGTTTTCGATTCAGCACACGAGTTGAAGTTCAGTGCACGGACCGTGTAGCTCTATCCCACAATCCAAACAGCATCTGACCGACTCTATGAGGAATCCAGACACACACAAGTGTCTCACCAGGACAGAGTCCGGTCACGCTGAACAGGAAGGCAGCAGGCGACATTGTGCAAAGCTGTGCAGTAATGCAAAACAAGGAAGACGAGGTGGCACACGTTCCTGCCCACGGATGTCTCGTGGCTTACACTTCCCATCACATGTCCCTCCTACGCTCTGAGTACCCGGTGTTCAAAGGCGGGGAGCGAGACGAGAGGTAATACATACAGGGTGGTCCTGGGACAACACAGAACAGCCGGCTTCGCAGAGCTGTGGCCCCGCTCCAGGCGCTG
>NW_024425897.1:27923488-28122638 GCF_017311325.1 Ursus maritimus
CAGGCTCTTTCCCTACACTGCCCCCTGTACCCGCCCCAGCAACGAGGTGGGATCCACTGACACCCCTCAGAGGATGATCGTGGCCCAGAGCCCACGGCTGCAGACCAGGATCTGCCCCGTGCGGTGAACAGTGTGAGGACAGCGCCGATGCGGCAGCGTGAAAACCCGCAGACCCCCCCTACGGTCCTTTAGGAAAAGCCCCCAAACCAGCTGAATCAAAGTGCAAGAAAAACCAGCCTCGTGGAACACAAACAAAATCGCAGTGCAAAGCGTCCACCGGGAGAGAGCGCTGACATATCTTCCCCGCGCGGGGACGAGAACAGAGCCACTCTGCCCCCGACTCCTACTGCCCCGTGCACGGCACCCGGGGCGGCTCTGTTCAGTCTCCTTGGAAGGACAGGGCCCGCAACCTCAGACCTGCTTTATTTCCCAAACCAGTAGCCCACATTTTAAAATTGGGAATTTCCCATAAAAATCTGGATTTAGAGTTTGTCACGGAAAATGTGAAGTTTGGGCCACAGGGCCTTCACAGGGCACGTGAGAACAAGCCCTTGCTGCCGTCCGACAGGGCTTCCCGCCCCAGGCCCGCATGCTCCCACCCTGCCAGCCTCTGTGGGCACCGAGCAGAGTGACAGGTTAAGGGAAACCAAGCACAGTTTGGAAAGAAGGCAGAAAAATCACTGCGTGCCCTTTCAAAGTCATGCCAGAACACTCAACAAGGCCCCCTAAATGTCACGGGATCCGCCAGGGAAAAGGGACTTTACTCGACTTCCTACTGATTAGGGCCCAGACTCTGTAAACGCAGATGTTACCTGGTAGAAGCTGGGAAGCTGGGAAGCTGAAAATGACGCGTGTCCAGGACAGAGGCAAACAGCGGGTGTCGTGTACAAAAGACACCTTAGTGCTTGTGCTACGTCATCCACGGGCCTTCACCTGCATCAGCCTCTGCAGGCCTTCCGCAGCCTCATCTTTTCCGCAAAACGTGTGTGCATGTGTGCACCTGTGCGTGCATGTGTTTGCATGTGTGCATGTATGTGTGTGCACCTGTGTGTGCATGCGTGTGTATGTATTGTGTGTGTGCACCTGTGCGTGCATGTGTGTGCATGTGTGCATGTGTGCATGTATGTGTGCGCACCTGTGCGTGCATGTGTGTGCGTGTGTGTGTGCATGTGTGTACCTGTGCGTGTGTGTGCGTGTATGTGTCTACATGGGCATTGTGTGCATACATGTGCACTTGTATGTGTGGGCATGTCTGTGCAGCTGCGTGTGCGTGTGCATGTATGTGTGCATGTGTGCATCTGTGTGTGCGTGCGTGTGCATGTATGTGTCCACATGCCATTGTGTGCATGCACTGCTCTTGTATGTGTATGTGTGTGCACATGTGTGTACATGTATCTCTGCGTGTGTGCGCGTGTGTACGCATGCATGTATATGTATGTGTGTGAGCATGTGTGCGCACACGTGTGTGCTGTGAGTTTCTCATAACCACCTTCTGTCTGGCTGTATCATGTCACTGATCCCTCATCAACAAATTAAACAAGTCTCTGACCCTCACTTATGGACCACATTATGTTTTTAACATTTGAGTAACGTTAACTTTTGAAAATGTTTAGCTTTCTGGGAATCGTAATTTTTAGCAAATTACACTTTGACACACCTTTGCTGCTGTGGAAGGAACCCAGGAATGCTCTGCCCTGCAGAGCGGCTTTTCAAAGCCCAAGTCCAGAAGGCACGGAAAGCAGGTGCCCTCACCCCTGTGTTTTCCAAGGCAGGTGGGGTTGCAAGTGCAGGAGCCGATGTGGGAGAGTTCCTCCTCCCAGGGACCAGGGGATGCTCTCCACGCCGAGACGCGGTGGGAAACAGACCCACAGGCTTCGTGGGGAGGGCTGCGTGTGCAAGTCACCTTTGACACAGGGGTGTCACTGGGCCCGTAGGGCAGAGAGCACACCTGCCCTTTCCGTTCACTTCGAGCCACTGGTCCAATCCGTCCCATCCGTGCTCTCTTGAGCTTTTCATCTCCAATAGATTCAGACTAATTTACAGCAGCCACACAGGCTGATGGGCTAGGCCTTTCCCGTCACATCCTGGGGGCTACACACTGACATCCTTAAAAGAATCTAGAAATAAATCTAATGGAGGGCCTTTCACGCCCGAGAACTGTTTATCTGCATTCCATCAAGAGGGGACACAAGTATAATCAGTGAATGGTCTGTGATTCAAAAGCACTTAGCCAAGCCACGCACCCCCATGCTGCACAGAACCGTGCCATTGTAGTAAAATAACATCACTGAACGTTGACACAGCCTAGGATAAAGGCTTGATGCTTTAAGCAGCAGCAAGATGAACGCAGTTTATACATATATATAAAAAAACCCACAGCAGCAGAGCGACAAGAGACGCACGTGGCGACGCGTGCTGCATCTTGACGGACGGAGCCAGCCTGGCTGCCGCAGACCCACCCTCTGCAGCGATGGAGCCATTCCAGGAGAGGCTTGAATGGGGACTCAAGGCCATTCATCAATTCATTCGGAGACCTGAGGCATCGGGAGGTGGGCAGGAGCTTGGTCTTGGAAAGGCGCACGGGCTGGCTGTCAGACAAATACGGGCTGTGCGGCAGGAAACTCACTATAATCTTTAGCTCAGGCAACAGCAGGAACCACAGACCTTTGTGTCTGCCTTGGAAGCTGGGTTAAAAAGGAGATGGTTCTTTGATGGGAGTGCTTGGCAGGGAACACGGTGCAGGCCTGACAGAACAGTGAGGACTGACTGGGGACCCCGCTGAAGGGCCGGCTCCCGGAGCAGAAACCAGCAGGTGACCCGAAGCAAAGCCTGCATCCTTCCCCAGGGACGGGAGGAAGCGCGCCGGCCTTCCTGCGTCGTTATCTGAGCTGAGACTCGGGGACAGAGTGTGCGCCCTTTCACATTTAAACGGGAACCTAGTATTTTAAGGAACCTGTTGGTCCGTTCTTTGTAAAATGAAGAATCCCTTCACACAGCTTAATTTTTCCACTTGACAACAATGGGTTTTTTTCTTTCGCGTATTGAGCTTGCTAAAGCAGCCCTTACGCATCCCCACTCAAGCAAGGAACATCCGTGAGCCTTGCTGGTACCGCCTTCGGTGCAATGCTTGTGTCCTAAGGGCTCACAGAAAGCAAGGATTCAAAAACACTGGGATGAGTCCCCCTCAGGGAAGAAAGATCTCCTACATGCCCAGCATATTCTAATCCACGAAGTACCACTGTGGTGGCAGCTGGAGTTTGGGGGGGATGATGGGCGGGGAGGAGAGCATCACAGAATCTCTTTTGTCCTTTCCTGGTGACGGCGCCCCCATGAGCTCCTGCAGCCCCCTCCCACCTTTGCCCATCAGCAGCACCCATCCCTCCAGCAAGAGAGATCAATTCACGGCTGCAATGGTCTCAAAATTCTTTACCACTCATTCCTTTAGAGCATGAGCTGGAGCCCACAACCACCACACCCCCTCCTGTGCACGCGGGAATCACTGTGTGCTTCCGCCGAGTGGCTGGGGGTACAGATGATGTGTGTGACCCACAGGGGGTGGGAGGCCCCAAGGACATGCTGCTCCGTCCTGGCCTGTCCGGATCGCTCTCTCCGGGGGAGCCAGCGCCCGGACCAGTGGCCAGCTGGGGAGGAGCCAAAGCCGAGCTGCCAGCCTTGGGAGGGAGCCTCCTCGGACTGGTTCTCCAGCCCCGCCAAGTCCAGACTCCAGCCTTCCAGCCTCTGAGCCAAGACCCCAGCTATCACGAAGAAAGACAGCCCCATTAGGAGGGGTGGGGTTAGATTTCCTCTCCCAGGGCTGGGGTTTAAAAGGTGTAAAACAGCAGTCATGTGACACCAGGGACGGGGGGGGTGTTTAACGTCGAGCGGGCAGAAGGTAGATAGAAATGTTCTCCATCTCCACTGTGGACATGGTGTGTACATTTGCTAAAATAACACTAAGTACACACTTAAAGGGGGTGTGCTTTGTTGTATGCAAATTACGCCCCAAGAACATGGATTTAGAATGATTTTAGAGGTATGTATTCACTTGAGGTAACTAACTCCTCATTTGGATTTATGGAGTGTAGCCTGTGTGCGCAATGAAACGCCACCTTGGATCCTCCAACGGAACCTCCCAGAAGATACAAGCACGAGCAAAGCCCTCTTCCTCCAGCCCGTGGTGGAGGCGCACTCCATCCATGCAGGATTCCATGCACTGAACGCCTCGGGGCCGACCCCCCATCCCACCCGCACCCCCAGACCGCGCCCTGGCCTCTCTTCCATTGCTCGGCTCCTGACTCTATGCTTTGTAATGAAGCTGTCATTGTAAGTACGGTGTCCAGTGAGTTCCGTGAGTTCTGGCGAGTTATGCTACCTGAAGGGGGGTCCTGGGAACCCCGGATTTGTACACAAGTCGGACGGAAGTGCGGGTGTCTGAAATGACCCTGGGAAGCTGGTGTTGGGATGAAAGAACTCTGACTGTAGCCTGTGGGGTGTGATGCCAGCTCCGGGCAGTTACTGGCGGGACTGAGCTGAAATGAGGGACACCCAGCTGGTGTCAGAGACAAAGCCGGCATCTCCGTCTATGTAAAGACTGACAGACGGCAGACGGGAGCTGTCTGGGTACCACAAGGCTGTTGGCATCCCCCAAACCCTGGCCTGTGAGACACAGCCACTGCACCGGGAATGAGCTGCTGGCCCAGGGCAAAGACAATCAGTTAATCGTGGAACTAACCAATGATTAGTTGGATGTGAGCCTGTAAGCCATTGCAAATCCAACGAGAGCAATGTCTAAAACTTTCTAGAAACTCTCAGGACAAAGAAGTCCCTCCTGCTTTTTGGCTGAGGTAGCCGGGCAGACGGGAAGCAAGCCTGGAGCCGTGAATGGTCACTCTGCTTCCCTGGGGACAGGTCCTCCGTGGGATAGGGCCGAGCCAAGGCGCAGAAAGAGACTGGTGTCCTCTACACCCTCTCTGTCCCCCAGGCCTAAGGCAGAGTGCCCGGCGTGCACGGAGGAAAGTCACGAACCCCCTCTCAGCTAGCCAGTCTGAGCAAGTGCCCCAATGAGTCGAAAAAGACACCAGGCTGAAACCCACCTGAATTCTCCCCACCAACAAAGGCATCTGAGAAGCCCCAAACACTGGTTCTAACCGGCGTACGCCAGCTCACACCATCTCAGGAGCCGACTGCGAAATCTTCAGGAATTCTGCATGTCAGTTGTTAAACTCTTAGCAGCTTGAAATGAGCCGCGCAGGTGTGAGAACAATTGTTAAACATTAGCAGCGAATCTGGTTCTGGCTCGCGGACCAAGAGGCGATCTTCAGAGGCCATGGGACGGCTCAGGGCCGGTCTCTGGATCCCCACTAAAACCCTCCACCGTGGGATGGCCTTCCACTTCCGGCCTCCACAGGCCGGGCCCGCAAGCGGAGGGGCCGGGATGGGCTGGGAGGCAGCTTCTCCACCCACGTGGGTGTGCGTCCACATTCGCCAAGGAGCCGCCTTCCTCCATTTACAGTCTTGACTCAGACAAGCACCCGGGCTCCCGCAGGTTATCAAACCCTTCATGCTGCCTGCACTCATTCTGCAAGCAACTTCAACCAAAGACCCCGGCTTTCTAATTGGCGCCTTCTCGGTGGCAACAGCGCCTACACAGACAGGATTAAATCGCTCCCGAGCAGCCGGCGTTTTAATGCCCCGCTTCTTTCCCCTGATACGAGGAAAGCTCCCCGAGCAAAAGTAGATCAGAGGCACAGAATTCCTAATCCAGTGTGTACAGGAAGTGGAAAGAAGGAGGACATCTATAGCAGAAGCATGTGAACTCTGTGATCAAAGGGCCGTCTTGATGTCCAGATCGAGCGCCGGGAGTCACCGTGATCCCAGCTCAGGGCCCCCCGGCCGGGCTATCATCTTCTCAGGATTAGCTGTTCAAAAAGACTTTGTATCTGACTGCAGAGTAATTTATAAACTTATCTCCCTCTGTGTCTAAAAGCGTTAAAGGTCAAATCTGCTCCCCGCCCAGGGAAGCAAACAAAGACAGGGCTGTTGTTCGGAACCTGCTGCCGGTGCCGAGTGTCCGCCGAGCAGAAGCCGGCAGACAGCGCCCGGTGCCCCGTCTTCAAACACCTCTGTGTCTGCAGGGACTAATCTCAAAGGGAAGTTTCGAGGTTAAATGCCGAGCAGGATGCCGACCGCGCAAGCTCAGGTGGGTGAGGTAATTTCTATCTTGTCAACAAATTCGTTAATATAAGGCGTACTCTGTGCAAGATTCAAGGGAGCTCGAGCTGCGTAGGCACCAGCCACCGTCGTGCAGACCCTCGTCACACGCACAGGTGAGGTCAGGGAGCATCAGAAGGCCAGGCTGCAAACGTCCCTCCCGTCACAGGGAGGCACCCGGCTCTCCTGGGAATACCTAAATGCCTTCTCCTGCAAAGACCCCAAGCAAGCCGGCCTTGACAGCTCCCTAGCAGATGGGGGGAGGGGGCACGCTGGGGATCCCGGTGGGTGCGGGAGCCTGGAGACGCCGCCGACTAGCCGCCGTCTAGCCGTCGAGCCCTGGAGCTGAGAGATTTACACGGCCTCGGATTCTCCGCATCAGACTCAGCAGCAAAGACCGTCTTCAAGTCTCTTTGTCTCCCATCCCCGGCTCAGCAGATGCAGGACTGTGATGTGATGAACCCACGGAAGGACGACCGCTCGGCAGGAGGGAAGAGCTGCTCTGATTGTCAAGATGCCCGTTTCCCGATTCTCTGCAACTCAAGTGCGGGCAGGAAGGAAGACAATTAAGAGAGAACTACACTGCTGTCGCCTACGTTATTAGAAAAACAAATAATAGGAACTTAAGCTGACTTGTCAAAGGCAGCAGGAAATGTCGGCAACAGAATGGCTTCAATCCCGGCCCTTTGCAGAGCCGCTGCTCCCGCCGGACGCAGAGCCACTGTGAGCCCCGCACAGAGATCGGCACAGCTCGTGGAGACCCTTTGTTGCTGTGTCTCCACCGCCTCTTCTACCCACAGACCCAAGAAGCAGGTAAACCACGCACGCAAATCAGCCAGAAGTAAAACTCACACAGACCCGACTTCACAAAAGCAGAAATATACCCTTTGTTTTCCTCTTCGTGGGTTAAAAAATGGGGGTCTTCTTGAGGATGAATTTCACAGAATTTGCAAAAGAGAAGCATTCCACCCTCACTGAGAGTTGATGAGATGATTACGTTTTTTACATGTAAACTGGATCATGTGACTCTGCTTTTTAAAAACCTGCCAGGGGCTTTCCCTCGGTGTGCCCTTCGAGGCCCACTTCCTACCTCCGCTCCAGATCCCTCGCCTACCGCCCTGCTCGTCCAGCGCCAGCACCTGTGCACAGAAGTCAGGAAACGACGGCTCCCGGACCGAATCCAGACGGCCACCTGCTTCCTTGCAGCCCACAAAGCGAACACGGCTTCACATCTTTAAATGACTCCAAAATATCAATAAAAGAATAATATTTCATGACAAGCGCAAAGCAGATGAAATGCCGTTGTTCATTCACATTTATAAATAAAGTTTTATTGGAGAGAGGTGGGACACTGTGTACACACTGGCTGCTTTGGCATGACAAGGACAGAGGTGATCAGTGGTGACAGCGACTAGGACCACAAAGCCTGAAGTACACGCTCGTTCACCAGCTTAGAACATCGAGGCTCTCCACGCTCGGGGCCTTCACTCGGACCCTAGAAAGTCCTGGTCCCAGACAATCCTAACAACCGCCTCAGGGTCAATCCCTCTGGGCCACTGTAACACAGTACCACAGAGCGAGGGCTTATAAACCACAGATATTTCTTACACTTCTGGAAGCTGTGGAGTCAGGGTACTGGTGAGGTCGGGCTGTGGCGAGGCCCCACCTCCGGACTGCCACCACCATCTTCTCCCCGTGCCGCACTGGGTGGAGAACACAGGGAGGAAGCAAACCCTCCGATCCCATTCACATGGGCTCGGCCCTCACGACCTCATCTAGTCCCCGTCACCCCAAAGGCCCCACCTCCTGATACCATCCCACTAGGGGAGAGGTTTCAACCTAGGAATCCCAACACACACATAACAGTGTCTACACTTAAGTATCTCCTCCACAGGGATGGCTTCCCTACCTCATCATCCACACACCACCCCTCACTCTAGACACGCGGTAGTATTTCCTTCTTAGCACTGAGCATTTCTGGGGTTATTCCACTTCTTAGTTTTCCATTATCTGCCTCCCCACCAGAACATAAGCCCCATGTGGCTGGACACTCCTGTTCTCCTGCTTAGTAAAGTGCCCTGCACACTGTAGATGCTCCCAAATACTGGATGGATGGATGGATGGATGGATGGATGGATGGATGGACTGAGGGAGGGATGGATGGATGGATGCATGGATGCATGGATAGATGGACTGAGGGATGGATGGACGGAGGGATGGATGGATGGACGGAGGGATGGATGGATGGATGGATGAACTGAGGGATGGATGGATGGATGGATGGATGGATGTTGGGTGTGTGGGTGGGTGGGTGAATGGATAGAGGGATAGAGGGATGGAGTCACAGCAAAGGAAGCACCAGGAGAACGATCTGGCCTTACCTTCCTATTCCCAAAGGACCTCCCACGAAAGCAAACATCTAACACTGTTTACGAATGAGATCTTAAAGAGCCGTTCCGTGTGTGGACGCATGTGCACGTGCGCCAGGAGCACTAACTTATTTGATGGACATGTGCAGTGCATTATCAGCATCTGGGTTGCTCTGCTGGGCATTTCTTCTTCTGTTTCTTATCTCCCATGTTCGTCTTCTACATAATAACAGACACAAAAGGTGATGAAACAGTAGATCCACATTAGGACAAATGTTCAAAAGACAATACCCAGCCTCCAGTGGGCACAGCTCGGAAGAGAGGCACTGGTGTCTTACCAGCTCCGGGGCCTGGTCCTGTGGTTCAGTGGGCGACAGACATCAGAATGACGTGCGCAGGCTTGGTGGGCAAACAGAAGGGCGCGTGCCTCATTAGAGGACACAGTGGCCACTGGGCCCCACCAAGGAGGGCCATGGGGATCCCAGCCCTGCCAGGGCTGCCCACCTTCAAGAGACACCGGAAGTCCGACCTCATGTTAATTCTTGTGATTTGAAATGTTGACAATTCAATTAAGAAAACAACAATAAGATTCTATTGATCAAACACAACTTGTCCAGAGGCCATGTCCAACCTGCCAGCTGCCATTCTGTTAACTCTGGCCTGGAGACTTCCAAATTAATCAACACTGCTGTATTCACTCCCTTGTTCATTCATTATTTAGGACAGATTTGAAGGCTTTCTCAGGCTATGTTCTCAGCTTGCGGAGACCTGAACCACGGCCCCTGGCCTCGGATGGCCCACCACGGAGCTCCAGAAGGTAGATGAGTAGGTAAAAGCACGAGCAAGTCACCTTACGCGTGTGAGTTCTCACGACCAAGGGGCAGGCAGTGTGCCGAGAAGCATTCGTTCCATCCCAAACACAGCTATGGCTGAGTTACACTCAGCTGTTAGCATCCCCATCACTAAATTCTACCCTTCAGAACAGGACTTCCAGTGTTTTAGTGATGCTAGCAGAGTCCAGAGGAAGAGCAAACACATCATTGTTGCCAACTCAGCAAGAGGGCCCCGCTGAGAGGTGTTCTGAGGTTCAGTGGAGAGGCTGGCTGGGGAGTATGTGCTTGGCTCGCACTTCTTATGACTATTTCCATAGCTATCACTCTAGTCCTTTGATGAGAACATTAGTCAGGATTCTTTCAGCAGCAAATGAGAAAAACCTACATAAAATCAGCTTACAGGAAAAAAAGGCTTTATTGGCTCAGGTTACTGAAGCTCACAGTTTCAGGCATGGCTGGATCAAGCCTCAAATGACGCCACCCTGCTTACCTACTCCGTAGCTCTGTGTTGGCTGCAGCCCCGCACTCCGTAAGGTGGGTCCCAGCAGCTCCAGCACGCAGCGTTCTTACTGCTTTTCATCCCCACGAAGCGTGACCTTATCTTTTTGGTGGTTTCCACCAAAAGTCATGAGCCTGCCGCTCTTTGACTAGAATGGAATCGGGTACCAATCCTAGAGGCAGTCACTGAGCCAGGAGGATGGACTGCAGCGACAGTCTCAGAGGTGGGTCAGCCACACTCACTATACGGACTCACACGGACAGGGGGGTAGTTCCCGGAAGGAAACAAACTGCTGGAGGAGACGTGGGAATGGAAGCTGAGTGTGCAAACACAGTTGGCGCCCACCACAATGACAGTGAATCCCCTCCCTGACCCCAGGATGAGGCACAGCTCCTTCGTCCCCATCAGGAAGGGAGCACAGACTACCGCCATTATTCCAGAACTGATATGGAACAAAGACTGTTCGCCATGGCTAAGATACAAACACATCTGGAGAGCCGTGCTGGGGCGGGATGAAGTACACAGAGATTTCTGTGCCCTTTCCCAAATCCCAGCCACGTCCTGTGCACATGTCAGACCCGCAAATCCAGCTGATCAACGGCTGACGCTCCGAGGCGCTTGCTAGCAGAGGGAGGCATCCACTCCTATTTGCTCGGCTGAGAAACATCCTTAAATGCTCAGGACAAATAAGGTCACAGAGGGCCTCCTCCATCTGCCTCCTACAGTCAGCCTGCAAATAGACACGGGTCAAACAGCAGGCACAGCAATTCAAGAACAGCAGCCTAACTCTACCTGTTAACCACATACACGGAGACACACGTGCACACACACACGCACAGGCACGCACGTGCACACACACGCACACAGTCATCACCTCAAGCTTCATCTTGCAGCCTCCCCACAGAGCTGTTAGGCAGTGACGACAACCTGTTTCAGAAAGCTGACTCCCGGTGTCTGTAAATTGGCACAGGGGTAACTGCTTCTCCTCTACGCATGCCAGGGTAAGTTCTTCTAATGTCTTCCTGTTAACCACGTGCTAAAAATACACACGTGGGGCTGCCCGCATTTATCCTCCACCCTGGAGTGACGAAGGGAAGCTGGGATCTATATTACAGACAGAGGGGTCAGTGTCCGTCACTTGTGCCCTAGGAACCGAGACCATCAATAGCTTCAAATTGTAACCAACAAGACTCAAAACTAAGAGCATCTATATCAAAACGACTTGACGATCCATGCCAGGAAATTCCCACTCGGGAAGATAAGACTGTGAAATAATAAATAACCTCACTGTTTGCTTCGGGAAATTTCCTGAAAACCGGTTTATGTAAACAAGATACTGCTCACCTGGGCAAAGAGCCCCCTTTTCAGAACACCAGACGGCTCACCTGGAGGCCACGCCCACTCGGATCTGCGCAGCCACGTTCTCCCCAAGCCCCTTACTTTGATGTGCACCGATGTCCACACCAAAAGACTCACCTTCAAGCAACTGGGTTCAGACCCCACGACTCCAAACATCCACTCCTGACCCCTTTTCTGGGAGACAACGGAGATTCTCCAATCTCAGTGCTTTTCCTTACTGCAGTAGGTAATAAAATTAGCTTTGCTAGGTGGTTACACTAGAGATCTCTGGGAGATGGACGGCTGCCATCCCCAAGAATTTCCTGACAGTCCCTGTTCTATTCTGCACCACAGGTGGATTGACCCCTGCAGGCTGGATCCCCAGGCTCCCACGTCAGCTGGAAAGCCCCTGGAAGAAGACTGAGGGGGAAGGGAGAGAGGACACAGCTTCTACCCCCATACGCTATGTCTAGGGTGGGGGGCTTCTTAGAAGTCCCCTGTATCTTTTTTCTTGGCAGCCCTGGCAGCAAACACTTGTCCAGGAAACCAGACTGTGGGAGCATCATCCCCTCCCCTCGTCTTTTCGCTTGGAGATGACAGGGAATCTCTGCCTCCCTTCCCTTCCCGGGCCGGTGGTCAGCCTCTCTGCACGTCTTGTACTAAGTCCCCTTGCGGAAAGTATCTGACACGCTTTCTGTCTTCCAGGTTAGACCCTAGGGGATACATCAGATAGTTCACTAGAGACATAAATGTCATGAAGTGCGTGTCCCTCAAGAAGACAAGACCCAGGCATGGGCTCGCCTGGGCCGGAGCTTGAGGAAGAGACTTCAGGCACCCTGCAAGTCGATGCGGGTGGAGAAGGTGACAGCCTCGGGGCCAGATGGGGGCTTCTGACAGAGATACAGAACTAAGAAAATGTCATGGAAACAGGAACAAAAAAACAACAAAAACTTCACACAGATGCACAATCTTCAGTGGGCTTATTCATGGACTAAAAAGGGCTGAAGGAGGAACTGGTGTTAGGAAAACAGACCAATAGAAATTACCAAAACTGACATGCTACAAGAAAAAAATAAAGAGTGAGAAGCAGAGCACCCAGACCGTGGGGTGGTACAGAAGAGCCTGCCACGCCCGACCCAGAATCCCAGGAGGAGAGAGGGTGAAAAACAGGAAGAGGGAACTCTGGGAAGAGACAGGAGGGCCAATTTTCCAAAAATAATGAAAGGCATCAAACCACAGACCAAGAAGCTCAGAGAATTCCAAATAGGATAAAGAAATTAGATAGAGCACGTATGGACACGTCATCTCTGAACAGCCGAAAAAGAAAAATAAAGAGAAGATGTTCAGGGCAGTCAAAGGAAAAGACCCATTACAAAAACAAAGATGAGGATTTCGGTGGGCTTCCTCTCAGAAGCCACGGGACAATAAAGCAACATCTTTAAATAGATGAAATATTTTCAGAAATAAAAATAAAAATATCCCCAGAATAGTAAAAGCTAGGGAGGGATGCACGGCCATGAGACCTCTGAGACAAGAGAGGGCAAAGGCGGATCATCAGACAGAAAGAACGTATCAGGCAGGGACGGGGATCTACACAAAGAAATCAAAACTCCAAGAAATGGTTAAAATAAAAGTGGATACAGAATCCAATTTTTTCTTATTTTCAATTGCTCTAAAAGATAATTGACTGTATTAAACAAAAATAATAACAATATAGTGTGGGTTTATCCCATGTCTAAAAATAAAAATAAATGACACTAATAAAACTAAGAGAGAGAAATTGGAAATTTACTGCTGGGAGGTTTTCACACTGCATGTTAAGTGGCATAATGTTGCTTGGAAATTAGATTGTGATAAAGTAGAGGTTCATACTGAAAACCTCAGGGCAGCTACTGCCATGATTTTTTAAAAGTATAAATAATAACCCGACAGTTAAGATAAAATACAATGGTAAATAATATTCCATTAACTAAAAAGTAGGCGGGGGGGCACAAAAAGCAGACAGAATATACAACTAAAAAGATGGCAGATTTTAACCTAACTACGTGTAAAATTATATAATTTTATGACATGTAAATTGTATAAACACACCAGTTAAAAACCAAAGATTGTTGTGGTGGATACAAAAGAAATAGTCACATGGGGAAAATATACCATGCAAACAGTAACAAAAGAACTGAAGTACCTGTATTAAGATGAGGAAAAAAACAAAAAACAAAAAGCAGACTTCCAAATAAGCCATAATATGAGGGGGGTAAAAAGAGGTACTATATGTTTGTTAAAGGGACCAATTCACCTACAATATATAACAGTCCTAAATGTACATACACTTAACCAAAAAACTTCTAAAATACATAAAGCAAAAACTCACACAACCTAGAAGAGAAACAGAAAACTCCATGATTATATTTGGAGAGGTCAACACTCCTTTCTTAATTATGGAAGGAACAGATAATCAGTAAGAATATAGAATATTTGGATAACACTATCAACCAAGTAACCTAACTGATAGCTATAGGGCACTCCACCCAACAAAAGCAATATAATAATATTCCTTTCTAGAACTTAAGAAGCATTTAGCAAGACAGACCTTACTCTGGAACATAAAAAATACTCAAACATATAAATGAATCGACATCTTAGAATGTATATTCTCTTACCAAATTGGCATTAAACTAGAAATCAGTATCAGAAAGATATCTGGAAAATCCTCAAATATTTCAAAACTAAACAAATATCTAAATAACATATGGGTCAAAAAGGAAGTCACAAGAGAAATTAAGGGAAATAATTGTAAATTACATGAAAGTAAACATATACCATAAGAGTTTGAAGGACAGAGCTAAAACAGTGCCTAGAAGAAAATTTATAACATTAGGTGCTTTTATCAGAAAAAGAAGAAATATCTTGGGGTGCCAGGGTGGCTCAGTCGGTTAAGCGTCTGCCTTCGGCTCAGGTCACGATCCCAGGGTCCTGGGATGGAGCCCCACATTGGGCTCCCTGCTCAGTGGGGGACCTGCTTCTCCCTCTCCCCTGCTCATGCTCTCCTGCTCTCTGTCAAATAAATAAAAATCTTTAAAAAAAAAAAAGAAAGAAAGAAAGAAAGAAAAAAGAAAGAAAGAAAGAAAGAAAAAAAAGAAGAAATATCTCACAAAATGATCTAAGCTTCCCTGTGAAGAAACTAGATTTTTAAGAAAGGAAAAAATTAAAACCAAAGCCACAAAACAAAATAATAAAAATCAGAGTAGAAATCAATTAAAATGAAAAAAAAAGAGAAAAAGAGAAATAAATGAAAAGTGAAAGCTGGTTCTTTGAAAAAACACATAAAGTTCATAAACCTCTACCCAAACTGACCAAGAACAAAGAGAGAAAAGAAACATATCGTTAATTGCAGGAATGAAATAAGGGACATCACTACAGACCTCACAGTCTGGAGGTGGATAAAGCGATACGATGAATATTATTTCCATAAATCTGATAATTTAGATACAAGGGACCAACTCACCAAAAAAACAAACTACCAAAACTCAGTCCATATAAAATAAATAATGTGAATAGTCCTAAACCCATTAAATGAAATTTGCAATTTAAAACTTTCTTTAAAAAACCCTCCAGACCCAGGTGGTTTCACCAGATGATTTAAATTGAACATGTAAAGAAGTGCTAGCATTGAATTTATACAGCCTTTCCCAGAAAACAGAACAGGAGGGAACACCCCACACCAGCATGACTCTGACACCAAAACTAAAGGCAATATTTTATACATATATTTATATATATATATATACACATATATTTTACATATATATATAGAAAATGATAAACACATATATAGAAAAGAGCTTACACACAAACCCTCAACAAAATATCAGAAAATCCAGTACAGCGATAGAAAAAAAAAGAAACACCAACAGTAAGTTGGGTTGGTGCAAGGAACACAAGTGATTCAATACCGGAAAATCAACGTAACCTACAATATCAACAGAATACCTAAGAAAAGTCACACAATCATGGCAGCGACACAATGAAAGGACTGGACAAAGTTCATTATGCATCTATGATAAAATCTCAACACATGAGGAATAGAGCAGAACTTCCTCATTTTCATAAAAAGGACCTACAAGAAACCTACAATGTCCTAGTTAATGGTGTAAGACTGGCAACCGGGCAAGGATGGGAGCTATCCCCACGCTTACTCAGCATCATCCTAGGGCTTCTGACCAGTGCAAAGGGAAGAGCAGGGAAAGGCCTACATATCAAAAAGGAGGCCATAAAACTATATTCACAAATGGCATGACTGGCTGTGCAAAATATCCCCCAAGAGTCTACAAAAAGAAAAAAAAAAAAAAACAGCTACTGAAACAAATGAGTTTAGGATACAAGGTCAATATATAAATACCAACTGTGTTCCTATATAATTGTAATAAAGACTGTATATTCAAATCTCAAAAAGAACATTCACAATAGCACCCCAGAACACGGAACACTTTGGTATAAGTCTAAAAGTTATGTGCCCAGCATCTGTATGCTAAAAATAACACAGTGATGATAAACATCAAAGAAAACCTAAATAAACAGATGTACCATGTTCATGGATCAAAGGGCTCATTATTGTTAAATGGCAGTTCTCATTATTACAAAGTCATATTTTCTGCTGATTCAATGCAATCCCAATCAAAATCCCAGCAGGAAATTTTTTTTTTTTTTAAGAAATGGACAAGTGAGTTCCAAAATATATACTGCAAATCAAAGAAACTAGAACAGCCAAAACGTTTTGAGGATTCACATTATCTGATATCATGATTCATTATAAAGAACAGTCATCAAGACAGGGTGGTGAAGAAATAGACACACGGATCAGAGGGGAAAAAACTGAGAGTCCAGAATATGCCTTCCACTTACGGTCAAAGAAATGGACAAGTGAGTTCCAAAATGTATATTGCAAATCAAAGAAACTAGAACAGCCAAAACGTTTTGAGGATTCACATTATCTGATATCATGATTCATTATAAAGAACAGTCATCAAGACAGGGTGGTGAAGAAATAGACACACGGATCAGAGGGGAAAAAACTGAGAGTCCAGAATATGCCTTCCACTTACGGTCAAATGGTCTTACAAAAACAGAAAGCCAACTTAAGAAATAACAGTCTTTATAACACATCGTGCTGGAAAACTGGACATTTATACGCAAATAAACTGAAACTTGACCCATCCATCACACCACACACAAAAACTGACCCCAAAGTGGATCACAGACCTCAATGTAAACCCCAAAACTATTACCTTTCTAGAAGAACATGCTTTGTGACCCCTTGTTTGGCAAACATTTCTCAGATATAAGAACAAAAGCAGGGGCGCCTGGGTGGCTCAGTCGTTAAGCGTCTGCCTTCGGCTCAGGGCGTGATCCCAGCGTTATGGGATCGAGCCCCACATCAGGCTCCTCCGCTAGGAGCCTGCTTCTTCCTCTCCCACTCCCCCTGCTTGTGTTCCCTCTCTCGCTGGCTGTCTCTCTGTCAAATAAATAAATAAAATCTTAAAAAAAAAAAAGAACAAAAGCAATTCCATAAAAGACAAAGGGAAATTGGACTTCATCAAAATAATACTTTGCTCTGCCAAGGACCTGTTAAAAGGAAGAAATGACATGCTGCAGACCGAGAAAAACTATTTTCAGAGCACATACACGATAAGAGACGTGTACCCAAGCCATACAAATAATCTCCAAAACGGAATAAGACAGCCCACATTAGTTGCCTGTTTTAAAACAGCAAAGGATTTGAAAAGATACTTTCCCAAAGAAGATATACAGATGGCAAATAAGCCACTAAAAACTGTTCAACATCATTAGTAATTAGGGAAACGCAAATGAAAACCACCATGAGATATCATTACACACGTATTAGAACAGCT
Organism: Ursus maritimus; assembly: GCF_017311325.1. Classification (NCBI taxonomy): domain Eukaryota; kingdom Metazoa; phylum Chordata; class Mammalia; order Carnivora; family Ursidae; genus Ursus; species Ursus maritimus. The sequence continues at coordinate 27,940,647 of NW_024425897.1, forward strand.
AAAATAAAATTACAGCGTGAAAATATCAAGTGTTGGCAAGGGTGTGGAACAGCCGGCACATTATACCTCACTGGTACAAATGTCAAGTAGTTCAACCATTTTGCAAAACAGACTGAGAGTTTATCATGTTAAACATGCACTCACCACATAACCCAGCCGTCTTATCCGCAGGTATTTATCTGCAAAGACATGCAAACATACATTCACACCAAAACTTGTACACAAATACTTAGAGTGCATTTATTCGTAACAGCCAAAACTATTAGCAAATTTGGTGTCTTTCACCTGCCAAATGGGAAAACAAACTCTGGTTTGCCATACTACAGTATCCTCAATAACAAAAGTGAACTCCTGATCTATCCCTCGATCTGGGAGATTATCAAACGCATGATGCTAGTGAAGGAGGCTAACTCAAAAGGCTACATGGTGCATGACACCATTTATAGAACATTCTGGAAAAAGCACGACAGATCCATGGCTGCCAGGGGATGAGGGCAGAAGGAGGAGCCGGCTATGAAGGGTACAAGAAAATCTGGGGGAACGATGGAAATGTTCCACATCTTGATTGTTACAAGACTACATGCATTTGCCAAAATTCACAGAACTGTATTATAAGAAAGTGAATCGTACCCTATGCAAATTTGCCTCAAGTAACCTGACACACACAACTCCCCAAAAATACCTTCTTGCGAGATTCGAATGTGCAGCCCGGATTCAGAATCACTGCTTTACCTCTTGTCCACATAGACAGATGTCTTCCTTGGATGGCTTTGCTTCAAGGCGCTCAGCCTTGACTTCACATCAGAGTCCCCTGGGGACCCTTTCAAAACTGTCAGCGCCCAGTCTGATCCCAGTCTGATCCCAGGCTACTCTGATGCCCTCGTCTGCAATGTCAGCCCAGCCTGAGAGCTCCTTCTAAAGACAAGGGTCTTCCAAGAGCATTTCTCCTGGAATTCTTAAGAGAAACCTTTTAAAACGATGTACCCACTCGCACATTTAAAAATTGATACCTATTGTTTCTCATCAGAGTTTCAACAGTTGCTAAGGATAAAGTTTCTAGTGTATTGTAAATCTTGACATTTAAAATTAAAGTTACATCACTCTCTTAAATATATCCATTGGAATATAAATAACAGAATGACTTGACACCCACCACCATCCATTTATAAAATCCATGAAAAAGTCCCCATTAACAATCAGAAACGTACCCTTGTTCCTCTTTCTTCTGAACTGCGTACTTCCGTTCCGGTTCTCTCCGAGAATTGTACCCTAATGTAACAGAGCATTATCTTGAAAATAACAGATCCATTATCCCACTAAACCTTCGTACAACGAAAATAAATGTGGGTACACACGGAACATAAACTTTTCTGCTTCTTCTTCCTGTAACATTCTCAGTACTCAGAAATGCCTTCAAGTTGGCATTACTACAGTTATGACTTCACACAACCAAAACAACATAAATGCATCCCATTTTCATAAATAATTTTTTTTAACAAAAAGCAATTCTCTTCTTGTAAATGTACTTCTCTTAATGAGCTATGGGGTGGGAGTGTTCCGCTGTCTTGATCAAAGGAACCGTCTACTTGTACTTGTGGGACAGTGGAGGTTTGAACGCCAGCGGGAAGTGAATCACAGTAAGACAGAAGATGGAAGGGGACCTTTCTACCGTGAAATCAAAAGTGAGAGAGAGAGAGAGACGCACGCAGACAAAGAAGATGAGCGGCATAACTGTGCCTTTGGAGAGATCAAGTTCAGGAGTGAATAGTACACTTGAAACTAACAGAACGTTGTGTGTCACCTGTAACCAAAAAACTACCACGTTTAAGAGCGAATGCACACAGAAGGTAAGGATCTGCAGACTCAGAAACTCTAAAACACCCCCAGGACATTCACCTCTGAAGGTCTCCGCCCCACACTCCTCCACGCACACATCCTGTCTCCAGGACACTGCTCCCAACAAACATAGTAAAACCACGCAGTTCCCTGAGATTCAAGGTAACCATCACACGGCAGGAGCTGCACATCGTCCCGCTGCCAGGACCCACGGAGATCACATAACTGAGGGAATGTCTTCACACTTCAAGGACCATGGGCACTGCTGTCCGCATTTTATTTCCCCGCCTCTGACGGCCACGGAGCTCGCGACAATGGCGACAAGAGTGGGCCCGACCAGTGGGCCCGCTGCAGCCACCTGTCGCCACGCGGGAAGACCAGCGCTGTTCATCCACCAACGGAAGCAGGAAAATCCAATCTTTCTGAAAGTCCACTGCCTGACACCTGTCCACTGAAAGCCACACCCCTGACATCAAGTGCATGAGGAAAGGGTTGGCCACTCTTTGGCTTCTCTATCTGTTGAAGACATAATGTGCCCTCTTTCTTTGTTTTACATCCTTTAGGTTCACGAGGCCTGCTTTTCAATTTAACTCGTAAAAGAGTAGTAATAATGTCCTTTCCCCATCAAAAACCTCTTTACCGCATCCAAAACAATTCCAGGAAAATTACTGCTGAAGAGTAAAAATGAGACATTTGACCGAAATCCACCCTATGACCCTTTCTCCTTTCCAAAATGTAAATAATTGGGCTATCTATGATTCAGGACATCTTGGAAATTGTTTCTCTATGTTCTTTGCAAGTTACGCTTCTTTGAACGAACTGACTCCCTAAGGGGAAGTCGGAAGCCCAGAAATCAAGCAGAAGGTTCACCTGGTTGGGGCGGGGACGAGCTGAGCTGCACCTCAAAACCCCCGTTCCCCTCCCTGTGCTGACACTGTTCCCCTGAAAATGTAACTGATAGGATCTGAGCAGCTCTCTCCCTTCCAGCAGAATCCCAGGGTTTTCAAGGACCTCACACTTCAAAATATTGAATGCTTGTAAAACAAGCAATTGCGTGTTTTGATGCTTGCTTTTAACAGCACATAATGCAAATATTTAACCACAGCAGTAATTTCCATTGTGCATAGTTTTTACATCTAATTAAGGACCCTGAAAAATTGCAACCATTGGAAACAAAAGCTTACATTACATTGAAACACTGGAAGGATAGAGTAACTTCTCTGAGAGGGTACAATTCTATACTGAGAGCCGTCACCTGAGCAGGAATACAAAATACCCTTCAAGGTTAAATATTAGAGAACTTGGGAATATTTTCATAGTAGGTTTAGAATTACAACGACCCTAGGAGTGGAATTTTGCTCTTACGGTGAACATCCAACATCCGTGACCACTTTTGGGTAATGGTATTCCAAATAACCTGTATCATGTCCTCCCCTTTCTCATAGCAGGTGATCTGGGTGGATTCCCACTCACGGCTCCAAGGGGGGGAGCTCACTGCCTCAGGCTGAGCCCATCAGCCTGCACTTGTCCCATCCTCCTGGGCACAGCCACTGATTCGGGGAGGCTCATGGAGCAAGGTGGCCTATCCAGAGCAGGTCCAGAACTTTGACGGAACTGTTAACAGAAATGCTTTCTTTTCAGTGGATTTCAAGTAAGAAGATGCATTTCTGAGCTGGGAAGCATCTTGCCTAAATGAGGGGCACTGTCTCTAAGAATAGAAGCAATATAGTTAAAGAGGAGCAGAGAGACACTAGGTCCTTTTGGCATCCCCTGAGCACCTGGATCAAGCCTTGCCTGATGCCGCCTGCCCACAGAATTTGTTACATGAAGCAACATGTTTCCTTCTCCCTTCTGGCAGAGACCGCGAGCGTTTACCAAATGTATACGTGCCACTCTACACTGTCCAGTGCTCCCTGCACTTAGATGGAAGACATGTTTCTAAGTGCTGGTCAATGGGATGTGGGCATAAGAAACAAAGCCAGTTCCAAATCTGGACTTCAAATGCATCCCTCCTGATACCCTGGCCTCTCTTCCCCTACTGTGATGACCTCAGCGGCCATGTGCTCGCAATCGCACAACAAGACGGACGTGGGTCAGCTCGGCTCTCAGTGGACAAGAAATCAACCTGACTCAAGGAACACCCCTGAGACACAGGCCTTTGATTGGTCCTGCACCAGAGCTGGTCTGTCCTCACGAAGGCACCCCTTGGGCCATCTCCGATTTTCGTTTCAAGCCTGCAACCCAAATATGCCTAATTGTTCATCGCTGCAAAGTGTTTCTTTAAATAACACAACTCGGGTGAACATGTCCAGTCAGTGCATAGCTTCCCGGAGACGGTCTTACGCTGTCTTATATTCCAGGGGAGGACCTCCCCGCCGGAGACCCACTTTGATTTTGTCCTTCCAGCATCTGTTAAATGCTGCCTGAGGACCATAATCCAGAAGCCTCTGGGGTGATAAAACAAAACCTGCCTCCTCTTGAGAAGCTCCTGCTCAAAGAAACACCAGGAACACTCCAAACACAAGAAGGCAGAGGGATCGCCCAGAAAAAACAAAATCGGATCAGCCCCCAGCTGAGCACCTCTTCACCAACACCGTGGCAAGGAATGCCCGAGACGCCCAGGACGGGCCTCCTGGGAAGAGACCAGGAACACAGGGGAGATGCTCCGACATGACTCCTGCCACGTCAACAGTGTCACGCGTCACTTCGAACAAGGTGAGAACCTCCCTAGATACCAAAGACGGGAACGCGTATCAGTGATCCCAGATCCCCCTGAGGTCCTTCCTGAGCTGAAGAGGCTGGAGTCCTAGCAACCAGGCCGGCAGGATCTCTCAGTGCCGGGGTCCGGGGCTGGCTCAGGCACTGCCGTCTGCTTCTCGGGGGTAGCCCTGGGGGAGCAGCAGCATGCAGCCCCTGGGACCCGGGTGCCCAAAGCTGGGTGCTGGGTCTGAACAGGAGCTGACTGTGGCCGGGCAGTTCTGCCAGCTGCTGCCACGCGTCCAGCATGCGGGGCCCCTGGGGCGCTCAGCCGATCCGCACACATGGCCCAGCAAACCCCTCTCGGCAGGACAGACCCTGTTGTCGGCGACTAAGGATCCTGGCCAGCACCGAAGAAGCCCAGTTCCCAGGAGAGAGATTTCCGCGGGGTTATTCAGGGGGAATCAAGGAGGCCATCCTTCCTGTCTCCTCGTCACTCGGGAATGTGCCCATCCCTGGATCCCAGAGCTTGCAAAGACGATTAGGACCGTTTCCCACACCGAACTACAACCTCTTGAGGGCAGACTGGATTTCATGCTCATTTCTGGGCCTTCGAAAGCTATCTTGCTGTTAAACAACAGCCCTTCAGGCCCAGCACCGGTGACACTGCTTGCTGGACATAAAACATCAGAACGAGATAGATCGCAGGCTGAACTGGACTATTTAACGCAGTATGCAGGCAGCCGGAGTCTCCCCGATGCCGTCAGTCACCGCACCACGGATTCCAAACTATAACATCCACCTGCTGCCCCTCGCCCCCCGTGGCAGTGACTCCCAAACAGCCCATCCTAGAGGGGACCTCCTCCTCCCCACCCCATTCTTAGACACGTCTTCCTAGTCCCTCCTGGCCCGACGCCACAGTCTCTCCCTGCCACGTCACCTGCCCAATGAGGTCCTCGCTTGCAGCCCGGGCAGTGGCTGCTGTGAACAATTCTGGGTCTTCTCCTCTGGCCACAGACTTTGTCACCTCACACTGCCACCCCTCCACCTCCGAGAGGCAAAGTGCCTTGGGGCGCTGGACCACTTTGGGGAAAACAGAGCTTCGGGGCATTAGGAGCCACCTCCCCAAAGAGCAGTGACTTTCTCCATGACGCACTGAGACATTCAGCAAAGGTCGCGGGGTACCACGGACGCTGACACCTGCCGTCACCAAGGCCATCAACGTTCCACGGCACCCATGCTCTCCCACGTTGCTCGGACCCGTGCAAAAGGGTACAGCCCTTCCGGGAAAGAGCGTGGCTGCAACGCGTCCCCCCTACTCTCTGGCCCAGTAATTAAATAACCGTGAATCTGTCTCAGAACGTAACTCAAAGCAAACATTATGCACACAGGTAAGTACTTCCTTACAATAGTGGAAACCTATAAATTGTTGAAATGCCTGCAAGAACTAAAAACCTTTAAGCTACGACACATACATTAAAAATGTTTGTAGTAGGTTTTTAAAACGTGAGGAAATATTTATATAAACACATGAACTCGGGAAGTCCAAAACTCAAATTATGTGGACCATTCAAAGTATGAACAGAACGACTGAAACAATCCACAGAAAACAAGAAGAATGAGACACGTCAAAACGGGAGGCAGTCGTCCTTGGGTAGGGAGATTATTTTTACCTCTCCCTCATTTCAAAATTAATCTGAAGTGGGTTACAAAACAGCCGTGCCGTGGGGCAGAAGAAGCAGGCACGGAGGCAGACGGGGAGAGAAGAACATGGGCAGGAAAATAAGATAAGGCCAAGGATAAAGCTGGCGCGTGAGAGGCACCTCTCAAGTTCCCACACTTACAAGAGCAAATTTGGCTCAGAGAGTTCCTAGGACTTAAAGCAGAGACAGACACTTAGAAACTCACTTAACAAAATTCATGGTGTTCACAGGATAAAGTGCAAACCGTTTCTCAGGATAAACACCGCTCCCACCCTCTCCCCGACTGGTACTAGGACTTAAGAAATAGTTCTTAGAAAAGGCACTTAGGAAAAGGACTGTGTTATAATAGACAAAAGTCCTTAAAATGCCCCTCCACTCCTGCGGCCCCACGTTAAGCTGATCTTCACAGGAACCTGGAGCCTTCTCCCACATGCCGCCCCCCAGCTCCTGTCTGCCACATTTCCCTGGCTGGCATCTGCAGCGGGCCCTGGGGTCAGCGTGCTGCACGCATCCCACTTACCCATATGTTAGATGGCTCCCAGCTCGGGACGTGTTTGGACGGCAGTGCTGTGCACCTGCCCCTCACTGGTGAGAATGAGCATCCCGTGTGCTTTCCCAGCCAGCCTGGGATACGAACGCTCACCTGGGAAGGACTGGCTTGGAGCCCCGGGACCAGACCCTGCAGACTGTGCTCAAGGCTGAGCCCCCCATCTGCCTCCAGCGAGCACCCAGATCCACCAAACCCAGCACGGCCCCCGCGTGTTCTTCATCGTGTTCACAGGGGGCCTGAGAGAATGCCAACCTCGGTCCCCAGCCTCAGGGAGCCAGAAACGCACGTTTCTCCATCTTTACATCATGGGACCTCATTCCTCTTTGGAGTCCTCATTTCCAGCAGTAGTCAAACAAAGGCTCGGTCATCACTGCCCCCCCCCCCCAATGATTCCAGGGCCATGTCTAAGTTCTGGAAGGGTTCATTTCCACTACAGAGTTCATCACGTGTCCACATGACATCTGGTCTCCTGAAGTCCATCCCTGCAGACTACACCTCCATGGTCTTGACCTCAGGGCCCCTTGGGGTCGCCTGTACCACCCACCTCCCCCAGCCACGTCTGCACTACACCCAGCTGATCAGGGAAACATTCTGTGGCTCCCAGCAGCTCTCAGGAGCACCCTGCCTGGTCTCCGTGCACAAAGGATTCATCTGCCTCTCCCCCCGAGGTTCAGGGCAGGTGCGCCTCCTCGGGGACGGTCCGGTACATCTGGAAACATCTCACATTGTCTCCTTTGCGTTGGAGCGAAGTGACTCAGAGCGTCTCAGAAGCATAGCAGATTCTAAGCTCACTCTACACTTTCCTCCCCTCGCCTCCGCCCCATGAAAAATACCTTCCATGGTGAGGAAGGAGAGAGGGGCCAAGAAAACATGCCTGTCGATATGCATACTTCCAAATCTTTGGTCTCTTGCTGGACATCGGCTCTTGGAACCGAAAGTCAGGCATATGGCTCTTCTGCGGCGTGCCCTCTGCTGCAGGGAGGGGCGGGGGTTGCCCTGTGTCACCCCCGTGTCCGGAGGGGCAGCCAGGTCCTGAGAGAGTGCGTCAAATACCCTGCTAAGGACAGCACCCTCCAGCGGCCAGGACGGCTCCCCCCACAAGGATCGTCCACAAACAAGGACGCCAGTGAACACGACTGTCATCGTCTTCGCCTGGGGAGCCTGCTCAGCGACGGCCCCATCAGCACAAGAGCCCGCTGTGTCTCACACGCACACGAGAACACAGTGCCACTGAGAGCCAAAAACTCCGTGACTGCCCGTCTCTAAAATGCGGATCCAAATCTCCACGTACACACCCCACTTCGGAGAGAGGGGCGTGCGTATTCTTTCTGGTCTTTCAAATGTCTTTTCTACCTTGGCCACGGTTGTTCCCTCTGCTCTGACGATATGCACTTGAGTCTATTTTCCTACATGTGTCAGCAGTCTGTTTACTTTTAAGGTCAAAGACCGTCCACCTTTGCAGAGTCTTACACAATTTCTAGAACCGGCCGAGAGTCTTGGGCAGTATTTCTGTATGAAAGGAACGTTTAAAACCAGCATCCGATAACAGAGGTCAGAGGTCAGGGAGACCGGGCTTCAGGCTGTTGGGTGCTCCCCTTATTCCTTCCAAGAAGCAGGTGTTTCTTGAATAAATGACAAAAGTGATACAGGTATATTCTGAGCCTTTGGTCTCATTCCAGGACAAGTGCGCAGCGGGTCCCGGTGACCACCAGCTCCCTCCAGGTCACTCAAGCTTGTGGTCTGCATCCAAGTCAAACTCACAGACCCACATGTTCACGGGACCCATCATTCTCCTTTTGAAAGCCAGAAAACATGTACCTGTCTGCCTTCATTCTACGTGCTTCTTTCTCATTCTTTACAATTTCTCCAAAGCGCCACCCCCACGCCCAGTCCTAGAGGCCACACCTTGGGCCTCCCCTCCCCAGACGCCCCGAGCGCATTAGTTAGGCTGGTTTTGCGTGTTAGAATGCTAGTTAACACTTCACACCGTCAGATCACCGCCCTCACCCTTTCTGACAGTCTGGGAATTAAAATCTATATTTTAAGAGATTAAGGGATTAAGAGATTAGGAGGTACAAACTTCCAGTTATAAAATAAATAAGTCACAGGGATGAAAAGTACAGCGTGGGGAACACAGTCAGATTGGAGCAGCGTGTCTGGTGACAGGTGGTGACTGCCTCGGTCACGGTGAGCGCTGAGCGGGGTGCAGAAGGCTCGGCGGGCCACGTCGTACACCCGAGACTAACAGAACGCAGTGTGGTGACCACTCTTGGATAATAAATATTAAAAATTAACTTAAGTAAATAACTACATAAGGCATTTTAAAAAATCTACATCGTAGGGGCGCCTGGGTGGCACAGCAGTTGAGCGTCTGCCTTCGGCTCAGGGCGTGATCCCGACGTTATGGGATCGAGCCCCACATCAGGCTCCTCCGCTATGAGCCTGCTTCTTCCTCTCCCACTCCCACTGCTTGTGTTCCCTCTCTCGCTGTCTCTATCTCTGTCGAATAAATAAATAAATCTTTAAAAAAAATAAAATAAAAAAATAAAAAAAAATAAAAATCTACATCGTAGCCCCTTTTAGGGACCATTCCTGATTACGGAAGGAAAAATTAAGGCGGAGGAAATTAAAAAATGGAACGTTCCTTTACCCATTTGTCCAATACGGGTTTGACTTTATATGTGGACTTTTTCAATAAATACAGCCTTGTACCAAAAACATATTTTCTCATGGGTTCCTCAATAATATTTTCCTTTCTCTAGCTAATGCAACATAAGAACACAGCAAGTAATACATATAACATGCACCATACGTGCTAATGGATCGTGCACATTACCGGTCAACAGCAGGCTATCAGCAGTGACGTTTTGGGGAGTCAAAGTTACAAGTGGATTTTTTACTGTGCAGGGCGGGGGTCGGTGCCCCAACCCTTGTGTTGTATCGAGCGCCAACCATACACTAGGCTCCGAGCCCAAACTCCAATGGAAGCCTGTCTGCATTCAACCGTCAGCAAGTGTGGCATCACGTATGAACGAATTCGGGTTTTGTGGTTACATATAACCACAGGCAGAATGGAGGCGGGCTAACAGCACGGGCTAATCCGAATTCAGATGCTGCCACTTTCTGGTTGTGAGTCTCAGACAAGTTCCTTACTCTCTGAGACTCACTTTCTGCATCTGTAAGATGGGCTTAATAACAAACCCTACCCAGTTAGGTTTATCTGAAAAGTCCCCCAAAAAGTCATCTTCATAAATCACTCAGCACAGTGGCTGGCATATAATAATTACTCAAGAAATCAGCCGTTATTTTGATCGACCAAAGTATTTCCTACAGCACTCTGAATTACCGGGAGGAAACACAGCACCAAGTAATCTTACCACTGGGCAATGGTTCTTGTAGCGGTGTTCCACAGTCCTAAGCATGCTTGAAAATTGATGGAGCCCTTGCCATGTCCAAAAAAGACCGGAGAGAAATCGAAGCCAGAAAGAAAAATACACAGTGTGGCCCCTAGAGGAATGTAAAACTTAGAACAGAGACAGAATATAGTTTTAGGATGTCACCCCTATAAATGGTTGGAAAATGGACACACAGAAGATATTCATGTCCAAATCCCTTGAACCTCTGAATGTCACCTTATCTGGAGGAAAAAAGGAGAGTGGGATCTTTGCAGATGTGATCGAGTAAGACGGGAGACGATGTAGATTGTTCTGGTGGTCCCGCGATCCCTTGTAAAGGGAGGCGGTGGGAGACTCAGGCCCAGAGAGCAGATGATGATGGGAGGACAGAGCAGAGCACAACTGCACGACGGTAGTGATGCTGCTAGGACGTAAGGTCTGCAGGCAGCCAGCTTCCAGAAGCTGGAAGAGGTAAGACACGATTCTCCCCTGGAGCCTTCTGCTGACACCTTGATTTTGGCCCATTGAGACTGATTTTGGACTTCCGGCCTCCAGAACTGTGAGAGAATAAACTTCTGTTGTTTTAAGCCACCATGTCTGTGGTAATTTGTGGGTGGAGGGATGGATGGATGGATGGATGGATGAGTGGAAGGATGGATGGATGGATATATGGAAGGTTGAGGGTAGATGGATAGAAGGATGGATGGAAGGATGGATGGATGGATGGATGGACGGACGGGGGTGAATGGATGGGCGGAGAGAAGGATAGTGGGTGAACAGATGGATAAATGGATGGATGGGTAGAAGGATGGATGGATGGATGGATGGATGGATGGAAGGATGGATGGAAGGATAGATGGATGGATGGATGGATAGGGGATGGACGGATGGATGCATGGAAGGATAGTGGGTGAACAGATGGATAAATGGATAGATGGGTAGAAGGATGGATGGAAGGATGGATGGAAGGATGGATGGAAGGATGGATGGATGGATGGATGGATGGAAAGATGGGTGGATAGAAGGATGGATGGGTGGATGGATGGATGGATGGATGGACAGGGGGTGAATGGATGGATGCATGGAAGGATAGTGGGTGAACAGATGGATAAATGGATGGATGGGTAGAAGGATGGATGGAAGGATGGATGGATGGAAGGATGGATGGATGGATGGATGGAAAGATGGGTGGATAGACGGATGGATGGATGGATGGATGGATGGATGGGTAGACGGGCAGATAGGCGTGGGTGGATGGATGAATGAACAGATTAATGAACAAAAGGATGGATGGATGAACGATGATTGGCTGAATAAATGGATGAGTAGATAAATAGATGAGACAAATATAGGAGAGTATTAGCTTCTGCAATAGGGTATTTCTGGAGTTCTGTCTTGTTTTTCATTTTTCCTCAGCTTTCAGAATGGAACTAAATTAAACAGGGCCTCATACTTGGAATTCTACCTTTCACTGCATATAAGATTTTTTTATGAAATTCTATTTGTTTTAACTTTATTCAGAGAAAATGAAAGTTAATGATCCCCCTGTTTCCTGGCCCTTTAATATTGACACTGTTTAAACGTAAGCAATAAAGTCTCACTGTCTCTCGGTCTCTCACACACACACCAACGAGCTCCCTCCTAGATATTTCTTCCTCCCCTGAAAGTCTGGATAAGGCGTCACTGTAAACCAAAGCTCTTCTAGTCCAGGGCTGTACTGGGCTTTTCCTGGACGTGGCCTCAACAGAGGTGGTGCTCTGCCCCATCAGGCGTCTCTTCTGACCTCAGATGGAAGCCACACACGCACAAACACACCCTGCAGGACGATACACTAAGAAAGCCACGGCTCAGGACACTCGCCCCCTCCGCCGGGCACAGGCAGAGCGCTGGGCCAGCACAGCCGCGAGACAGGGTCCCCGTCCGTGCAGCAGCTCTCTCCCAGCACCCCCGGGGCTCGAAGTGTCCGCTCCTCATGGGCATTTGCAGAACAGAATGACTGTGCAGCACGCAGGGGAAGGTCAGTGTGGCAACCTTCTCGATCTTGTGCACGGAAACCACCTGCTCTCTGCCCAGTGCAGGGTTCTCACCCATTTGTCTTGTTGCCCCTACGTCCCATACTCCCGGCCCTCCCTCAAAATGAACAGCAAGACATGAAAACGCTTCCGCAGGCTGGCACAGCCCTGGTTCACATCAAGTTCCCAACAAGAGGGGACACCTGGGGGGCTCAGTCGGCGAAGCCTCTGCCTTCAGCTCAGGTCATGATCTCAGGGTCCTGGGATCGAGTCCTGTGTCAGGCTGCTTGCTCAGCAGGGAGTCTGCTTCTCCCTCTTCCTCTGCCCCTCCCCCCTACTCATGTGCACTCTCTTGCTCTCTCTCTCTCAAATAAATGAATACAATATTTTTAAAATTTTTTTTAAATTAAAAAAATTTGAGTTCCCAACAAGACTAGACCCTGCATAGGAGACACAAGCTCTGGGGCGCCTGGGTGGCACAACGGTTAAGCGTCTGCCTTCGGCTCAGGGCGTGATCCCGGCGTTACGGGATCGAGCCCCACATCAGGCTCTTCCACTGTGAGCCTGCTTCTTCCTCTCCCACTCCCCCTGCTTGTGTTCCCTCTCTCACTGGCTGTCTCTATCTCTGTCGAATAAATAAATAAAATCTTTAAAAAAAAAAAAAAAAAAAAGGAGACACAAGCTCTCTGAGAGCTCGACATTAAGGCCGTTCTCCAGAAAAGGTTGGGGCCGTAGGAACTTCTTCATTTCATAATATCATCTCCAGGTCCGTGTGGATGGAAGTACAAGCAATGAAGATTTCTTTTTGTTTTTCAAAAGATCTATATAAGAGTGGGCTTGCTCTGTGACCAATCACTTCCTGCTCATGAAATGTAAACACATGTGAGGTTCAAGGAAATCAGCCTGGAATTAATATGTGCATTTCTGTTCATTCAAGATTTCCCATTTGGAAGGAAGGAAGGCAACACAGTAAAAACAATGAGATGCCGAAGCAGACATTTAATATTTGGAAATCATCTCCATTTTTCCATCAGACTAACCGGGCACCTTGGATTATATGTATGCATGTGTGTATGCGTATGCCAGCTTCCGGTGAAAATCCTTTTAAATATAGTCCGTTTTGATTTCGAGCTGGCTTAAAACTTTCGGGGGGCCAGAGACTCTTAGAGGGAAAAGTGATGGGAACACAGGGAAACGGAATGAACCATCCCTGCATTGAGAAATCACATCTGCACCAGGAAGTCCTATACAGCACGAGGGCATTGGACGGGTCAAACTTGTCCTTGTTCTCGGGTATCACGAGAAGATCATGGAACGGCCCCTGGCCCAGCTCTGCGCTCGCTCCGTCCAAAAACCCACGCACAACTGATCCACTTCTCTCTCAACAGTGCGGCTGAGGTAAGGTCTCTACATCCAACACACAAAATGTGTCCCATGCCGGGCTCGTAGCATCACGTATGAGCTGAGACCTCCACATCACAGAGGCCCTGTTTTAAGGACATTTTCAGGGTTTGCACTTGAAAAAGTTCAAAGGCGTCAGGAGTACTGACAGTGTTCTCCACGACTGCTCAGCCTAATAAAGAAACCAGTAACAGAACTACGTACGCACCTGACGAGACACGATAGTTGGGTCATATATACCAAGCTATTCTGTAACTTTCTTAATAAAACCTTGTTATCGCAGCATAAAAACAGAGAAGCCTGTTCCTATTAGAAAACCCAGTGACAACCAATAAAAAGCATGCCTTGCAGCCAATATGCAACTCTGCTGGGCTGCTGTTGCCGGGGATTAGGGGTTTTTTTTAACCTCACGTCTGCCTGGGTTGGATTCACTGAATTCATCAACCTTTTCTTTGGTTTCCTGTGCACATATCATAAATCCCGGAGGCTCTGGTCCTCGGGATCGCTCCAACTCCTAATTAGGAGCCGTGAACCCACTGGCACAGCGCTGGAGAAGAGAGCCGGCAGGGTGAGCAAGCTTCCTGTCCCTCAACCCACAGCGGCACAAACCCCAGCAAGCGACGGTCTTCCTCTAGTATCTTTCGGAGCCCAGGCACTGTAACCCCCGTGATTCCGGAAGAGCTCACAGCAGAAAATTCCTGCAATTCAAAGGCTCTGTGCATAAGTGGCTTTGAAGTTTCTGAGAGAGATCTCATCTTCAGAATCTTATGAGAAATCTGTTTACAGGGATTTGGGGGGCACACACTGGAGCCTGATAAGAATCCCCACTTTCCTCCTCACAGATCTCCCTGTAGGAGAGGAGACGCTCACAGGCAACCGCACGCAAACGAGAGTCCGGATCAGTAAGGAGAAAGAACTGCTGGTACTTTCTACCATCTCCTGCTTGAATCACGTAATTTCTCTTCAAGGAATTAGCGTCCTGAGCGTCCAGCCCGGCTATGCCAGGGACAGGCTGCGGTGCTGACTGAGGGGGAGGGAGGCACATGGGGGCTCGCTGCCTCTCCTCACAGCTTCTGGTCAGGGCCCTGCTGGCATAACTCGGGGGACAAGTTAGGGTCTGAACTCCGCGTGGAAGCCGTGCGGGCGCGGACCAGCGGCCAGGGGAGGGCGGGAGGCGAGAACCTGCGCAGAAAAGCCCTCAGGCTGTCTTAGGGGAACTCGGGTCACTCTCCGAGCTAAGCGTCGGGCCCTGTTTGCAGCAGCCTCCCCGGCACGAAATACATTCCCATACACGAAAGTGCTCTAGAATTATCTCCTCCCAGGTCGGCGCCAGCAGGGAAAGCCAAGTGCACATTCCAGGGCCCTTCCAGGTCCTTCCAAGCACCCTCCCCTGACCTGTAGCCCAGCCCTCCCACTGCCCACCTCTCCTTCCCAGGTTCTCCACGGCCCCCTCCCCTAATTCAGGGCTATTTTCCCTGGCGTCCCTTGGCAGTCTCCCCCAGGGCCTCCCTGCCAAGTCCTCCGGGGAGGCACCTGCTGCAAAGGGGCCGCCTGCGCGCGTGCACACGCGCACACAGCACCCACGCTCTCCGTCCCAGCCACCCCAGCCACGCACACTCCCACACCCCCACTCCCGGCAAAGTTAGTCCCGGGCCAGAGGAGGCGGCGGCGTTCCTCACCTTTGGAGAACAGGGCGGCCAGGCTGATGAGCACGGGGGACCAGTGGTGCCACGGCGTCCCCATCTCAGACGGGCACATCCCGGAGACCCGAGCGCGGCTCCTCTGCTCCCGGCGCCGTCGGGGCGCAGACCAGCGGTCGCCAGGCCGGGGCCGAGCAGGGTGCGCGAGGCGAGAGCGGCTAGGGGCGCGAGCAGCCGCGGGGCCCTGCGCCCTCCGCCCGCCAGCCCATGGCCGGCCGGGCGACGACCGCGCGCGGCTCCAGACTCGCTCCCCCGAGGCCGGCGCGCGCCGCAAACCCCACCCCTCGCCCCCGCCGGGCGCCTCGCTCGAGTCCGCGCGGGGTCGGCCCTCCTGCTTGGCGGGCGAGGGGCGCCTCGGGAGCGCGGGAGCCGGCTAGCGCGCGCGGGCGGCGGGGCGGCGGGGTCTGCGGCGTCCGGGGAGCGGGCGGCGGCGCGCGGGGGGCCTGGCGGCAGAGCGCGGGCGAGCGCGCGGGCGCACGGTCCCCATGCCGCCCGCGCCCGAAGTTTGGCGGTGCCGCCCCCGCGCGCCCGGCTTCGGCCCCCGCCCACGGCCCCGGCGCGCAGAGCGCACGGCCGGCTGGGGAGACGCGGCCCCGGCGCGCGGAGGAGCGCCCGCCGGCTCGGGGACCCGCGCGGTGGCCCCGCTCCGCCGAGACCGCATCCGGCGCGGAGCCGAGCGCCGCCTTGTCCTGCGCGGCTGGGGGGCTTTGCCTTCCGAATTTGTCTTTTTTTGAAAAGCCCCACCCTTTCGGAGTGACAGCCGTGAGCCCCAATCCGCGAAGTAAAGCCCACCTCCCCCGTCCGCCCGCACCGCCCCGGCCGTCCCCCCGCACCGCCCCGGCCGTCCCCCCGCCCCGCGGGCGCGGCTGGGAGGGGCTGCCGGGAGGCGGCTGGAAACCCGGCCCGCCGCAGCGGCCAGACCTGCTGCCCACCCACCAACAGGTGGCGAGACGGCCATTTGCCTTCCCTTCCTCCCCAAACCTCCGGCGAAGGGCGAGTCCTCCGGCCAGTGGACACAAAGGTCGCCGCGGAGGGTCCCTCGGCCCGCACTGGGCTTCCCCGACTAGCTCTGAGCAGGAGGGCCTCAGACAAGTCCCGACCCCCAGCCCCGATCCCGGAATGACCATCGAGTCAGGGATCCTGAAAGAATTCCATCTTGCCCCCCACTGGCCCATCCGGAACTGGGAATGGCCCCGTGGAGGGCCAACGTGGCCTTGAGAAGAAAAAACCCAAGGTTCTCGGTTTATACCTTCCCGAATCCCTAATTAAGACAACCCAGAAACCGAAATCACTAAGCATCATCCTGTGACTTTAATCCAAGGACTCTTCGGCTCCATGTGAGCCTTTGAATTAACCAGATCAAAACCAGAGAGAGCAAAAGCATTCTGAATATTGAAAAAAATATTGCAAAACAACAGCCACCAAATCAAATGAGGTGAATTTACCCAGTAGGTGAAAATGGGTCATTATCATCTGGCTAACAGAGCAACAGATGTTTTATTCCAGATGCCCATGGCTGCAAAGATATACCAGAGCTTTAAGAGTTTTTAGCTTTCAAAGTTTCAAGGAAGATCAGACAAGCAAGTGTGATTCTATAAAAGACTGTCTCTCTGGCTTTCACTCTCTCTGAGATGTGCAATTCTCCTTCATTCCGCATTTATGCTTCTGAATGTATGTCCATCTTTCTGTTTTTCTTTTGTTTATTTCTTAAACTCCAGCCTCTTCTCTCGGGTCTTCTATAAAATTATAGAGAGTTAATGCAGCCAAGACCATAAGAGATTATGTATTTCAGCACTTGTGAAACTTGAGAAAATGTTAATCACTTGGGAAGCTTGTTCAAACTCCCCCCTCCCCCCCAGGGCAGAGCCCACCCCAAAGCCTCTGATTAGGCAGGTCTGGATGGTACTTAACGCTCTGCATTAAGTCTCCTGGTGAAGGTGATGCAGCTGTCCTAGGACCCTTGGCCTTGTTCATTATGTCCTTCACCTCCAAACTGGGGAAACTGAGGTTTAGCCCCCTGCACACCTTCACCTGGCCTCCCCCGGCAGAACGAGAGTCTGTACCAAACGCCAACTCCAGGTGGCCAGAGTCAGTCTTAGTGTGAAACGGAGTCTATTTTTTTTAGCATTTCCCAAATTTATAGACTAGAATTCATGGTCTCTGTTCTTCATTGACAATAATCACTCTAGGGGTGCCTGGGTGGCGCAGTCGTTAAGCGTCTGCCTTCCGCTCAGGGCGTGATCCCAGTGTTCTGGGATCAAGCCCCACATCAGGCTCCTCCACTAGGAGCTTGCTTCTTCCTCTCCCACTCCCCCTGCTTGTGTTCCCTCTCTCGCTGGCTATCTCTGTCAAATAAATAAAACCTTAAAAAAAAATAAGAAAAAAGAAAATAATCACTCTATATTCCTAAATCAAATTAATATTTTTCCCCCAGAATTGCAATCATCAGATACCCTTTTTTTGGGAGGGGCTGGTGAGGAGGGGTGTCATTGCAAAAGATTTCTCTGTGTCTTCAGGATGGAAGTTGGCTGACAGCTTCCAGGTCCTGCCCAGGGATGTGCAACTATTTCCCTGTTATGCATAGTTGGCTGGGCAAAGTTTTTCTCTACTCTTTGGTGTGGAAGCTTTTGGGGGAGCTACAACTCCAGAAACCTGATCAGTAGCTAAAATAAGACGCAAGATACGGCTTCTCCAGTAAACTGTTCCAGCTAATACATCTAATCTTCTTTGGGTAATAGACACAACTAGTCATGGGGGAAGCTGAGCCTTTGAAGCCCCGGAGAAGCGTTCGAGGCCTGCCAGGTCCCTAGCTGCAGCCCGTGCCTCTGGGACAGCATCCCATCCTGTCCGAAGCACCTGCCTTGTTCCTCTCAAATTAAGTGTAAGAAATCTGCTTTCCTGCAAGATTTTGTGTTTCATCTGCAGGGCCATGAATCAATGTCTGAGCCTAATTTTGTCCGTAATTAAATAGTACTACTAATTGTGCCATGTGGATGATGCTTTTACTTAAGGCAGTTTGGGGTCTCTGTCTTTCAAGAAAACGAGACATTCTCTGCAGGCGGTGGCGGGAGGTGCCGGCTTGGTCCGGTTGCTGGTAGAGGAGGACGGGGGGCCTGCTGGACCTCAGTGCGGAAGGGAATTACATGATCGGTGGCATAGACGGTGCGTTTAGCTGCTAAATATGGGGCAGTATTTAAAACTGGACGTTCTCCTCCAGTCCTCCCGAGGGCATCAGAGAGAAGGGCTCAAGCTTGCAACAAAGTGTTCACAGTTGCAAATACCCTTGCTTTTAAAACAGAGGAAACCTCTCTCTGCTCAGAGTGACGCTATCTAGCTAGAATGTATTAACATTGCTTTATTTTTGCTTTTTATCAATATTTTTACTGTCCCACTTTCCCATTACTTTGGTGGCACGTTTCCTTTCAAATTAAGTCATGTACGTTTCTAAGGCATGGGTTTGCCCGAAGGGGAGCTTCACCTCGCCACCGCTCCAGTCCTAGCCGCCAGCTTGTGTCCGTGACAAAACTCGCGGAGACGGTGAGCAGTGGCTCGAGTGTGGGAAACATGGCATGTGAGCCGTCAGATCAACCCCTCCCACAGGTGCAGAGGAAGCTTTTCAGAACTCCTTTCTGTTTGTTTGTTTGTTTGTTGCTCAATCTCCCCAAATTTGTGGAAGGGCCAGGAAATAGAAAGGCCAGAAACGGCTTGTGTCTTCCAAGAGTGGGGACTGCATTCTGATCTGGAGTTCGGCGTCACCGTCAGGAACACCTCCTGCCCTTGCTGGGGAGGCTGGGGGAGAGCATCCCACCAGCAAGATTGTCCCCTGTAGACGCCGGCAAGTGTCCTTGAGGATGGCGCTTCTGCTGTTCTCCAGGACCTCCCATTCCGTCCGGACACAGGCATGACTGTGCTCTCGGTCCCCTAGAAGGTGACCAGGGAAAGATGAGCAGAGGCGCTGAGGGTCCCTTCCAAGAGGAGGCAACGAGGAGCCCACCTGTGGCTCTGTACTCTGTACGACCCCACTAGGAGGCTCGAGGAGACCACGTGTTGGAGAACGTGTTGCTGTTACAAGGGAGCGAGTCCCCATCCCCCAGCCTAGCAGGCCCCGGGGAAGGGGGGTCAAAACCCCTGCCAACCTGCACGAGACACCCAGCAGGAGACATGGATTATTACTGTGTTAGGTCACTGGATTCTTCTGAGTTACCCTACTCATATCTACTCTTCTTCCAACGTCCGCCACTCTGTCCTTTCTGGCTCATCTCCGTGAGCTCCGTAAGCAAACACGAAGAGCCCAGCCTATCAGCCTCCCAAGCAACCCATGGCATCTCCAGGTGACCCCTCAGTGAACCTAAAGGACCGATCAATAGTATCACGCCCCGTTTGCCTTAATCTACTGATTTATGGCTCCGTACCAAAAGTTCAACGGACACTAAACGGTCCTCTCTCAAGTTGTATGCCGCTCCTCCTCGGATGAATCCTGCATTTCCTTTCCCACCTTTAGCCCGCTCCGGCCCTGCGGGCTCCTTGGTCGGGGGCAGGATTCCATGGGGCTCAGGGAGAAGCTGCAGGCCTCCCCTCCCGAAAGTTCTCCTGGGCTGTGTGTACACTTGTCCTTCACTGGAGCCTGGGACAGGGCGGCCAGCTGCTTGCTAAATCCCGCTTCCTCTACCCACGAGACGCGCAGCCAGACCACACGCCCTGGCCTTCCTGAGGGAAGCGTGGTCCTCACGGGCTGGGTACTCAGTGGGGAGGGACTTCTACGGACCCCTGCCTGCACGCAATGCATATTTATGACGTGCCTGCCATTGGCCGGGCGCTGGGGATCCAGCAAGGGGACACACCGCCACGAGCTTATATTCTCACGGGGACAGGCAGACCACGACCAAGGAAATAAAGAACATGATGCTTTTAGAAAGACGTAGAAGGAACTTGGACAGAATCATGTTTACCTTGATAGAGATCCAGTAAGGCTTCTCGGAGGAGGTGGTCTTAGAAGCAGGACGTTACTGAAGAGAAGGACCCTCCGTGCCAACCTGGGTCATAAACATGCTGGTGGAGGGGACAGCTCGTGTGAAGGCCGAGAGGGGTATCAAAGCCCTGCCGGATCAGAAAGAAGCCTGTGGCCGAAGCTGAGGGGGCTGGGGGGCCGGTAGAAGGAGGTGAGGTCAAGCGGACAGGTGGGAGTCGAGGTGCAGGGCCTCATTGGTTTGGGTGGGCTTAAGGGAATTGGGAAGCCAGAGTAGGACAGGTCCTGTGAACTGATTCATATTTTTAGCAGAGCTCCTGAAGGTCCTATAGTGCCCGAGAGGCAGGGGCCCAGTGGGCTCTTCTCTCCTTCAAGGGGCCCTACCTCCTGCCTTCACTGGGCTACGTGGGGGCCGGGGAGGCCGCTGAGCTAACAGTCACCCGCCCCAGGTGCCCCGGGGGCGGCTCTTCCTGGCTTGGTGCGCTGACCCTGCTCCCACCTTCCTTTCTCATTTCTGGTCTCTGTTTCGGCCCACAACACCCCTGTTCGTTATTCACCTACAGTGATGGACTGTGCAGCGTCCGGGCTGCACGGCTCCCAGGGCAGAGAGCACGGGACGGTGGGGTTGATGGACACTGCAGTCCAGGCCGGATCGGGAAATCTGTTTGACAGCTCTGGACCCTTCTGGCACCCGTCTCTGCAGTAATCGGGAGCCAGCACATTGCAGGAGCTGGGCTGTCAACACACAGTCAGGTGGAACCTGGGGGTGTCGGTCTGAAGGTCTCAAACCAGAGAAAGACTGAAACCCCGCCTACGTCCTCCAGAGCACCGACCACAAAGGAGAGAAAACTGGATTTTATTAGGCCCCAAACACCATCCCGTAAACCGACACATCGAGAGGACCCATTTGCTTTTCTAACTAAGCACCCAGGTGGTTTGGTTTCTTGAGTCCCTCGAAACCGGTGTTTCTCATGGCCGGGGACGGCTGGGCTCTGACCTTACAGACGCCTCGGTCACGGACGAGTGAGCAAGGCCCCCGAATCAGACCCACACATGCACATCCCAGTGTTATCCCTGAGAAAGCGGCCCCCCCAACCCCGGCCCAGAAAAAGTGTTTCTGACGGTCACTGCTCCCCCCCCCCGCCCCCACCAGGGAGCTGATCCCTGATCCTGCCCAGGAGGGGTCGGAGCAGCCGCCGCGGGAAAGGCTTTGCCGGCAATTTGTGGAGTTGGCCAACATCAAAGAGGGTTGTTGGAAACCATGTGAACGCGAAACAGCTTCAAAGCTGAGATCGGAGGACATTCTCAATGGCCTAATTTGGAAGTGATTTAAGGATGCTTTGGGGAATAAACAAATGGAAATAATAGGGCTGGGAATACTTCTGGCTGGGGAGAACTCTATTTTCCCTCCTAATAAAAGTCCTCCCCATCCAGCGCGTAAACCATGTGTACATTCCAATTTCTCCCGGAAGCGAACTTCCCAGACAACGTGGATTCGTCCGGTGACGGGAGAGGAAAGACCTCCTTGTGCTCCCTTATCTTCCCCGGACGTGTTGATCCAAAGCGGAACAGAGGCCCCCACCTCCACATAATCACGCAAGTCTTTTGAAAAGATGATTTCTAACAATCCTTCAACGCCAGTGTTTTATCAAAAGGTCTTCGTCTGGTGCTGAACTTGATACACAGGCAGTAACCCAATGTGACTACGTAGGATCAATTCTCTGTAAATTGAGTTCTAACTCATCACAGGAGAGCAATCTGTTTCCACAATAGTGACCTGTGACGGTTACTGAGCTTCGAGTCTAAATGTCAATGCACTGGCAGGGTGGGGGTGTATGGTTGGAGGGATGGTTGGAAAGATCATTTTATTTATTTTTTTTAAAGATTTTATTTATTCATTTGGCAAAGAGTGAGAGAGAACACAAGCAGGGGGAGCAGCAGAGGCAGAGGGAGAAGCAGACTCCCCGCTGAGCAGGGACCCCCCCACCCCGACGCGGGACTCGATTCCAGGACCCCGAGATCATGACCTGAGCCGAAGGCAGACACGGTCAATCGACTGAGCCACCCAGGCGCCCCGAAAGATCATTGAAAATTGTTGCTACAAAACAGTAAAAACAGGTGGCCCTGGACCAGTGTTTTCATTATGATGTCAACGGATCAAAAAAGGCAGAAAAGCGGCACCTGGAGACAGGACTTTCTGGAACATTCCCTCTTACACACCCAGGGAGAACAGTTGGTGCAGAACTGTGGTCCTCGGGGCATCAGGGCAGCATCCATGGGCCTGCAGTGACCTCTAGTGGTGATCAGTTGGCCGCTCAAGACACATGTTTTCCCGAGGAATAAATAGAGAAGAATCAGTGATTGACAGATCCTGCTGTCACCAACGGACACAAGTTGTCACGTTTGAATTAGTCAAGTTATATTTCTAAATGAGCTTATGCACCCGTATTGACTATTCAAGTGAATGTTTTCCAACAGGGTGCTGCCGATAGCCTTCTCCACGTTCCGGAGTCCTCTGTCCTACTCTGCGGGATCAAATGGTCTCTCCAGGAAAGACAAAACCCTGGTTCCTTTGGGGGGTCCTTGAGAGGCTGCATGAGAGAGAGAGAGCCCCCAGATCCTGCTCCTGGAGGATGTAATTCTACGTGTCATTTAAAGATGAGTGAGTTTGGAAGAAGTATGGACTCGGACCAGCGCTGCTAAACGTGGCCCTGCCCAGTTCAAACAGAGGGTCTTCTGGGGGGGGGGGGGGACAACCAGCCATCCCCTCCCACACTCCTGGTTCAAGCCCTCAGGTTAGATTTGAGAAAATGAGATCCAGAAAGGGGGAAGTCACAGACTCAACATTGTGGCCTTTTAAAGAGCAGATTAGAAAGCAGAAAGTCCAAGCGTAAGAAGAGTGTCCAACATGTAGCCATGACTCAGGTCTGTGCTTCCAGTAAACTAAAACTCCAGGTCACAGCGGCTTCTTTTTTCTTGCTTTTTTCTTTTTTTTCTGGTATTTCTGTACCAGAAATTCATTTGTAGAAAACCTGTCATGAGAAATCTGCGTTTAAAGCACACATATTTATCAAATATTTCAAAATTTTCCCCCAACATTGGCCTTCAGAAAATTACAGTTTGGCTGCAATTATCACATTAACAAAACTGGAGTTTGTCACACATGCACCCACCTGGAGTGGATACTTATTAGTAACTGGCAGATTCTCCAACTGTGTCCCCTGGTGACCACATCTGGCTCTGTTGTGTACCCTCCCCGGGAGTATCCCCGCCACTGGTCTAGAATGGCACCTAAGCCAGACCAACCAACGCCCTGCCCCAGGACATTTGCACCTGAAGCAAGAGGGGAAAGTCGTGTGTCTTTGGCTGTCTGGAACATACGGTGCAAAGCTTAGACGTGGCTGGCCGTGTGACCCACGGCATGGTCTGGAGCTCTGGAAGAGGCAACACCAGAGAGCAGACTTGAGACAAAGGCAGGTTGCCATCTGCATTCTTCATCCCACTCATTTCTCACGTTCCAGGAAACACCCTCGTGTCCACGTGAATTCCACTGCTTCATGCTTGTCCAGGTCCAGGTGGTCCCTTACTCCCAAAGGGTCATCTTTCATCTGTCCTCTAACTCGCTCTGCTAGCCAGGCTCCTGCTTCCAGCCTGGTCAAAGAAATAATGGAGAAGCATCAATGAGCTCTTGTCACTCTAGCTCAACAGCTTCATGGCTCGCACATCACTCAGTGAGAGTCTCCGGTCCCCATGATGCCCTGCAAGGGTGTCATGAGCTGCCCACCTTTCCCCTGCTCCTCTCCTGTTTCAGCCAGCTGTGCTGCTGCTTCCAGTGCACCAGCATCACTCCTGACACAGGGCCTTTGCACAGACTGTTCCCTTTGCCCAGAGCACCCCTCCATCGGATACCTATATGGCTCATTCTGGTCTCTGCTAAATATCGCTCTATGGCAGATTCCTTCCCTGGACATAACAGCTTTCTATCCTCAGCCTGTGTTGGGCATCATGTCCTTATCAACACTGAAATACTATATACTAAATACTAAAACAAAATACTGTATATGAGATACTAAATACTATGTTGCTTTAATGTCATTCTCCCCAAGTGTGAGCAAACTCCCTGAGAGCAACAGCTCTGTCTGCTTTGTTCACTGCTGAATTCTCATCGCCCAGAACAATGCAGGATAATGCACTCATTCTAGAACATTTTTTCTTCCCTGACTGGGGTTTGTTAGTGGGAAACTCGCCACACTGATAATTTCCCAGCTCTGCTGTCCACCCAGTGCTGTGCTGAGGCAGCGTGGTAAGATGGTTACAGGGAAGAGGGTTACAGGAAAGGCTCAGCTTGGATGTGGACTGACAGCTGTGTGACCTTGGCCAAGGTGCTTCACCTCTCTGAGCCTCCATTTCCTTATCTTCAGAATTGTAGAGTATGCTATCACCTAACATGTTAGGCTGTCCCAGAATTGATCAAGGATACCCACATAAAGCACTCACATGGCACGTAGCATCCTAGCACACGGCATCAAACAGAGAGCGCTTGCCTGTTATTCTTTCCTACAGGAGCAGAAACACGTTCTTAAAATGCTGTGTTTTTCCTTGTCCAGTTTCCCTATTTGACTATCCACATAATTTATGGTGTTTCTGCAGGGTCAAGGCCAGATACAGATTTTCTTAGCATGATACTAAATGATCTCCATGGGGATCAGACTCCTAAGCGCAAGTCTTGTTGGTATTATGTTCGCATTAGACCTCTAAGAACGTCAATAACCCAGAAGTCAGAGAAACAATTCCTGCAAATCAACGTTACTCATCCCGGAGTTTAAAATAACTTGCTTTTTGTTGTTGCTGTTGTTCTGAAAGTTTTTCTTTTCTGCATAAAAATCCCAAGGCTTGGGGGAAAAACCAAAATGAACAAAACCCCCACGAGACACCTTATATAATCACAAATTCTCCGTGATGAGGCGTCTGCAGGCGTGAGCTCTGGTGGTTGATGTGTCGTGCTGGGGCACACTTAGCAAAAAGTGCTCACGGGGGTGTGAACCAGTCGTGCCACATTTTCAGCTTCTGCTTGTGAGCTGTTGCACCTCCGAGTTCAAGCTGAGTGTCAGACTTGCCGTTTTAAAATGCTGTTGCTGGGTGTTTATATAACTTGCGCATGGTGGCAGGAGGGCGAGCCGCTCACCTGGGCTGGGGAGCTGGGCCCCTCCGGAGTCCAGCCCGTGCCTACAATCACGTGACCAGGTGGTGGCAACTGCAGGTGCCCCCCACTCGCCTTCCAAGGCCAGCGAGGGTGCGCCCTTTGCCCTTCCTCCTCCAGGGCACCCGTGTCCACCACTCTCTGCCTTCAGGCTGGGCAGGGAAACCGAGACTATGTGAACCAGTACGAATAAGTAATAAATAATCCATTGCTAATTCCAATAATATATTGATCCAATAATGCCAACCTCTCCCTACCACCGACCAAACCAATGTCCTTTCACGAGCTAACTGTGGCACACGATAGTCCCCAAAGATGGTCGCAACCCTGCCTCCCAGCGCGAGCTCTTCCCAATGCCATCTCAACACTGCCCCATCCAGGGTGCGTCTCTGTCCCCTTCCTGAGGAGCTAAATGGACTTGTGCCTCACAAGAGACCGACAGAAAGGTGATGGCCTGTGCCTTCCGAGATAGGTCACATGGTGCTAGAGCCCTTGTTCCTGGAGCCTTGGGGTGCATGGAAGAAGTCTGACTACCCCAGGGTAGGGGCCGCAAAGCCACACGGAGAGGCCATGTGTCCGTATTCCAGCTAACAGTCCTGCTCTCAGGCCCTTAGCAGAGCCCCCTACACGTGTTGAGTATAGGAGACTTTGGATAACGCGGTCCCCAGCCAACTGGTCACCCCTGCTTCAAGACTTCCCAACAGAGTTCCCAGTTAGTGTGGCAGAGAGAAAATCCCTCCCTGCTGTGACCTAAAATTTTAAAATGTTGTTCTTTTATGCCACTAAGTTTGGATGGTTTGGTAAGCAACAGTAGTTACCAGAACACTTGCTAGGAGCAAAGTTGCCCCTTGTGCACTGCAGCTCAGCTCCATAAACACTAATTAGACGCCTACACTCTGCCACGGTGGGCTGTCAGGATTCAGAAACCACAAATGGTTCCTGTCCTGTATTAGTTTTGCCCCATTAATTTGCAAGTTAAAGAAACCAACTCACCCTGGCTCCTGGGTCATTCATGAACCCAAGCAACTGACAATTTCCAAGCAGATTCTTCAGGAATGGCTGGATCCAGGTGGTCAAATGGCCCTAGCCTCTCTCCGTCTTCCCAATTGGGCTTTCCTCGGTGTTGACATCTCTGCTGACTCCTTTTTTCTAATTGTTCCAACAATAGTTCCCAGGCTGACTGGCATCATCTCGAGTAAGGCCACAGGCCCTCTGCTAATTCCTGTCACTAGAGTTTGGGCATGGTCCAGCTGAATTAGATTTGAGCTTCACGGAGGTGTTGAACCCACCCAAACCACAAGACTGAGGGTGGGGAGGGCTATTTCACTGAAGACATTATCGAAAGAGAATGACTTGCCGGCGTCCAAACACAGCACCTGCTTTGCTGAACGGAAGAATGAGCAGCCGTGTGCCTGAGAGCAGTTAAGAACGTCCAAGAAGATAAACACTGGAAAATTCTGAGCCTCATCCTCACTTTGCAGATGAAGAAATCAAGACACAAATGCTTCCATGAGTCAAGATAGAACATTGAAACCATGGCAAAGTCAAGACGCACCCAGCACCTGCTCATTCTACCGCCCCACCACCAACCATCAACCACGCACATCAGGCACAACCTTGACTTCTCCCGACTGAAGGGATTTAGCTCACGATTATTGATTCCAACTTCAGATAAATAGGATAAGAAACCAAGTTCTGTTACCTGACTCCTGACTTCTACCCCACCAAACTCCCATGCTTAAAGCTCCAGTCTTGCAAAGCACAGTATATAAAGGGCCAGATGGCTGAAGCCTCTGTCGCTTACAACAGATTTGACCACTGGCATGGGATGTTTGAGATACAAGCATCCATTTGCACGGGGTGGCTTGTGTGGTGAGGGGGCAGAACTGGCCAGGAAGGTTTTCTGAGTAAGTCTCTGATGGTAGAGTTGGGAAGCTCGTTGCAGGGATGGTCATAGATGTGTCTTCTCAGTGCCTCGCTGCAAACCCCCAGACATGGGCTTGGGCTTGTGTCTATACTGCACCCACCGTACTAGCTCTTCCCTTGGCAGCACTGACTGGTCCATTGGATGAATGTGTGACTCAGGGGCCAATAACTTCCCTGAGAATTTGCAAACTGCAACTGGGACAATAGGCCCTTATTTCTCCTTGCAGAAAAGCTGAAAAGATGTGAGGTGTAGAGCCTCCAGGAACCAGGTCCTCTACCTGGCAGAAAATAGAGCTAAAAGAATTAAGCCAACATTTAGAGAACAAAAGAGAGAACCCCTCGTGAACCTGAGCGCCTGCTTCCAGCTGGTCTCAACACCGCACCCACGCCTACACTTTGAGTACCTTTATCGTGTGAACCAGTGAGTTGCCATTTTGCTTGAGCTGTTTGGAGATGGGTTTTCATGCAATGATGTCTCCAAACCTTCCCGAGAGATGACTCCCAGGCAAAGAGGTAGTGACAAGTAAGAGGAAAGCTCAAAGCCAATACATTTGAGCATCAATGTGCACGGCTGTATTTTTCTCAGGAACCCGTGGAGCCGGGCATTAGAAGGATGGGTGAAGGAACAAGATATGTAACGTTTCTGGCTTATAAGAATTATTCAATAAACACTAGCTCTTTCCTGTTATGCTTATCCCATCTGTGAGTGGCATCAATTTGCATCAATACTCAAATTCCCTCAGGGAGCAACGACATTCCATTGGCTTTGAAAGCTACGGTCCCACTACAAGTATTAAAGTTTGATTGTTCATTTTGTCATTAATCTCTACGTGTGTCTAATGTTAAACCTTCCGACGAGTAGAAAGTTCCTTCATTAATTGGTCATAGGGTACAAATAATCATTTATCCTTAATTGTTAGGATCCGGGGTTTCTGCTGAAAACGTCGTTGTCTGCCAATCCTAAATAGATTTTCCATTGTTCAGCCCGCTGCGATGTATCTTTTTCCCATCAATCTATGGAAACCATTTCCAGTGCTTTGCAAGTGGCCTGCTAATTGCAAATCTCAAGCATGTGTTGAATTTCTCATCTGTCTTATTTCTCTGTAATATTTGACACCCTTCACTTCATTCTTCCTGAGCCTGTGATCCAACTGTTTTGTGACCATAGTTTTTGGTTTGTTCTCCCGTTATGATTTGTCCTCAGTATTAATCTGGGGTTTCTATTTCTCCTCCTGCCTCTTAACATATCCTCTAGGAATATATTCCTTCCTCAATTCCTTCCTTTGGTCAAACCTGTTGTAAGCGACCGAGGCTTCAGCCATCTGGCCCTTTATATACTGTGCTTTGCAAGACTGGAGCTTTAAGCATGGGAGTTTGGTGGGGTAGAAGTCAGGAGTCAGGGAACAGGTATTCTCCTTGGCGCCTTGGCGACACCACCACTTCAACCAGCAACCATGCCCACCCAAGAAATCGCTCCTGAGACCCACACTGAATTCCCAGAAGCCTCCTGGGCATCTTCTTTGGACAATTAAAATTTCATTTTTCTATAATGTCACAAGATATATACACACTCTATCCTCTTTCTCTGTCCCATCCCATATCTATTAATGGCCTTGACCATTCCCCAGCTGCTCGCGGACTTGGGAGTCTCCCCCACTGCTAGCCCCACATAGAATCCCACAGCTCACATAGAATCGATCGTGGAACTCCATTGATCCTTCATGCCGAACATGAAGTGTTCTGTCTTCTTCTCCCCTGCCCACCACGGCTGAGGCCAGTGTCCGTGCTGCTTCTCCCTGACAGGTATCACAGGGCTCTCTCAATTATGTTCCCTGCTGGCTCCACAGTCTGCAGAGTGGTGTTATTAAAATACGATCTGATTGTGCTCTTTTCCAGCTGAAAATCATTTGTGGCTTCCTGAGACATTCTAGATAATGCCTAACCCCTCATGTGAGCCTCATCTCCCCCCACACCTCCACCCCCACCTCTATTCCATATTCAGGGTTTCAAATGCTCCAAAAACAGCCCCATGGGTTTATTAGACTCTTTCTGACCCCATGCTATTCCCTGTTTTTGGAAAGAGAGCATCTTCCTTTGTGTTCCTGGTGAGCTCTCCCTTGAAGACTTAGATGCCATCTGTCCCATCCTTGTCTGACCTCCCCATCACACCTTCCCTTCATATGCTGGATGCACACGGCCATGGCTGCTAAGACTGGAAGGGGGCAGAAGTTTTGGTGTGTGACTTTCCCAGCTGGATCTCCACAGGCATCATACCTCCCTCTGGCTCTCACCTTCTTGGAACACCTGCTTCAAGAGAATCCTCAAGGAGCCCCACGGAAAGGGCCAGGGGGCTGGAAACTGAGGCTTCCTCCCAACAAGGATGCACGTGAGGCATTTTAGGAGTGGATTCTCCAGCCCTAGATGAGCCTTCAGATGACACAGCACCAGCCAATGTCTTTGTGGCAGCCTCCTGAGAAATCCTGAGACAGAACCACCCAGTTCAGCTGCTCCCAGTTTCCTGACCCACAGAAACAAGGTAGTCAGCATTGCTTTCAGCTAGTAAGTCTGGGGCTTGTTACGGCACTAGATAACTAATCTAGCCATCATCTGCCTTCCGGCAAAATGGTTTACTAATTGTCCTAGCGGTGTCTGTCTATGCCCATTTGTACCCCATTCCCCTCCCACACACGCTCACTGCTGTTTTATAGCTGGACATTTTGTGCACATTTTGCCGTGGTTTTCACAGTTATCGAGATTGCAGGAATGACATGACCTTTAACAACCACCCAATCCCTGCTGTTGGAGATTACGATCTGTAATTGTTTGCAATTATAAACAAGGCTGTGAATATTATAGTAGATAAAATTTTAGGGCACAGATATTTTCCTTAGGATAAATACTATGAGTTTATTGCTACATAAAACAGGAAGTACATCCTAAGTCTTTGGATAGATATTTCTATCTTGTCTGCCAGAAATGTACAAGACCACAAATTTTCTCATATTCTAACCGAGTGGGTAGCTTCAGCCCTGAGGGGCGGGGGATGTGTGGCACTGTCTGTAGACGTTTCTCACCGTCACTAGCAGAGGGAGAGGGCTGTTGGCATCTGGAGGGTAGAAGCCGGAGATGCAAGACACTCATTGCCCACAAAGAATTCTCCAGAAATATCGACAGTGCCCGGGGAGAGGATGCTGTCTACCCAAAGACAAGGGTGTTACTATTTTTAAAGTGGTCTGACGTTTTTGAGTTGAAAAGTTGTATCTTGTTGTTTTAAGCTGTTTCTGCTTTTATTTCTTGTTGCCACCAGGAAGCATCAAGTTTGTCACTTTCTTGTCCTTGGTGTCACTTGCCTGACTATTACTTTCATCACGTGTGAACCTTCTAGGGTGGCTGGTAAGCGTCCGTCAGAAGATGGGAATGCTTGGTCCTTCATAGCAAATATTCCCCCCCCCCCGCTTCTTAACTGTATTTATGGTCTGCGGGGGTGCGTTTTTCTAATCAAAACTGAAAACTAACCAGGTCGACTTTCTTGGTTTCGTTTTCTTAATTAAACTCATGGACCTGGAATTCAGTGTGCTCTGTGGTGCGGGGTGAGGGTGTAATTCTCTCCTCCTGGGTCCACAGCCAACCGTCCCGACACCAGGGAGGAAGCCGCCTGGTTCTCCCCGTGAACGGAAGCGTCAAGGGCACGCGGGAACTTCTTAAGAACGTGGAGCCACGTTTGTGGGGTCGTGGGCGTTATGAGGCCAAATGTCCCTATTTCCACCGTGCGTCATCAGTCTCGTCCTAATCATAAGGAATCACAATGACGGACATCTGCTGAGTGTGTCTTATCTGCAATTGTTTGAAATTTGGCAGTCAGTCAAGCGCCAAGCACTGAGGTCTTTGGAGTCCACTACCCTCAGATGTACCAGGCTCCTCACTAAAAGTAAGTGCTCTGTTCCAAGTCACGCACTCCGCGGCTGTGCAGCCTGGGCCCATCACAATGGAGCCTTTTTGTGAAAGCTGAGACTTAGAGACATTTCTGGTGCAATGGCAGAAATAAAGCTTTTCCTTCTAGGTCCCTCCTGCAGAATTCTCAGAGCCATATTTAATCTTAGTCTAACAAGAAGTAACCTCCCCCCCCAAATTTACAAGTGTCATCAGAGAGCACTGTGGGACCCTGTTACATTATTAAGGTTCCACGTTGACCGAACACACGGCTGGTAAATGGTGCGATAAAAAGCACTCATTAAAATAAGGAGGTAGCTCAGAAGGTAAGCTGTGTCCTATCGCCGTTTTTATTTTATTTATTATGCATTTATGTTTCCAAGTGCATTTATTTATTCCTCGTTCCCTGGCAAATAGGACTGAGGTGATGTTTGCTTCAGAGAAAAGTGGGCTTCCACCCAGGGAACTCTTAATCCGCGGGGAGAACGGCTTTGTGGAAATGGTGGTTTATGAGAGCAGTGAGCCCCTGCAGGCTAGCTCAGGGAGCCTCATGAATAAGTCAGGCCACTTTCTCACTCACTGCCCTGTCTCAGGGCCCAGCAGGTCCTCCTGCCACTCCGTCATCAGGGGACAAGCTCCCCTGGAGACCCTCAGTCCCAAACACACTGGGTCCTCCTACTTGCTTCCTCTTTCCCTCCACCGTTCCTTCTCACCCTGTTCCCTCCTGTGCACAAATATCAGCAATGGTCCAAAGACTGCTTTCGCTTCTCTCTACAGTGGGGGCTCCCAGCAGTTCTGTGGGTACAACAGGAGACTTTCTCTTGGCCACTGCTGGTTGGACCATGGGGACATGACTGTCATAAGCCCAACCGGTCAGAGAGCTTTCCCTGGGGTTGGGAACTGAATCACGAGGTGGACACGTGTCCTCCACCTGCCACATGAACCGAGCAGCAAAGGAAGACCCACTGCAGAGAAAGAACAGATTTGGATTTCGTGGTCATCGGGGGTGAATCCAAAGGAAAAGGCGGGTTCTTTGGGCTGGCTGTGGAAGAAACCAGATATGCTGAAAAAGGAACCAACTTCTCCCAGACCCAGACAGACACTGAGCTAGGAAAGAAAGAAACTGGTCTCAGGAAAAGCCGAAGTGTCCAAGACTAATGAATCGCCACTAAATAATTATCAGTGCCTTGAAATGTTTACCTGTACATATTATGTTTGTCAACATGAACACCTGTCGTAAAGGTATTTCTGTGTGTTGTCATCAACCGGCTCGGAAATGGGCTGATAGGAACGTCTTGCCCCCGAGAAGCAGGTGGGGAAGAAGAAAGGCTCTGTGCTCTGTAGCTAAGCTCCTTCTCTCCCCGAAGAGGCCTTCACGTCTTTCAGTAATAGTTGCAGAAATGACAAGAAAGAAAAGAACATCTCAAGTCTGGGATTTCGTCATGGTTCCTGTTCACCTGTTTGGAGAACGGCAGCCGCGGTGAATCACACGCCAGGGACAGGAAACCGAAGAGAAGTAAGACAATTCCTCGCCCACGCCCCAGGCCTCCTACATGGAGCTTGACATAAAGACAATGGAGGATGCTGGAATCTTCTGGAAGAGTGAGTCAAACATTGAGAGCAGAAGATGTAATCAGAAGCGACAAGCATCTTAAACACCTTTCTCCAAGTTCAACAAATGACCGTTTATGTGTTTCGCCTGCTCTGGACTCGTTCTCCCTTCTTCAGGAATGAAAAGTTTTGGAGTCTTTGCAGACTGCACACCTCCCCCCAGGCAGGCCGAGCAGTGTGGACAGTGCTGACCTCAGCCCCGGGTCCTCGGATGGGCAAATGGCCCTGGGGGGTGGACAGGCAGAGCATTACGCTCCTTTGCACAGTGATTGGCTGAAGGATGGGCACAGGACGTGGTCACAG
This sequence comes from Ursus maritimus, assembly GCF_017311325.1. NCBI lineage: Eukaryota > Metazoa > Chordata > Mammalia > Carnivora > Ursidae > Ursus > Ursus maritimus. Next base: position 27,973,877 of record NW_024425897.1, read on the forward strand.
GGGACCAAAGCTCCTCCTGGGTCTTTTGCTGGAGCCCCGAGAAGAGGCACCAAGAGATTAGGATTCGAGCTGTCTGTGCCTCAGCACCACATGGGGACATGCTGTCCACGAGTGGAAACAGCTCAGAAGAATGGGGAGCTCAGTGATGAAAGATCAGGCCATCGTTTCAGCACCTAAATCCAGCCGTGCCTGAAGCTGACACTCCCCATCCCTTCTATGGTGACATGAAGCAAATTCTCTCTCTCTCTCTCTCTCTCTCTCTTTTTTTTTTTTTGGCTTAAGTAACTTTGAGTTGAGATGCTGTCATTTACAACCAAGAGTCCTAGCTAACCAACCATCAAATGGTCCACGGACATTAAAAAGAAAATGGATTACATGATCGCCAGGTGACATTGGACCTTTCTTTGGGAGTAGCTCTGAAACAGCTCTCTACTGCTGTATTTTTTCATTCATTCACAAAATAAAATTTTACCTGGTACTTATGGTTCGTTAGTCACTATGGTAGATTCAGGGGAGATTATCAATGGTTAAAATAATAGGATTTGCAATGGCCAGTGCCAGTGGAGAGCTTGGACTTCTTTCTTAACCCCTAAATCACCATGCTATTGGGAGAATTTGATCAGGTCATATTTGTAACTCCCATGACACAGTATCTTACACGTAGTCTATACCCCATAAATGTTAGTCAGTTCCTAAAACCAGTTCCTAAAAATAGGATTACAACATGGTCCCCGAACTCAAACAGCTTACCGTCAGGAAAGGGGTTTCTTGTTTTTTGTTGTTTTTTTTTAGTATGAAACAATTATATGGTCATCTTTCATTGACTTTAAAAAAAAGCCACCTATGAATTTCAAAGCATCTGTAAGATCATTTATCTTAACAAAAGCTATTACCATAAATGAAAAGGAATCTAGAAAAAAATAAATATTAAGCTGACTGGTAATGAGCTATCTGTTGTATTTCATTTAGGGATGGCTAATTGACTTCTGGCAGTCCTAATAAAGGGGGGGGGGGGAGGACATGGCCTCAGCATCATCAAACTCCCACAGAATTAAACAATCCCATGAATAATTCACTCTCAAATCTGTTTTATAGGAATAAAAATGGTAAACAAAGGTCTGTTTCCCCAATGACATCAGACATGCATAGAAAACACCCAGGATATCAAATTAAATAAGCACCATTAATAAATAATTTGAATTGCTTTGCCTAATGTGTTGGATAAACAACATTTGCATCCCAAAAGCTTTGGGGCCCTCAGCTAAGTAAGAAAAGAAGGAAATTCAGGTTCCTGGGGGCATTGTTTATATTTTAATAATGTATGACCGTAACACTACATTTTCTTTTTTTATTTAATTAATATCTAAGAACAAAACATTTGGGATAATGAAATTTTCAGAAGTAATTTATCTTTAATTGCATCCATTCCATCCACGCCCCTCATTTTCAAGCAGAGAACTGATTTCTAGCTGGTCGAGGCATCGCTGTGGTCTCTCCCCCTCCCCGCTGTCCTCCACCCCACCTCTCTGCCTCCCATCCAGTCTTGGCTCCTCCCCTGCTCTCTTATATCAGTGAGGCTTGACCCTTGAAGTTTGCTTTTCCCAGACCCCTGGCCACCTGGTTTCTGACTGGGTCGGCCAACAGGGGTCTCGGGCTGGCAAGAAAGGTGTCCCCGCGGCACCTGGTCTCACCAGGTGGCCTCAGGACTGTCACCTCCCTCCGGGTCCCCAGCTCTAGGATCCTAGCTGTCTGGGGTTCCTGGCCATCCTCCAGTTGGCATTCCTGCCCCTCCAACAATTTTAACTAGCGCCCCAAGCTATGTCCTCCTTTCAAGTACCTGCTGTGGCCGGTTTTCCTGCCTGCTATGCAGACTCACCTGTCTCGTCCTGTGGGAACGCGTGCCCTCGTACTTCCTCATGCCTTGTTCAGGCTTCTTCTTCTGCCCGGGGGCCTCACTCCTTCCAGAAGGGCACTGATCTCCCACCCCCATCTGTGGCCCTCAGCAGGTGTCCTGCGTCTCTGGTTAATGGTTGTCTCCTCTGGATCCTACTCTCCTGTGCTCAGACAGAAAACTTCTCCCCGCTGAAGCTCACGGCAGCAAATTCCCCGCCCATCCTGGTGCCTCTTAAATGTTGGCCTTTAAGACAATCCATCTGCTTATGGAGAACTGGTCCAGTGCCTTTCTCCTCTACCGTAATTTCCACCACTGCTTGGGGTCAACTTGCACCTCATGGGATGTTCTGTCCTCTTCCCTCCTCTATACCCGCACAGCACAGGGGTTATGAAGAGGAAATTTCATCCTAGCTCGACTACTCGCTGAGTGTGCAATCTTCAGCAAGTTACTTAGCATCCCCAAGACTGATGTCCTCATCCCTGCACCAAGTTGTTCCTGAGTCCCTACAGTGGACAAGGGAAAAAGCATCAACCAACATGACCTAACTGTACCTTTATGCAGTCAGTATTCTAGCAGAGGAGAGAAGTCATGAAAATTGATTAGACTTACAATGCTGTCCATGATGTAATTATTATTATGATAATTAATACAAGGGAGAAATACGAGAGCATATCACAGAGGGAGGAGGATGACCACTTCTTTCCTTCTGAAGCCACCCTCTTCTCCCTTATGCCTTGAGAAGCCAAAGCTTAATGTTACTTACTAGTTTCAGTGAAAGCAAACTCAGTTTTGGGGATTGTTGCCCGATGGCTGAGTCTTGGTGTTATCCAATCAAACCAATGACTGCTCGGAAGGACATTGACATCCGTGCTCAGGTCTCTCGGTGAACTCCAGGGGCAAGACTGCAAATGGCAGGTGGCAAAAGCTCTCTCTGTAATCCTTGGCACAAGAGTCATTTAGGAAATAAATGGGCCACCTTTCCTCCTTTGTACGAGGCCAATAATTCCAGCTACCCATCAAACACGAACCTTTTGCCATTTGATCTTTCGCTTCGAGACGACACTTTCACCACCCAACCCAAGCTGGTGTGAGGAAAACAGTAATTTATTGGGCAGTATAACTGGAAAGGCTCGGCTCTGGCTTGCCACGTGGCTCACGGTGTGATCGGATGACGTCACGGGAAGCCGATTTCTCTCTCCCTCTCCGTTGTGCTTGGGTGCGTGCGGACTCCCTCCTCAGCCCGGCCCTCTCCTCCTGGGAGCACCTCTGGCTCATGTCCACCTGAACGTGGACATTTTTGCCATTGCTCCTGCGAGGCTCTTGACCTCTAAAAACCAAGTCGCAGGTTCGGCGGGGAAGGTCTCCATATTTACCACCTGCTCGCCGCTCCTCGTGCCGGCGGCTTGGCCGTCCCTGAGCTTCTGTCTGGAGGACGGGCTGTGCACACTTGTGCAGCTCTGAGCTCAGAGAAGCCCCCCGGCAGCCAAGAAAACCCACGCAGCAAACCACATCTCGGAAAATGCTCATCCATTTCCTCCTGACCTTTTAATGATGGGAGCAATGAATCCACACGGTTTCCCGGACAATTAATCTTACGAAAAGGTTCAAAGTCTGTCTGCTTGCAGGAGGAAGACAAGAGAACTTTTGAAAAACAAACAAAAATAACCTTCAGGATATTCCCCCAAGTTTCTCTGGTAGGTTACATCGTCCATACTTTTCCTAGAGGATAAGGAATTTGGGAGGCCCTATTAGTGTGCTTGGACGGCCCTAACGAAGTAATACAGATGGGGGGGGCGCTTAAAAATCAGAAATTTTGTTCTCTCACAATTCCGGAGGCTAAAAGTCTGAGATCAGGGTGTCCGCAGGGTTGTTTCTTCCCGGGGTCCCTCTCCTGGGCGTTCAGACACCGTGGGCTCCTTGCACCCTCACGTGGTCGTCCCTCTGTGCCTGTCTGTGTCCACGTTCCTCTTCTCAGAAGGACACCGGTCATATTGGATCCGAGGCCCACCCGAATGACCTCATTTTACCTTAATTACCTTTTAAAAGGCCTTCCCTCCGAATACAGTCCCATACTGAGGTCCCAGGGTTAGGACTTTGACATATGAAATGAGGGGAGTGCACACCTCAACCCCTACCAGGGACGTACTGCCATCGCCGTGAACAGTTACTTACGGGAAACGAAAAGGGGGCTTTGTGAGTATTTAAAAATCCTCTAGTTGCATAGGATTACTTTTGCCTTTAAAATGTGAACATGTTATAACCACCTTCTCCCCAAGGAAGATTGCAAGGGGCATGGGAGATTCATTTTCAGAAGTATGTCGCCTTCGGCAGTGCTGGGGACCAGAGGGGAAGGCCCTGGTGCACGGCTGTCGTGTGCGGCCCGCCCCCCCTCCCCTCTCCCATCCCTCTGGGAACAGTGTCTGTTTTCCCCAGAAGGACCTCCAGCCACCGCACGTGGCCTCAGCCTCGGTAGGCATGTGACCAGCCCAAAGGCATCAAGTTGTCTCCCGGGAACCTGTCTCTCGAGCTCGGTGAGGAGGTGGGAGACGGTGGGGTGGAGCCATGTGAAGCAACAGAGTATAACCTGTGCACCTCTGTCCTTTCGAGCTCACGTTCCCTGATTGTGAACACGTGAACCCAGCAATGCACCTGTGCTCCGGAACCTGCATTTCACAGCAGAGACTCAGAGGCGGGGAAGGAGCCAGGAAGCGTGTCTGGTTTCCACCAGGAGGCCCAAGGACACGGCTGCAGACAGAAATCCTACCTGTGATCTTTCAGGCCAGGTCATGGCCATTATAAAACCTGGAGTGCCAGCCTCACGGCCATCACCGCCCTCCCAACCAGACCCAGTGCAGGCAGTGCACTGCGGCTTTCTGGAAGGAGATGCATCAGGGACTCCCACCTCCCTGGACCAGCCGTGCTGCCAGGCACACCCACGCTCCTGGCTCAGCCGTCTGCTCTCGGAGGTCTCCTCGTGAGGCCCTTACCTTTCTCCTCTCCCTCTTCCCATCCCCTGAGACCAACGACAAGCAAACAGAACAATCAGAAGCCTTCTGTGTGGGGCTCCTGAGCAGTGGACTGGTCAACTTGCCCCTTGCCCTGGGCATTCCTGTGAGGAAAAATGGAATATTAGGAGCTGGAACTTGTGTGTGTTAGAGTGTGTGTGTGTGTGTGTGTGTGTGCGCACACGTGTGCGTTTGCCTCTCCTATCCGTCTGGGAGTGTGCATCTCCTGCGGTAAGATACTTCATGGGGGAAAACTCCAGAGTCTGAGAAGGAATGTTCTAAAATGGTTGGGATTCTCACCCACAGGCTTATCCCTCTTAATCCTGGAATCCACGCTTGCAGGTGGAGGGGGGATATTGGAGCAGATGGGAAGAGGAAAAAGAGCCTGTCAGGGCTAAGAGAATGTCAGATGATGGGGGTCTTAATGGACCACTTACCTGTCTCACCATCTTCCTGGGAACCTGAGTCTTCCCTCTGTCTCCCTCAAAGACATTAGTCACTCAGGCCGAGGGCAGGGCTCCTCCCTGGCCGGTCCTCCCCCACCATCCATCCTCCCAGTCACTGCAGCCCACTCAGGGCACCCATATTCCCCGTCCTCCTCTCAGGCAGGATGGGCCCCAGAGGTCCGTGTGGATGCTGCCCCGTGCGCACGTCCCTTGAACTGCCTTCTCCTGGACCAGCTCCCGACCTCATCCAGCACGCATGGCTCCAACCTGCAGAGTTCAGGTCCCCCTTTAGAGACGCAGGGTGTCCAAGACCGTGGGCTTTGTAGAAGCAGGGGCCTGGGTGTGAGCCTGGATTCTACCATGTATTGGCTGTGTGACCGTGGGCAGGTTATTTAACTTCTCTGAGCTGGGGTTTCTCGTGTACGAAATGGGGATGACGATGGTGTCTTCCTCAAAGGACGGCAGGAGGCTTACATGAGAATCCACGGTTCTACACTTAGCACGCGGCGTCCACTCAGGAAGCGTTCGTGGCTAGTGATTTATTATTAATAATATGATTCAGTTTGCCTAGCCCGGACAGAGCACAACAGAATAACCCCCGGCTCTGCACCACTCCTCCTTGAGGGGCTCTAGGAAGCCCCGTGGCTCTCGTAGGGGTGCAAGAGATTTTTCAGGGAAGCAGGGAAGTCCCCGTTGGACCACAAAGAGTGACAGCTTTTCAAGTCGACTGTACACTCCCTGTTACCTATAAACTCCGAATTACAATAAAGGACCCCAGTAACGCTTCTACAAAGAGACTTTCCAGACCTGGAAAAAAAAGAGAGCCCACCTTGCCCACGTTGGCAATAGACAAAATGTCTGAAAAACAAACAGGAGCTCCACATAGATTCCCTAGCCGCACTCCACAGACTGCAACTGGGAAAGATAATTCATCACCGTAAAACAAACATCCTTTTCACACTTGCTTGGCAATGAGGATGCTCTTATTTGCATAATGATGGTGATTTGCATATGATAAAAATTTGCCTGAGTCTTGAGCTCGAAATACATTCAAATATGATACCGTTGGTACAATTTTCTGAAGGATCCCAATTTAATACTATTTATCTAATGAAAGGAAAAAAATAAATATTGGCTGTAACGTCGCATTATGCTCGAGAGTTGGTTTTAAATCATAGTTCAGTGAAGTAAGCGAGCGAGTGGCGTTTGCCTTTCTTTGAAGTCCACGTGAAGAGTCTACAGGTGGGAGTCCCTCCGCTCGAAATGGACGCTTTTAGCCACACACATGCGAAATTGTCCGAAGATGTCAGGTGCAGAAGGGGTGTCTTGAAGATAGGCAACCTGGGAAGGAGGGAAGGAAGGAAGGAGGGAGGGAGGGAAGGAAGGAGGGAGGGAGGGAAGGAAGGAAGGAAGGAGGGAGGGAGGGAAGGAAGGAGGGAGGGAGGGAAGGAAGGAAGGAAGGAGGGAGGGAAGGAAGGAAGGAGGAAGGAAGGAAGGAGGGAAGGAAGGAAGGAAGGAAGGAAGGAAGGAAGGAAGGAAGGAAGGAGGGAGGGAAGGAGGGAGGGCAAAAGAAGAACCAACAAAAGAAAGAAAGAAAGAAAGAAAGAAAGAAAGAAAGAAAGAAAGAAAGAGGAGAGAGAGAGAAGGAAAGATATCCTCAAGGTGGGCAGAAGGTCTTCTTGCAAACCTGCCCCAGAGACAGAAACATAAGCACAGCTGAACGCTTCTGGAAGTTCCGTGTCTTCCGAGAAACCGGCTTCCATCTGGCTCAGCAGAATCTAGAACAGCAGCGAGTGCCTCTTAGGGTTGATTGTGCCTCACGCACTGGCCACGTGGTTGTCTAAAGCATGCAGCACGTCCCTCTTTGGTTGCTCCTGCTTCTGAGGGCAGGTGGACGGAGCCGTCATTTAACTTCCATCCTGAAGGGAGAGTCAAAGCCAGAACGTTATTTGTGTGATGCCCACATGCCTCCAGCACGAGGCTGACAGCCACGTGGCCTGTGTCCCCGTCCCTCTCTGGGGAGTTGCTGACGATGGGGCTGTTGGTGCGCGGCTGGGGCCGGGACGAGGCAGCGAGGACAGAGAGGTGTCCTCTCCTATGATACAGGCCATTCACTCTGGTGTCTTTTACACTTTTTTGCTGCAATCCACAGTAAGAAATGGATTTGGCATAACCTAAAACACAGAGACACGGACACCTGCATCCGAACTAAAATAAGGTTTCAGGAAACCCTGCTCGTTCTGCTACCTTTATTCTGTGCAAGGCGTCCTGTTGTTTGCGGCCCTATCCTGTCCTGCATGGCCGTATGCTTCGCCACGCTGAGCCGGCTGTGATGTTTTCATTCTTTATTAGTGATGACCACCTCCCACGACGCCAATTTAAATGCTCGGGAGTGAAGTAAGCTAACAAGGATCCAGAGTCCAAAGGACAGAGGAACCTGGAGGATTTATTTATATGATGAGAGGAGACTTACGACATGGGATTCCAAATCTCTCGGGTTTGTTTCTGCTCTCCTCTCCTCTTCCTGTGCCTGTGCCTTAAACAAAAGAAGCCAGTCCTTTGGACCCGTTATCTGCAGATTCTTGAACTGCTGTGTTCATTCTTACGGGAAATCTCAGGTTTAGGCTTAAAGAAATGGGATTATGGCTCAACAGAGATTTGCAGAAAAGCAATTAATTAAAGAACTTCTTGCCCAGAATGGCAGTACCAGCCCAGGAGCCCCCACTGTGCGTGTGGAGTCTGTCTAAGCTTTGACTTGAAAGAAGGGTGCATTTTGAGCTGATAAAGGAGAAGAGTTTCGGTCTGGCATTGTTTACAAACCTGCGAGGAAAGCAACAAGGATGACCACCTGCGATGACCTCATCACCCGCTGATCGCACTGCTCCTGTCCTCCCATCCCAGAGCAGACTGCAGAAGCCCTCCCAACACAGGCCGCTGGAAGCCGCACCTGCCAATCTTCGTCAGAGAGGTGGACGGAATCTATTTGAACCTCAAGTCTACCCAGAGGCAAGAGTGAGGGCTTTCAACCAAATATCAGGACATGTCACAGACCCTGCTATAAGTGAATTTTGACTTTTCATCCTGGAGACTCTGGTGTTGCATAATTATGGCCAGTGTCTGAAATGTCTTTTTTTAGTTTTTTTAAGAAGGAAAGAAAAAAAGATTGGATTGCAGTAGAAGTTCTGAGGGATAAAGTGAAGGGCGCCTTCAGATATCACTGGCTTTTATGCAAAGTTATCTTGAAAATTTCTTGCAGCGCTGGTCTTCAATAATTAAAATTGAAATCAAAGGCGGTTGGTGATTTCGATTTGCCAAGTCCGACCATGGAAAAAGTAGTGCTTAATAATGGATGGAGAGATTCCCCTGCTTCCCTAAGCAATTCAACAAGTATTTGTTGAGCATGTACTAGGGTGGGTGGGTTAACTGGGTCATATTAATGGTTTCTATTCTCCTTTCTAGTGACTAAATGGAGTGCTTCATTAAAGCCTCTTTGGAGTAACAAATTGTTGTTAATGGGAGAACGTGATAAAAAAATGAGCCGCAGTCTTAAAGACAAGAAATCACAAAGTGATTGCTTACATCTGCACAGGGACCCAGATCCGCCAGGGGAGGGCACTTCGTTGGCCCCAAGATGTCCACCTGCAAGCTTGACCCAAACACTCCTGTCTTTCTTAAGACCGGCCATGCTGACCAGCCTGGTGAGCTGTTCAGAGCCTTCCGGGAGGGATCCCCCCCACCCCGCGATTCTGTTTCATCCATCCCAGCCACTGATGCACCCAGCAATAATGTTCAACCACATATCTGGGCATCCCGATACGTATAGATGTTGTTTCTCTGGAGAGTCCTGATAAGCCTCCTCTGTCCAAAATGCCCCAGTGCCTTCCAGTGGTCTCCTGTAGCATCAAACCCAGATTCCTTAGAGCGGTCCACACCACCCTGCATGGCCTGGCCCCATCATTTTTAAGACCTCCCCACCAGCCCCTTCCTCAGGGCACTGCACCCACGCTGGTGCCCTGTGTTCTGTGCCGTCTCTGGAACCGTCTCCCCACGTGGCTGGCTTTCTGTCCTTCTGCAACTCTTCTATCAAATGCTGCCCGAGAAACACCCCAAGACCGCAGGGCAGCCTCTCACCGAGGCAGGGACTTTCTTAGGCTCACCAGGTGGCCATCACCATTGCACTGTTTGCGGACATCTGGGCAGACCTCTGAGTCACGAATCTCTCCTAGGCCGATGTGTACGACTCCATCCCAAAAGCTCTCCTTTGTGTGAAGAGTTGCCTCCTGCCTAGACTTTTATTAAAATGCAAATACTCTGAGCTGAGTAGCAAATTACTCAACACATTATTGCTTTAACACTTGAGTAAGACAGAATGTAGCAGATAGAGTTTTTTCCTGTCGCCAGAGAAAGGAAGTTTGAGGGAGCAGTATAAAAAAAACATCCTGTCTTTCCCCAAAGGAAGACGGGACATTGTTTCTATTTAACAGGTTTACCTCGAGTAGATCCTGAAAGGGGCTTCTAGGGTTTCAATCTCCGTGTTTTTAAATTTGCCAATTTTAGAGTGGATTTTCAGTAAAGGTTCTCGACTAAATCATACAAAATGTATTAAGCTGGTATATTACTTTGCTATGGCTCCTGTAACCAGTTACCACACACTTGGGAGTTTAAAACATCACAAATGCATCCCCCCCCCCCACGCTGGCAGCCAGAAGTTTGAAATCCATTTCACTGAGTATCAACAGGTGTCAACCAAGCAGAGCCCATTCCTTCTGGAGATCCTGGGGGGAATCCACACGTTTGCCTCTTCCTTCCATGACCTCGTCCCATTCTTCTGCTGTCAGCCTGCCTCCTTCTAGGGAGGAACTTGTGAGTAAATCTCAGACCTCCAGATAATCCAGGGTAATCTAATTTAACTGTCTGTGCAAATCCCTCCTGCCACGGAGGTAGCGTTCACCAGTTTGGGGATTGGGGCTTGGAGGCCCAGCGGAACACCACCTGATTTCTCTGCTGGCATTTCTGACACAGATCAAAGACTACAGCTGAACCCAAAAACTGACAGGGGAGATTGTTGGTATTAATTAAATCCAACATGATTCCGGCACGTCAGGCAAGGTGTAGGGGGTAACTTTCAGACAGAATTAAGCAGAACTTTCTTCCAAGGGAAAGGTTCTCCAAGTGACTTTTTTGCCATAGCCTCTGCAAAGTTGTCCCGCTTGTATTTTATTTCCTCATTGGAGGTCTCCTTGGAGTTATTAATTAGGCACCCAAGGTGACCGTTCTGCAGGGGACAGCCATTGCGCGACGACACCGTTTACTTCTGATTCATCTGTTTAGAAATCGTTCCCTGGGACCCGCAGTCATGACTTTTAGGAATGAAAAAGCCACTAACCTTTTAATGTAGTGTGGCTTGTCCCAGAGCATTTCTAGGATTCTTCCTCCGGCTGTTGTTCATGTTTCAGGAGTAGAAATGAACATAGTAAGAGGTTGCAGCAAAATGTATTACATTACATATTAAATTTTAATATGTAAACATTTGATTGGAATGAACTTGGTGAACAAGACCCCAAAGAGAGGAACCACTGAAGAAAAAACATCGATCGGAGAGACTGAATGAAAATCAAATTCTCTTGAATGTCCGTATCCTCAGACGCACAAACACGAGCAAGAACACACACACACACACACACACACACACACACACGAATAGGGAGAATGAGAAGTAGGAAAATATTTGCATGAGACAGAGGATTAAATCTTTAATAAATAAAGAGTATTTGCAAATCAATAAGTAAAAGACAGATGCAAAAGGTTGAAATTCCTACAATTTTCAGGGATGCGTACTCTTACTGGTAAATTGTCAGTTTTATGTTAAGTTGGTTGTATTTGTCAATTGCTGAATATTTTTGTTTGACAATCTGTAATCATCATCGCTTTGAATTCATTATTGTTCATTTGGATCCCAAGTGGGTTTGGGTGGACCCCGCGGTGCGTACTGAAGCCTGTCTGCATATGTTGGCCTAGAATTCCTTATATCTAATGGTGGAGGCTTTCGTGGACCTTTTTGTGACTCACGTATGTGCCTTGCTGGTCAAGCTAATGCAGATCATTTAAATAACTGCTGACATATCATCGTACACTAAGTATAATACGATAAAGGCCCATTTTTTTCCCCGAACAGTCCATCAGAGTAACAGCAAACCCACAGCCCTCACTGGGTGTCAGGAGCAGCTCGAATCACTGGCGGACTGTAATTGGTTCCTCGGGCTCCAAGGAGGAGGTGGCGCTACTTTCCCAGGTGAGGGTAGGGAGCCGGAGTACAGAGAGACAGGGAGCTTTCGGGGACCCACGACGAGGAGGCGGCAGGACGGGGGACCCAGGGCAGGCTCTCCGGCTGCAGGCTGCTGCGCACCGAGTCACACCCGGCTCAGCAAGGCTCCTCGTCCATTCGTTAACTGTTACGCATCCCTTTCCGGCTGGAAGCAAGGAAGCCGTGAGGGCTTCTGCCTTGGCCAGATGAAAACGAGGTCAGTTCCCTCTCATGGTCCGTGCCCTGCCCGACAGCCTCGCTTGGCTTCCTCGGCCGAGGGCTGCTGCCCGGGCCACACTCGCTCTTCCCTGGAGGGCAGCAGTCCCGTGTCCCCAAGCACTGCCAGGGAAGCCTTGGGGCTCCCGAGAACCCAGCAGTCTTCATCATCGCTCCCATCCAGGGACTCCCTTGTGCTGAAGACAAAGAGAGCCCGCGGCCCTGACTCACTGTCTCAGTGCCCTGCTCAGAGCCTGGCCCCATCACCGTTCGGCGGCCAGAGCATCTGTCTCCGCCCAAGACTCTGTGAACTCCTCTGGCGGAGCCTACACGCCCACTAACAAGACCCCTTGAGCTCCCCCAGATGTTCGCAGTCCGGGTTCTGCCATTAGGCGGGATGACTTCCGTGTCTATTAGTATAAAAGAGAGCAATCAGCTAAAAGCCGTGGCACCATCTGGAGAAAAAAAAATCGATGTCTCTATATTTAGGCCAGATGGGAGTGGATTCAACCACATGGCACATGTCTATGCCAGCGCGTGCCAACAGCGTGCGTGACACTCCCTGCCGCACGATCTTTATTTACCAACTTGGAACAACGGCGTTCAAGCCGGACTGCGGGCCGGGCCCCCGGCTAGAAGGAGCTTTGGAGGACAGCCCATGAGCATGGCTAAGGAAGGGAGGGCAAACAGCACCCCGCACACCCACAGCCACCACTGGAAAACACAACTGCTGTGCTCTGTATTCTGCCCTGAGCGCTGTTCTTACGGTCCCCAGCTGCCAGCTCTGCCCTCGTAAACGGAGGGACGTTTTGTGCCAGACATGACGTCCTCCTGGCCCTCGCGGTCCTTGCTCCGGCGTGGGCCTGATGCACGAGTGCTCAGTGAAATCTCTACCACTCAGGAGGCGTTTACTAATTCATCATTCATTCGATGCAGCAAATATTGTCAGCTATGAGCAAGGCAGCCCGATCGGTGTTTTCCGTGGGCAATCATATTTTTTCCAGCTTTACTGCAGCGTGCGCGACAAATAAAAATTGCACGTGTGAAGGGTGTGCACGGTGATGTTCTGGGGCACATTGTGAAACAGTCGACATAATCACGCTCATTAGCATCTCCTATTTCACACGGTTGCCCTTTATCTCCCACGCGGTGAGAGCCCTCGAGATCCATGCCCCAAGCTCATCCTTGAGGCTTTGGAGTCCTAACCGACAGAACCCAAGTCTGGCCAATCTCAGCAGGAAAGGATCTGTTAAGAGGACAATGGATGACTCACCAGATCTCCTGATTTAAAAGCCACATGGGCAGCAATGATGCCAAACGTGGTGTTGGTGGGATGGTATGAGAAAGATGCGTCCAGGCTCGGTGTGGACCCAGCGCCGCTGTGGGCAGCTGGGCGGCTGGGTGGCCTCTGACCCACCCGAGGACGCTCCCCATGGCGGCCCCGGCCAGTGCTGGCTTCAGTCTCCTTTCTGGAATAAGGGGCACACAGTGAGACTACTCCCCAGCCTCCCCTGTAGCTGATGTCACGTGAGGAGAGCTGGCCGAGGAGACCTGGGGATGGACATCGCCCCGCAGGCATGGCGAGGACACCCCTCCATCCCCTTTCTCTCCCTCCGTACCTTGGCTTCCAAAGAGGATCCAGAGGAGCAGTAAGCCAAGAGGAGGAAGGGACAGGATCCTCGAGTGACTTCAGAGAGAAGTCTCTGCCGATCCCACTGGCCTGTGGCACGGACATGGGGACACCGTAGTTTCTCTGCTACACCAGCCAGCATTTCTTACCTTAGCTACCATGGAGACGCCACCTGAAGCAACCAGTCCACACACCAACTACCATACAAAGGGTCACGGGTTTGCATTTTCTTATTTTACCAGTTACAAGACTTGTATGTATCTTTCTCTGAGTTTTTCTGTGTTTTCCAGATTCTTTACTTTAAAAAGTTCTCAAATACGGGAAAGATGTATTCCTGTAAGGTTGGTGATGAAGGTTTTATGATGACATCCATTAAGCAATTACTACAGTCCGGGCACCATGTTACTTTGTAATGGAAAAATAAATGATAAACTCGATTAAAGCTTTGAAAAGGGACAAAAAAAGAACCCTTTCCCTCCCACCCAAAGTCATGGTGTTTGGACACAGGTTACTTGAGACATTGGGAAGTGCATCAGGACTTCATCAAGCAAGCATGAAACTGGCATGATACGGACGGGACCAAAGATGTGTTGATTCTTGCATATCCAGTGTGAACCAACAGACAAAATCATCATCCATAATGATGACGCAACTGCGTACTGATCATCGATCATTTATTTAACTTTCCTAATGCCATTGGATTAACCCCAAATCCATTTCCAACTTTCCCTTCTGCTGCTGCTCTCAATTAAGCCTGGAAAACCGGATACCCCTTCCCTACAGCAAAGGGAGGCCTGCAAACAGAAATGTAGCAGGGAGGGGAGGGTGGAGGCAAGCCAGTCAGAGCTTGTGTTTTCTTATTAAAAAGTAAGTATTTTTCTTATTAAAAAGTAAGTTTCTCATAAAAAAAGTAATCTGGGAGACAGGGAAAGAAGAGGACCAGTGTGGCTGCCGCCATCCCCAATTGCCTTGAACACTGATAATGATGGCCGGAGCTATAGCAGCCATCCTGTAACTATGAGGAAAGGATTAAGGGGAATCATAAACATGTAGCTCTGGGACATGACTGAGCCATGAACTGATGCCTTAGTTCTATTTCATCAATTACTAGCAGTTAACATGCTTCTGATTGATATGAGTCTTATCTCCACATGAACAGGAGGAATTAAGGCAAGGGAACGTTAAGAGACTTTCCCAAGGCGGTGAGCTGCTAAGCCAGCCCCAGATCCAGGTCTGTCTGAAGCCATTACAATTCTATGCTATAGAAAGGGATGAATCAGAAGTCAAGGATATGAACATTTGCCCAGTCCTGTTTAGGGGACAGTTAGGTTAGGTGAGAAGAATATTGGATCACTAGAAATAGTTCTTTATAGTTAAATAGGGGTGATCTGTCAGGCATCTTTCATAGAAATATCTTTCAGGATAATCCACCCTCCTGCTTCCCTCTCTGTCCACACATACGTGACTTTTCTGCTGAGGAATCACCCTGTGGGGCAGCAGACAGGAGTGGGGGGCCTCCAGAACATTCTAGAAAGTCACAATGCACTTGCTTATGTCTTTGGAGCCACGGCGTGAGATATCACGTGCCCACAGCCTGGTCCTCCTGGACGAGCTGATTTTTATTGAAGAAGGAGAAGCAGGACTTGGCAGAGGGGGTCCCTCCAGGAAGCAATGCTGTGAGTCCTGAAGTAAGTGCAGGGTCCGGTCTCCTGCTAGGGCAAGGGCCTTCTAGAGCATTCTGTGACAAGGACAGCAGGCTGTAGAAGCAGAGGTCTCTTTACACACTCCTTGAGTTTAATACCTAATCCCATACATATTTCATAAATATGAAGTAACATTGGTGCTCGGGAGGGGCCCAGCAACCTTGAATGTTAAAGTAGTGAGCTGGCTTCTCTTACAATCTTCCTTGCCAAAAATGCTGGAATTCTGAGACACCAGGGATAGAGAGCTTTTTCTCAGCTCCAACAGATTCCAGAGGCGGGAGTGGAAACTGCTGGGGTGTGCAGTGACTGCATTTCGGGAAGGGAGCCCCTTGTGGTTGATGCCTGGGTCCCCTCTCCTGGGATGGGCTTGCTGGAGCGTCTGTCCTTGAGTTGTGAGGACCGCTCTCTGCAGGCGGGAGTGTGCTGGCTCAGGGACTCTAAAGAGGGGGCGGGCCGTTGAGCAGCAGGAAGGGTGTGAATGTCAGGAAAAGCAGAAGTAGGTTTGAAAGCCATTTGGACTCTCGTTCCATCTCCCATCCATCTCTCCACATCACTTTATTCTCCCTGACCATGGACCTGAATTCTCCGTCGAATGGGAAACGTGGCTGCCAGCAGCAACCAGGTTGGGTGGATAATGTTTCCACTGTGATCAGGGACCCTGCTCCCTTGCATGATCTCAGCTCCAAACATCCTGGGACATTATCTGGTGGGCTTCAGTTGGGCTTCCTGGCCACTGTGGACTAATCAATCCCAGGGGCATGGAGGGAAGGTGATGTGGACGCGTGGCCACCCCTCTGGGAACCATGGCATCCGGCCAATCCTAGAAGGAACCGGTTGCTCCCAGTCCAGGCAACCAGTAGTGCCCCTTCCACCACCCCCACCAGGTGTGTGACGAGCCAGGAGAGAGCCTTCCCCACTTTCTCTCTTTCCATGCCCCTCCCCCCCATACCTGTTTGTCTCCAGGATGCTGAGTGCAGGCAGTGAGGGCACGGACCACAAGCCTCCACCGAGAAGCAGAAGCAGCTGGCCGTGACTGAACACTTTCCAGAAAGCCCCTGGCCATCTCTCGTGTTGGGGAATAAGTCTTCATCTTACGTGGAAAGCCGAATAGAAATATGATCTCTTAGGCTGACATTGCGATTGACTCCCCCAACTCACGCTTCCATTTGGTTTTCTGATTTATAACAGTAGCATTTTAATTAAATTTTAATTGCACCAGGAACACATGTATATATCCTCCTTGCAAGATGACGACATTCAAGGAGAACACTGAAGTTCTCATCAACTTCTCCCTCGAGCGCAGACCCTTCTCTCTCCCCCAGAAACAACCATGGGTGCCTGTTTGTTTCATATTTTCTTGGACTTCTTTCTATGAATTCACATGTATGTTTTAGAGCAGGGAATTTGAGAGGTGTATGTTTGCTGTGTGTATCAGTGTAGGTTTTCCATGAAAAGTCAACAAAACCATAGATGAACTCACTCGGCTTTTTTATGCAACAGAACATCAGGGAGATAATTCAAACATCATTACTTGTATGTCTACCTCGTTTTTGAAAACCACCCTTCCCTGCTAATGGACATTTAGAATTGTTTCCAGTTTTCCTCTACTAGCTGTGCTGAAATAAACATCCTTTGTGTGGAGGGGAGCATTTCTCCAGTGGGGATTTCCAAGACGTGGGTTTGGTGTATGCTTTTAAAATTCCATCTGATGCTTCTTCCCACACAGCGAAGCAATACCTGTTTCCAATACACTCATCAACACTCGATACTGACAATCCTTTTACCGTTTTATTATCATTTTCTCAAGTGGCAGTTTTAGAAACTGAGACGTGATCCGTGTACGTTGGGTCTGTGCATTGCTGACAGCTGATGGGTACTTGCAAGATGTGAAGACAGTTGGAGCAAAGCACAGCATTTCATTAACAAAAGCTGACTTTTAAAATCAAATGACCGACGATTTGCAGGATTTTAGCCATTCAGTCTTTGCAATAGTTATTTGTAAAATTGGCAGTCTTTGTAAGTTGTTACCAAATGATAAACACTTTGATTCCAAACGAGGTGTCATTAAGAAGCTTCACTTTATGTGCGTGCTGGACTAGCAGCTGCTTCTTTGCCAACAAAAGAACAGTATTTTTTTTTTTGAAAAGAGCCTTAAATTAAAGTCAGAAAAACATTCGTGGACGTGATTCTGTAATAGATGGGGCTCTGGATTCACGCGTTCCGTAGAAAATTGGACGGGAAGAAGTTTAAAATCCTTTCCAACTTGGAGAGCCTGTGTGTCCGTGATTCATTTGGTGACTCTCAACCATGAGGATGACTCAGTCATTGGACACATTCTGATTTATCTCCTGCTGTCTGCCTGGCGCTGCCGTGGGTGTCGGGAATGGAGCAGAGAGAACAGGACAGGCACGGTACCTGGTCTCAACTAGCTTCCATCCTAGACAGAAGAACAGGCAGTCATCCAGATCATGCCCATCCCAGATAACTTCAGAAGAATTTCGGAAGAAATACACAGGTTGTCATGATGGAGATGGGCTGGTGTGGGAGTTCACATTCACCGTCAAGAAAGGGCACTCGGGCTCAGCTAGTGATGGCAGACCGATTTAGAAAGACCTGGGATGAGGTCCGGGGGTGGTTCTAAGGCTGGTTGCTTGGGCGTCTGTGCGGAAGGAGAGGCTTATCGACCCTTACCTACAGGCAGGGGGCTGGAAGGAATGACTTTGCAGCACCCCTTCCAGATTTGGATTTTACAGCTTTCCAAAATTCGAGCAAATCTTAAATCTTATCTTTGTCTCTGCAGACCCAGGAGTCCAGGACAGGACTGACAGGGACAGCTCTCAGTGGGGATTGGAGGGAGTATCGCTGGGCATCACCAGCTTAGCCCTGAGGACAGACCTCTCTGGACGCTCGTGCACGAAAGACACAGGTTCCTTAATGTTTTACTAGGTTTATCCAGTTTGGTAAGGATCTTTACAAGTGACGGTAGGGAGAGCTGGCCATGCTGGGTTTGAACCTGGGCTCTGCCGTTTACTAGACACGTGACCTGGAAAGAGATCCCTGACCGTTCTATACTTCAGTCTCCCCATACAGAATAATTGTCCCACTCAATGTACAGGGGTACAGGCAGCTGTCGGGGCCAGCATGTGTCAGCCAGGGCTGGCCGTGCACACTACCAGCAGTGACCGTGTAGGGAAACAGCCAGTGGGATAGACACCTGTCTCTCTCCCCTGCCCTGTCTTTGGCCAGAGTGTCCCATTGGCCAAATCCAACCATAGGACAATTGAACTATTGGTGCCATTCACAAAATTAGTCCCTGAGGCATAGAGCAATAGAGAGAAATCCAGAGGGACCAATCGGACATGTCTGGTTCGAAAGCTTTTGTTTGGATCTGAAATGACAGAACACTAGGGTCTTCTCCGCAGGGAAGGTATTTGGTCACGCTTCCTGTAACTTAGACGTCTGTTCAAGGGAACCTCTGTGCACCCCTGACTCCCGCCAGGTAGAAGTTGGCCAATGAACAATAACTGTAGGAAAAACATCAATTTGGGGATAGTGATTGCTGCCTTCAGTGATGGAAAAGGGGCAGCCACCAAACGCCATCAGATAGTGCGTGCACGATATCGTCTGAGGGATGGGCTTTCTACTTACAGGTGGAATCATATTTAATCATAAGCTGCAGGGAAGATGGTGTTACCTTACTGAACATCGATAAATTATCCCAGTGTACTTAAGAGTCGGGTTCATTGATTTATAATACAGTTCATTTATAAAAACCAAACTTATTTCACAGATGACAGCAGCTGCTTGAAACACTCTTTAAAGTGAAGGTGGCCTACAAATTATCCAGCGGTTTCGTTTGAAACAAATTATTCATGAGGAATGCAGTGTCAGCAGGAAGGAGGCTACATATTAATCCCTGACAAGATGAGCCTGTATCCATATCTGATCATTATCTCAACACTTCAGGATGAGGACGTAGCACTCTAGTGGGTGAGGGGAGTGCTGAGGGAGGCAGCGGGGCCACGGTGGCAGAGAAAGGCCACACGGGATACACAGTCATAGAATATATGCCAGGGTGTACTGAGTTTCCTTCTTTAAAAGACCCAAAGTGGGTGAATCATTTACTTTGTAACAAAACAGCACGCTTTTATTATTTCAGAGTTTCTGAATGGAGACATGGGCATGGGAAGGGTGATCCTGGGGATGACGTCTCATCTGAGTGCTTGGCTGGGGAAGGGATAGGTTTCACGCCCATGCAGTCCATTGGCAGAAGTGCCTCAGGCTGCCCTCTCTCCTCTGCCTTGTGTGCCCCAAGTGACCACTTGCTTCATGGAGCCAACAATCGATCCTAGGAAGGCCGGTGTTACTGTATTGTATGCTATAAACATGCATGGGTCTCACCCACACTTGGGGAGGGACTCACACAGAGTGTGACTATCAGGAAGGGTAATGTCGGGGCCACCTGAAGAATCCCTCTGCCATGGGAGTGAAGGCCAAAAACAAGTGTGGGGGGAGAACAGGAAGTGGACAGGAGAGAGGGGGATAAAGACAGACATGAGACAGAAGAAAATATGTAAATGTTGAGGGGCACCCAGCTGGCTCAGTCAGTTGAGCATGTGACTCTTGATCTCGGGGTCGTGAGTTCAAGCCCCACATTGTGGATAGAGTTTACTTTAAAAATACATAAATGGGGGCACCTGGGTGGCTCAGTCAGTTAAGCATCTGCCTTCGGCTCAGGTCAGGATCTCAGGGTCCTGGGATAGAGCCCTGAGTCAGGCTCCCTGCTTAGTGGGGAGTCTGCTTCTCCCTCTCCCTCTGTGCTCTCTCTCTCAAATAAAGAAATAAATCTTTTAAAAAATACATAAACGTTGCAGGAAAATGGTTGAAAGGCTTTTGTTATTTCTGCATATCTGATCTCTGGTGCAAAGTAATGAAACGTCACTCCTAACACACTCCAAGAAGAAAAGCCCAGCCCTCATTTTATAAGCGTCGTAGAACAGACCGACAGCAAGGGGTAAGCCGAAGAAGTCTCCAGGGCCTTTTTCTCTTTGTCCCCAGGAAAGCCCAGTCAGGTGTGCATGGCTTCCGGCTTCCCTTACTGTTCACACCATGCCTGCTCTCCTGCTGTGGGCTCTCTCGGGAGGCACTGGGAGAAGCTGCTGACGGAAAGCATCCACTCTGCTCCCGGGTTTTCATGGAGTTGCTCAGAGGGAGGTCTCCTTCCACAGTGGCCAGGCTGGCTGAGGACCAGGGAAGGAGGAGGTGAGGGAAGAGAATGCTGTTGTGAGTGTCCACTGAGAGCCCAGAGAGGAGAAGAAGCTGGCAGGGCCCAGAAAGCAGGGGAGGGAGGGCTGGGAGAGAGTGGACGAAACACTGCCCGAGTGAGAGCCGGACGCCCGCCCACCCCAGCCTGATTATCATGGGTCTGACCAGCTCAGCTCTGCTAGACCCACAGCAACACCTGCCCCCCGCATGCCACTCACCCAACATTTCTTGTGACCCCCTCCCAAAGGCTTCATTTTGGGAAGGCGGCTTCTGAGTAGCTTCCTCTCTCTCCAAACCCTGACGGGAAAATTAGGACATCGCTGGCCCAGAGCAGAAGCCACGCACTTCTGATTCTATATGAAATAATTATATCACACAGTAAAAATATTTCTCCTCTGTAAGTCCTCTAATTAATTAAATTAGATGGCTGAATGGGTAGGTCGGCGTTTGGGGGAGGCACGCAGCACACAGAACTACACGTCTGGTCTCTGTATCTCGACCCAGAAATCTGTCATGTTGCAAGGGCAGAGAATTGCCCACCTTGTTTTCAGGAGCTTTCCAAACCCTGTTGAAAGACAACATGTCTTTCATTCCGTGACTCTTTGGACAACTCGAAATTCAGCATGGAACTCTCCATTGTGGGTTACACGTGCCCTTGGCAGGGGTTTAGATCAGAAGTCCTCTCCAAACTGGGGACAGCCGAGCCAGGACATTAGTGATGATAAGGTCAGTCTCCTGCAAACCCATTCCTTTCGCCCGAGCGAGCTTCTTCAGGGGACAGAAGGCACAAACACATGTGTCACGCATCACAGACATCACATGAGCACATGGGTGGCCTCGTACAATGCAGCCAACATGGGAGAAGCCACTCAGCCGGGCTCCTACGGAGAGAGAGCCCCTCGCACATCATTGGGCACATTTCATCTCAGCAAGGGTGTAATGGAGGTCTTGCAGGTGGCATCCGCGAGATTGCAGTGCGTTGCCAGCGGAGAACAGTTTGGTGCTGAAGGTGGGATCCACCCACGGGAAGCGCAGGGATCATTATTGAAGACGGCGTCATACCGCTTCTCTGCAGTGGAGCACTAAAATTAAAACTGTCTTGAGTAATGGTCACTACATTTTTAGACACCATGAAAGAAATGAGCTTTACAGTTACCGTCCTGCCTCGGTGCTGCTGGTTTGCCTTTCCGGCACATGGTGGCGTCACCCCCGAACCCCCCATCTCCCTGCGTTCAGGTGGGTCCAGATGTGCTCAGTTCTGACCAAGCCAGGGGTCCAGTCCTCCCTTTTCTGGGGTGTGGTGGCTGCCAGCTTTCAAGGTGGTAGCTTCCCTGTCAACCTGGGTTCTGAGGGGCTACCTTCAGGACGTGGCCAGCTCCGTGGATGAGCTGTGGACATGCAGCGTGAACAAGACACGATCCTTTTTTTTTTTTTAAGATTTTATTTATTTATTTGAGAGAGAGCACAAGCAGGGGGATCAGCAGGCAGAGGGAGAAGCAGGCTCCCCGCTGAGCAAGGAGCCTGATGTGGGACTCGATCCCAGGACCCTGGGATTGTGACCTGAGTCAAAGGCAGATGCTTCACCGACCGAGCCACCCAGACGTTCCAAGACACGAACTTTTTTAAAGCTACTGCGGTTAATGGATTGTTTATCGACAGCATAACCGAGCCTATGACGACTGGTTTACCCGTGTGTCTATTACCTTTATTACCAACGATAATAGACACTGCTATTTGGTAGTTAATTCTGTTCTACTCTACTCGATTTATTTCTAAAATGTTGGTTGCAGTCCAATCAGCTTCGTGACTCACGATGGATTTGAAAAACAAAATTGCAAATACACATTTGTTTTTGTGATTGGTTGTTGAGCCTGTACCCCCCCTCTCCGCCAACCTGGTGCAGATAGTCCATGAGGCAGGGGCCAGGTCAGCGGGGAGGTGGCAAATGAATGAATGAACCAACATTGAAAATTTATTGACTTATTCAGATGTCCCGATCCCAGGGGTAATGCCTCTCACACAGACCCTGACACCCAGCACAGGAGGAGTGAATGAGTGTCGCGTCCCACGTGGAGAACAGACCGTCCCTGAGAATGTGGCTGTGGGGGCAGCAGGGTGGCGTCCATCAGTTTTCATCCTCACTGTGATTTCTACCATCTCCTGAGGGAGTCGAGCTCCTCCCAGTCGCTCCATGTCTAAACGAGATGCTCTGCTCAGAGCTTCTCTTGGAAACGAGCCCGTGCTGCACCAACGTGCGGGAGCACAGGCTGGGATCCACAGCCATACGATAGGAAATTGAACATTAAGGTAATGTCTCGGTCAGGGAAGCTTGGAATGAGATCTGTTCAATTATTGCAAGTTCAGCTCCCATCTGCAAGACGCTTCTTAATTGCCTTGGCTGGACTGCCAGGTACTGGAAAGGTTAAATTGTCTTCAAACTTTTATTTTATTCCTTGTGTGATAACTGATTTCAAATATTGAACTTCCTTCAGAGGGGCAATAAATTACTTTTTGAAATATAGATTATGCCAATAATGGATGAGCTAGATATAAATGGAATCCCAGCATTTTTGGGATGTATTCTTGTGTGCATTTCTCTAGAAATTGGAGGAGAAGAGAGCACCACAATAGTGAAAGAGAGCGGTATTGCTGACCTATTATTATTTCACGCTCTGCAGAGGCTCGCGGCCAGTGTGTTGTGCTGACCAAAGAGAAGCCCTGAAGTTGGGTGTCCTCAAGAAGATGGGTCCTCAGACTTTAAAAGAAAGAAGGAAAACATCGGCCTCTTCTTATTTATAAACTGACAGAGCTCCTCCACCTAAAATATCAGGGTAGTCTGTCCTGTTCTCTTTGAGACATTGCAGAGCGGGACAAGAGCCTGAGAACAAACGGAAGGTCAAGTTAATATCTGCCATGACGCAGGCACTCAGGCTTGTGACTTTGTTTTCTGAAAAAGGACAAGGAGGATGTGAAAGGAAAATGGTCTTAAAAGAGAGTACCCGTTGTCCTGTTTGCTGTAGGGGTAGGGAACCTGCTTGCTGCTCCTGGATGGGGCACGTTGTTTCTTCATTTGGTCAGGGGGTAACACTCAATCCGTGTTTTCGGACAGGCAAAAGCGAAGCTCAGATTTTATTCTAGAAATAAAAAGTGGAGATACAGGTGCCAAAGAACCCTGCTTAGAAATGTATTTTATCCACCCACGAAATGATTACCGAATGCTTACTGTATACCCGGGAGAAGGGAGTGCAGAGGGGACAGAAATTGACGTCCTGTGGGATGGAAAGGGCATCGCTAACAAGACGTCATCGTGTGTTCGGAGGTGATGTGAGTCATGCAGAAACTACAGTGGAGGGGGACAGTGAGCGTGAGAGGAGGGTACGGCACAGCGAAGAGAAGGTGGCCAGGGAAGGGCTTCGTGAGATGACACACAGGTGAAAACTTGGAGCTCGTGAGGAAGATGCTAAGCCGAGGTCAGAGGAGGGGGTCTTCAGCTGGACGCACGGTTGGTCAGACCTGGCAGCGTTGGGGGGGGGGCTGTCCCAGGTGTGGTAAGACAATTAGCAGTGTCCAGTAGCATCGCCCCCTCCCTTGTGACAACAGCACCTCCAGACATTGGAAAATGTGTCTTGGGGGCCAAGTGGCCCTGGGCTGAGCATCTCTGAGCAAAAGTGAAGGCTCTGAGTGGGGGGGACAGCAGGTGACATGGGGCCACGCACAGCTTGGGTCTTCCTCAGGCCTTGGCTTCTGTCCTACATTTGGTGCAAGACACCGAGAAGATGCCCTGAACTGAGCTACATTCTAACAGCCTCAGCCCGGCTGCCGTGGAAGTGGAACGGTCTGGGGACAAGAGTGAAGACAGCAGGGGCACCTGGGTAGCGCAGTCGTTAAGCGTCTGCCTTCGGCTCAGGGCGTGATCCCGGCGTTCCGGGGTCGAGTCCCGCATCGGGCTCCTCCGCTGGGAGCCTGCTTCTTTCTCTCCCACTCCCCCTGCTTGTGTTCCCTCTCTAGCTGGCTGTCTCTCTGTCACATAAATAAATTTAAAAATCTTTAAAAAAAAAAAAAGAGTGAAGACAGCAAGAGCGGAGCAGAGGCTGTGAGAAAAGTGGAGGGGGACAGAGCTGGCAGCGTGGGGGCGGTGGGTGGGCACGGCAGGTGCTGTGCAGGAGTGGGGAGCCGGCTGCCCCCCCCCAGTTCTGAAGAAGAGCTGCTGGAGTTTCGGGAGAATATAATCACTCACGTCCAGGGGGACCCTCGCGTCCTTGGAAGCTCATTCTGCATCAGCAAAGGCGGGGCTCCTGGATTCCGTGGTCAAAGTCGGAGTCGGAGGAAGGAGAGGGATGTCCTGGAAATGAGCTGTTTGGTGGTTACTTGTCTCTCTAGTGGGTAATTGCCACATTTAAGATTTAAAATCCATCTTTCTGTGATTTTAGTCATTTTCTCCTTTCCAGAAAATCCATGAGAGTAAGTGTTCCCTTATGCCAGGCAGTGGAATTAGTGATTTTATATGGTGTGCCTTCCAAGAGGACGGCTGTGGGTTAGCTCTACGACAGGAGGAAGTCAGCTACATGAGTAAGTGGCCTTCCTTCTCTACTGGGGTCCAGGCTGTACAGGCACCTTCCCCGGAGGACCTCATGACCTGCTACCACGGCAGAGGCACGGTGACTTCCAGAGGCTTGGAGCACCTGCTGTTGCTTCTTCCCTGTGGCCCCGTGCTGGACGTCTTCCCTTTGCCCCTCCGGGTCTGCGTTCCTTTCTCGTCTGCCCTGCTCTGTCACTGCATGAACTGCATCTATGGCCTTCATGGCCTCTGGCTTCCTGTGACGTCTGGCCAGCGGTGCTCAGATGGGGGGAGAGTGGACGCAGGGTATCCGTGCCCACGGCCGCCCTGAGTCACTGTGGGACATCTGGGTCGTCCACCACAGGCCACAGCCCCGGCAGGTGGCCGTGTGTAGAGCCACCCTCTCCAGGTCCCCGCCTGCCGCCGGGTCTCAGGACAGGAACGGCTCCCCAGCGTCAGCAGCCCCAAAGCCCTGCCAGGTTGCACACCCTCGCTGGTTTCTCTGGATCCTGTCCACCCGGGTCTGCCCGGCGTCTCTTCACGTACCTTCTGCTTTCTCCTGGGGCCCTGACTGATGCAACCTGCACAAGTAAACCCAGAAAAGAACGAGACATGCAGCTTCTCCCCCAGGATTCGCTGGGTGCAGTCCCGCCAGGGGGACGTGGTCTGTGCCTCCTTCCCGGGAGTCTGGACACTGTCAGTTTCAGAGTTTTCCTGAAGAAGCAAACCGAAGCACTCAACAAAGGAACACCTTTGGCTTTTAAAATAGACCTTGTGAAGCAGAGAGATTTCCAGCAGGTTCTGTCGCAGGAGGCCTTCCACCGTATTTACAGGTGCCAGAAACGCCACGGCAGTTGTTTCTGAAGTCTGCAGGCTTTCAAACTCCTGGAGCCGCTGGTGGCGTGAGGGGTGGCTCGCCCCGGATCTGGGATGGCGCAGAGAGCTCCCATTCCAACGCCAAACACCACACCGGGAGTGTTTGGGGGGGAAAAAAAAGGCAGGAATTGGAGTGGCCTCCCAAGGCGGTTAATTTGGGATCAGAGATTTATACTGAAGGTTTGGGAAAGTCGACTAATGGTTTAAAGCCCCCGAAGGCAAGCATAGACTGTGCATTTGCTTTTTCTAAATTGCACGAAATGAGTCCCAAGGCAGGAGGGGAGAGTGGGTACCGTGCTAATCTCTAAGCGGGTCGAGGCCGGGGAGACGCCCGGAGCACTGCTCAAGCCACCCGCTGTTTCCCGAGCATTAGAATTCCGAACTTGCGTTTCAGGATAGATTAGATGTGCTCTGTGCTGTGCCTTGCACGAGGCACGGCTAACATCCACCGACCATGCACGTGAAACGGACACGGACAGATTCTGAGTGCTCACGAGAAGAAGGCAGACCTCATGACCCAGGAAGCAGGACGGCCAGCTCCCCGGGCTCCCTCTCTGCCTCGGGCCTCCCAGATCGGGTGCCGAAGGAGCCAACGGGTACAGACAAAAAGACCCCCCAAAAGTCTGCGCTCTTTAGCCAAAGGAACAGGAAGAACAGGAAAGGGGCAGACTCTCAGATAGAAAACCCCCACACAATCACTGCCCCAGCCTCGTGCCCTGGAAAATGGGGGCCCTCACGCCTGCCCCTGCCAGGGGAGGAGGCTCGACGTCCAGCCTCGCTGGTGGCAGTGAGGTGTCCCCGTGGCTCTGCTGGAGCCGAGCAGAGAGCCTGGACATCAGGGGAGGCCAGCTGAGGAGCAGGAATGCAGCAGACGTCCCCTCCTAGCCATCGGGTGCCTGCGGAGGCCTGGCTGAGACCCCGAAGTCGCCCCCCCAACCCCCGCCCTGCAGGAGTGAGGAGCCCCTCTCCCCTGGTGCCTCGTGTCACACCTGAAATGACAGGGTTTTAATACAAAGTCCACTCAAATGAGAGCAAACTCGATCGATGCCGACAGGTGGAGGACACGCTGTGTGACCAGGACTATAAAGCAGACCTCGTCAAACTGCTTCAATCACAAACACAGTTTAAAGAAATGACGACCAGAAAGTCTCTGCAAGGAAGAGGAAGATACGGAGGAGAAACAGAAAATGTGGTGCCGAACAACGTAGAAAGGGAAGTAAAACACTCAGTGAAGGGTTCTCTAGAGCAGAGTGCAGGGGACGGATGATGGAATTCATCCACGCCCTCGCTTGCAGGACCACGGCGGGCCCCCCAGACACACCGGGCTGCTTGTCCCCTCCCCTCGAGCAGCCCGCTGCTGTGGTCCCCACAGAGGGCTGGGAGCTGTGCTATGCCTCCAGGAGGCCACCGGTCCTGTCCTTCAGTTGTAAACCAAAGAACCGGATATGGGGTAACTTCAGCGAGAAAAAACCGTGATAAAATTATGAAGTTGCCACCAGCAGGGGCTGGGACGGATGCTGACAGATACAGACAGGCGGTCCCCGGCCCGGGAAGCAGGGGCGTGCGAGGGCCCGGCAGCCGGTCAACGGCAAGCGAGAGGCAGACAGACTTACTGGCCTCGCGACTTGGAAGGACAGGGACTCCACATGAATCAAGGCCTTCGTGTGGCTGGGAGGAAAGGCACGGAGAGGAAGAGAAGGTCGCAGAAAATAGAATTGTCTTTTTGCCTGGGAAGGAGAGCTCTCTGTGGCCTTTGTTAAGAAGGCAGCGTTATTGTTCCCCTGCAAATCCCAGGTGCAATACCTTGTCCGCTCCGTTGTCTGAAGCACCGGAGTGGAAGTGCAGGTGGGCTGGGGCGGAGGTGAAGCTGGAGAGACAG
Organism: Ursus maritimus; assembly: GCF_017311325.1. Lineage (NCBI taxonomy): Eukaryota > Metazoa > Chordata > Mammalia > Carnivora > Ursidae > Ursus > Ursus maritimus. The sequence goes on from NW_024425897.1 coordinate 28,001,653, forward strand.
AGAGACAACGGGTCCCAAGGGCTGCTCACTGGCTCGGGTTCCTGTCTGCTGGCTCCCGTCCCCCTTCTCCCGGGAGGGAGCAGGTTCTGGCTGGGACAACCAACGGCAGAAGACGGTCCTGCTCAGGGCGATCCCTGCAGCCCCGGAGAGAACCTGGAGCTCAGGGAGCATTTCTCCAACGGATTTCTGGAATGAATAAGCAGCCCGACACGCGGCAGGCCCACGTGGATCACTAATGTTTGAGTCCTTCCTTTTTTGCTGTTTGGAGAAGTCTTGACTAGTCTTTGCGGCTCCCTCTTCGGAGGCCACAGAAGAGAAATTCCGGCTGCAGCCGTCCTTTCCGCACGGCTCCGGGCGGCTCCATCAGGGCCCGGTTCCGGGAGTAATTACACGCCGGTGCTTGTCCTGCCGAAATGCGCAGAATTTGGCAGGCTCCCGGGCCTCTCCTCTCGAGTTAATCCCTCAATTAGCAAAATGCACAGCTTCGTGGCTGGATTTACATTTACTTCATGAGGGGGGACAAGACCAGCACGTCCTCACCCAATTGTGGAAGGGGCTGCATGCTTGGCCCCCCAGTGCCCGACAGGCCGGTCTTCTTCTGTCCCTTGGCCTCACTGAGTCGTGGGTCACGCGCTGGCCACAGAGGTGGGGTCGAGCCAACAGCCGAGGGTGAGGGAGCCCCTTTGCCTTCTCCGGTGAGCGGAAATTGAGGTCAGGTCTGTGCAGGCCGGGGCTGACTAGAAGGACCGCCGGCCGCTGAGAGGCACGCTGCCTCTGGGTACGGGCAGGTGCCCAGGGAATGTCGAGGACCCCTGAGTGTCGCTGGCCACACACAGCCCCGTTCCACTCCAGCCACCAGCCTGACCCTCCCAGCAATTCTCCTTGGCAACAGGAGACTTTTTTCTTCCCGTGGTCATTTGCCTGCAGAGTGGTTCTGCTTTTGTAATGCAAAACAGCTCCCTGCAGCCTCAGCCACCCCTGTAAGTCCTTCCAGCTCCGCTGACTTAGGAAATGGAATGACGGGAATCAGAGGGAGAAACGTGTCACTGGGAGGACAGAAAACACAGCCATCACTTTCTTTTTCCCCTCTGAATATCTGGAAATTTGCAGAAAAGTGTTCTTATGGCTGGGTGTGGAGGGTGAATCACTCCTCCAAACGGCGCCTTGCTTCCAAGCCCACGGGAACTGGGATCTGAGGCTCAGGGGTGTCTGTGGGCTCCTGAAAAGGAAAACGTCTTCACACCACTTGCCATGCCTGAAAAAATAAATTAGGCTTGGACTGGAGATTCGAAGCCACAAGAACTTGCTGCGGGAGAGGTCAGCAAATGTACACACAGTGGGGTCTCTCTAGAGACGAGGGAAAGGGCTCACCCCTGGATTCCAAAAATCCCCCGCCAGCCCCACAAGCTCTCTGAGGGGTGGGCCACGTCCAAGATCGTCAAAAGAAGACAAAGTGTTGGCTCTACATTCAATGTCGACCTTGAGGCTGGGCGGTTAACTTGCCCGGCACGTTCTTTAAGACCCTCCGTGATATTGTGATTTATAACAAGAAATACATGTTTGGTCTTTGTCCCCATTTCTGGCACAGAGCACCAAAAACCCTTGGAATTTCCTGTAATGAGAGCGATAAAGGTGTCTCTTGTTATGTTAACGAGGCGACTTTTGGAAAGCACCTGCGGGTGGGGGCTGGTTGCCAGGGGAGCCCACCGAGTGAATAGAGGGTTGGAACTCTCAGTACCCCACCCCTGACCTCGGGAGAGGAGAGAGGGGCTGGAGGTTGACTCAGTTGCCAATGGCTAATGATTTAATCAGCCGTGCCTCTGTGATTGGACGGGGTTCAGAGAGATTGCAGGCGGGTAAGCCCAAGGAGATTCGGGGCGAGGGGCGCCCAGAGGGGACATGAAGCCCTGCGCCCTTACCCACACCCCTCCCTGGGCATCTCCTGCCTCTGGATGTCCCTGAGGTACACCCTTTACCCTTGTCACTAAGAGTTTCTCTGTGTCCTGCGAGCTGCGCTAGCAAATTAATTAAACCGACAAGGGGGCATGGGAACCTCCGATCCACAGCCAGTGGGTCAGAAGCCCAGGGGACGGCCCGCACCTGCCACGGGCATCTGCAAGGGGGGGCAGTCCTGGGGGACAGAGCACGTTGCCTGGGGAATCAATGCCATCGCCGGGTGGGCAGGGTCAGGACTGAGTTCCGCTGGAGGACAGCTGGTGTGGGAACACCGCAGGGCGGGGCGGGAAACCACGCACATCAGTGCTGGGGTCAGAATTGCTGTTGAGGGGTGCCTGGGTGGCTCGGTCGTTAAGCATCTGCCTCTGGCTCAGGGCGTGATCCCGGCGTTCTGGGATCGAGCCCCACATCGGGCTCCTCTTCTATGAGCCTGCTTCTTCCTCTCCCACTCCCCCTGCTTGTGCTCCCTCTCCCGCTGGCTGTCTCTCTCTCTGTCAAATGAATAAATAAAATCTTTAAAAAAAAAAAAAGAATTGCTGTTGAGACAAGGAAGCTGGAGACGTTCTTAAAAGGGGTCCCCAGAAGGCAGAAGGAAGCCTTCCGGCCCCTAAGGAGGTCCCCGGAATTGCCCTGTGGTTCTGGGGATGCTGGGGAGAGGCTCCACGTGGACTCGGCGAGACAAAGAGAAAGACGCAAACATCTCTTCCTGTTTCTTTTCCTATTTCTGTTTCCTTCGTGCTTTTCGAGAAACCACACTCTGAAGAGGAAGGTAGCCGCAGAGACAGAAACGCGGCTTGTGTTGCTTCGTGGGGAGGAGGTGGTGGTCTCAGCCAGGCCCGTGACCTCCCGAAGGAGATGGCAGCGGCACACCGGACCCACACGCGACAGAAGCAGGGCACTCCGTCTAGTGGCCGCGGCCTCTAGTTCCAGGAGAGGCGGCTCTGGTTGGAGGTCTGCTGGGCCCGGAGATGCAGATGAATGAATGAGTGAGTGAGTGAATGAATGAATGAATATGCAAGCACAAACGAGTGAGTCTTAATGTCCTCTTGGCCAGTCTTCCTTTAGTTCAGGCTGATCCCCTTTTCCTGTCGCGAGCGTCACCATCTCTAGCTATTCCCGCGCGTTGCCACGTTCTGGACACAGAAGGCAGACTCTTTGCTCACTGCATTTTGCCAAATCTCTCCTTGTTTTGCAAGAACTCCTGAAACAAATATTCTGCTTCTCCCAGCAGGACGCCACCTTCCGGAGTGTTCCCTGGTTACCAATCCTATAGCATTTCGAGTTCATGGTAATGAAACTATCACTTTATAGTTTCCTTGCCTGTTGTCAATAGGGTCACCCTGAAAATATCCTCATCTGGACCAAGGAACACCAAGGACTCCACAGCCCCGCCGCCCCCCCTGTACGTGATCTCAGTGGGATTTCTCGGGTGTTTCTGAAAAATCTACAGCGTGCGCAAGTTAATGGTGGGGCCAGGGGACCCCATGAAGCCAATGAGCTGAAATGCTGTCAGACAAAAGCTGCACAAACTTGAAGTACTCGCTCCATCGTGGAGAACAGAACAGCGGCCTCCTCTCGAGGTCGTTAGTGGCTCTGATGCTGTACGTTTAATTAAGCTGCTGCTGTCTATTCCAGAACACCAACTCTTTAGAAACGCAGTGCGTGGAAATTCTTTATTAATCACCAGTGGGAGATTCGCCTGCCCGTGTAGCAGTTGTCGTTTGTAAATGTGTTTACTTCCCAAGTCTTGAATCCTATTAGGAAATCTGCCTACAGGATATCTCGCTGATGGCTAGCACCAAATCGACTCTAATCGGGTGGGTAGTTACACAGGGAGACTTACTCGGGGACGACCCTGCAAGAACAGGGGCGCCCACTGGGGGTAGACTGTGTGTTGCATGTTTATTTTACTAGCATTTCACCACACACAGGAGAGCTGGGGGATTAACAGTTGCTTAGGGGATGGGGTCCCGTCGGGATGCCGCAGACACTTCCATCATCAGTTAATGGAAGAAGATGGAGGTGAAAAACATCAGTGAGGGCTTACCTGTTCGGACCTTGAAAGAGCTCTGTAAAGGGGTGTGTGAGAGAGAAGGGGAGAGGGAAAAAGGGGAGCTCGTGGGAGAAGGATTTTACTGCTTGAGGAAGAAGGAAAATGGGCCTCCCCGAAAAGCTAAGAAGAGACAGGAAAATATAGAATGTGACGATCTGATAAGCAGATCTCCAGGGCATTGGCCGGTCCCAGGGATGAGACATGGCAGACTGTCCTTCCCGAAGACGGCCTTGTCATGTTGCCCTCCCACACGGTCTTCTACGAAACGTCCTTGCCACTCCCGCACAAGGAGAAGACTATCTCCGTCTCTGGGATTCAGCTGGACTTGCCATCGTGGAGTGGAGGTGACACCTCGTGATTTTACACCCTGGGTGTCACAAAAGGCAATTCGTTGAAATACTCATGCTTGGAGCCCTGAGCCTCCATGTGAGAAATCCATGGACTCCAGGCCACCATGTTGTGGGGGAGCGCTGGGTGGGCACTTCAATCTTCAAGGCGCCAGGCATGACAGTGAACAAGCCTTCAAGGTACCCCAGCAGCCAGGCTTGGAGTCTTCCCATTTGAGGCCCAGACGTCATGGAGCAGAGAAAAGCAATCTCCATGGCACCCGGTCTGAATCCCCGGTCCACAGAACCCATGAGTGCAATAAAACAGTTTTGTTTCAAGCTGCCAAGTTTTGCAGCCATTTGCTACTTAGGAAAACTAGCTTGAACGTGGAGATCTTAAGGCTTGCCAGGAGGGAAGGGCTGGAGGTTGATTTGGAGATATCCATCACTAATCTTAGGGGATGCCTGCCTAAGGATTAAGATTTGAAGTATCCTGTGTCCCATGTTGCAGTTGACCTTCACATGCATGGTTCAAGGTCAACAAATTGGGAGTGAGAAAGGAGGAAATATGGCAAAATGTGGAAGTGGTTGCATCTAGGTGGAGATTATTTGGGATGAAAATTAAAAGCAGAAGAGAAAAAAAGTGGGAGAGGAGAATCTTCACCTGACCTTTGAGAACCTCAGGGAGTAGAAGAATGGAAAGGTGTGCAGTGGAAGGGGAGCCTGAAGACCATGGAATTCCTTCGTCCTGGTCCAATTTGCTGATCAGTTTATTTGGAGCCAACATGACAGGCAGTTCGCTGTATTGATGGCGCGAGGAATAACAAGGGCAGGACTTCATCCTCGGACATTTTCACAACTGCAAACCCGGATGTCTACAGGGACAAGGAAATACCGTAACGGAGGGAACCCAGAGGTTTAGGATAATAATGCATGAAGCCAGGTGCTCTGTCTGTGGGGCAGGCTGTCCACAGCCCAGGCCACCGCTGCCCTTCAGGGACACGAGCCACGGGCTATCTGACGGGCCCGTTTTTTTTAGAAGTCAGAAATTGGGATGGTTATGTGAGAACTTACAATTTTTCAAACGCTGAAAATGAATTACGAATGTGAAAATACAGTGCAGGCCAAACTAATTATGTCTCCTTGTCTTATTCAGCCCAGAAGCTGTAAGTTTGAGACTTCAGCAGAATGAAGCCTGGCTGATTGGACCTCTGCACCTCAGGGTAGTTTTGGGTGAGGCTGGGCTGAAGGGACATACTTATGTGACATTCAGCCCTCCCCTCTCTGTGATATCTACCTCTCCGAGGGTGTGAAGGGTCATGGCTACACCTGCCACCAGGTCAGCACCCCCAGTACTGGTCCCTCCATAACACCTTCCTGCCGAATGTCCAGGACCCCACCCTCCTTCTCTGAGGGCGTATCTGCGTCCTGGGAGTTGCCTATGCCCAAAATTGAGCCGTCTTGAAAACAGACAGATGTCATTATTGTTGAATGGCCAATGAGTGATGGACTGGAGGAAGGACAGCTTTGTTGTGGCACCTGGCTGAGACAGGTGGCCTGAGGATGCTGTTTCCAGCTCCACCTGCAAGACGCCGCTGGCTGGGCTTCTCCCAGCTCCATCCCCCTTGTCACATCCCTTTGTCCCTTCGCAGCCCCTCTGCTCTATCCCAGGGAAACATTTTCTATTCTAATATTCTAGAAGGAACTCTGAATGTAATCCATTGTCTCTGTTTTACACACCGATTCCCCTCAGAGCCCAGGTTCTAAGCCTCAAATTAATTTTTTCTGCTGCAGCATCGTCTCTGAATCAATGTCAGATGCAAAGACCCTCTAACAAGATGGAGACAAAGACCAAGACCTAAAGGGAAGAAAATACCATAGGAGAACTTGTCCTATACTTTCTATTGTACAAACATGGGCATGAGGGAATTAGAAAAAAAATTGAAAGGGAAAATAGAATGAATCCAGAGACTAGTTCACAGAAAGAACCACTTTGGTTTCCTTGGAGTGGGCGACCAAGTCACCTCTAGGACCCCTGGAATCTATGTGAACCGGGAGGTCAAACTCCATGTCAAATGCCACTATCTCTTCCAAATGCAGGTTAGGTTCCAAGCAGGTTTGCCCAGTTAAACTTTAGGGATACAGGATTAGACCATGGTTGTAACCCGTTGAGTCGCCAAACCAGAGACAAGGATGACTTCATTTCCAGCGTGACCAGGTGAAAGGGTGAGGGGCGGGGAGAGAAAGGCGATGAAGCCATTATGTGTATGACCAGGGTGGGATGTCTCCATTCAGTGACCCAACCAGTTCAAACCTCAGCTTACTAATCAGCTTTGTGAGTGGTATTTGCTGGCTTGGCCCACTGTGAAAACATGCTGAGCAGCAAACATGATGCGTGCGATATTGGCAGATCCAATCAAAATATGAGTGGCACTGGTTGTATAGACGTGAGAGTGGCAAGGTCTCTGTGAAGTCAACACTTTTTTCATGGTGCCATGTTTGTGAAGGGGGAGGTATGGGTGGTCATGTGGGTGACCAAGAGGAGGCTATGAGGGACCATGTTGGGTTGGGGGGAATGGGTGGCCATGATGGTGATGGGGAGGGTATGGGTGGCTGTGTTGGTAAGAGGACAATTTTGGTTAACTGTTACAGTGTCCTAACTACACTGGGCTCACATCCTCCCGCCCACCTGCCCCCTTTCCCATTTTTCTACTAAAGACAAAGTTGCTGATGTAGTTTCTTTTGCAACCACAATATCTTTGCTTTAGCCATCCTTTTGAGAAAAGAGTATTAGGAGGTGCCTCTTCGGTGCCACAGTGAAGGTCATCCGAATGATGATAAAAAGCTCTACAGAAATCATAAAGCTCTTGAGAGAACAGAAAGTACCAAACGTTTTCCCCCTGAAGAGCCTAATAAGCCAATAAATGACTGACCCTGGCCTCATCTCTCCAGCCTATTTGTTGCACAGATGATGGAGAAATTTTGATATTTGCAATGACAGGGAGCGAACCACAACCTAATGGAGGCCAGCTGAATTCCGGGGCAGAGGCTGTGCAGGGTGTCCTGGTCTGCGACACGCAGAGGCTGTCCTCTGCCTCAAGTAGAGAAACCAGCAAGCGATGTTGCTTCTGAGGCAGAAGTCAGCCAACTTTTTCTGTAAAGGATCGGAAAGTAAGTGTTTAGGCTTTATAAGCCATAGGCCTCTGCCACAACTACCCAGTTTGGCCACCATAACATAAGAGCGGCCTTAGGCATTGGAGAAACCAACGCACATGGCTGGCTTCCAGGAAAACCTTATTTACAAAAACAGATCTCGTCTCACAAATTAGTGATTCCTGTCTTAGGACATCATTAACTTCAAGATATTTTAGGGAGGCAAAATATATATTTTCAGGTATCACCCAGCCAGGCTGTGTTGCATGAAGGGGAGATAACATAGCTGATAGATGTTTACGTTGCAGGATAATATTTTGAACTGTTTTTCTTGTTTTTCCTGAGACTTTCACCTTTTCAGAGAGTGAGAATAAGTCACCCATCACCTTAGGTGAAGTGGGGTTATTACAACAGAATGAATAATAGAGACACATTCATAGGGTTCTTTTGTCTTTTAAAGTTTAACTTTTGGAATTTTTTAAGTGGCCAAAGTGATGTTCTCAGATACAGCAATAGTGGTGGTTCCTCTTCCTCATCTGGCCAGGGCAGGTTTTGGGTGGAGGGTGAAGGTGTGAGGGAAAAATCTGCCAGGAGACTCGTGTTTTCCTGGAGCAAGATGAGTTCAGGGAGTTCCCTCTGAAGCCTGGGCAGGTGAGGAAGAGGATGAAAACGGGCTTGTCTGCAAGGCTCACGAGTGATGACAACGTAAAGTATGTCGATTTCCATCAGAGCTGAATTATAAACAGACCTCACAGCTTCCAGCAGAAAGACTGAGATGATCCAAATTTGGGCTATTTATTAATGTTAACACAAAGAATCCAGGACAGACATTTAGACAAATATGTTTCCTTAACTACCTGCTAGAATTTATTTTTGTCTTATAATGCAAAAGTAAGATTTGATCTGGAAAATGATTGCAATAACATACACACTCATTTTGAGAACGATACATATATTTTTACATTATCTCTTTTGAGTTGCAAGCTGAAGTCAGGTTGCTTGCTGGACAAAAGGATTGCAACTAATACTGGGGCATTCATGTCCCTTCTTGTACCTCCCAGACTACATCGAGGTCCCACAAGCTGAAGAGACAGACAAAACAATTGGACGTAAAGGGTATGTCAGTCTCTCAAACTTGAGTCACTCTACAGCTTGTCTGGTTATTTTTGTGTTGTTGTTGGAAAGTATGGCTGGAAATGACAGTTATCTGAGTTAGTAACACTCAGTTCAAGCTAAGTTGTGCTGCACTAACAGGTAACACTAAACCTGATAAAAAATATTAATTCCATCTTCATATTACAAGTGCCTTAATAGTCAGCTCAGTCTACACCCGTGCTCCTTGCTCTAGGATTCAGATAAAAGTAGTAGCTTCCAAGGGCCAAGAGAGCATGACAGAGCTGCAACATGGCTCTCAGAATTTCTCCCTGGATGTGACACGATTCATTCCACTCAGATTTCACTGGCTGAAGAAACCTATATGGTTATGCCTGCTCCTGGTGGTGTCGGGTGGAAGATCTTCTACCATGGAGGAGACAGAATATTTAGGCAGAAGAATGAATTATATTATTGTTTTTTAAAATACTAATTATTGCCCACAAATTTCCATTTTGAATTCCAATTTCGTTCACGCTCTCAAAGTCTCCAGGGGGGAAAAATGTAAATCATTAATTTCCATCACTAATGCAAAGCCAGACAAGGTCATCAGAATCACAGAGTGGAAAGGTCAGCAACCTGAAAGACTTGGGTCTGCATCCTGGTTTGCAGGTGGGAATCTCAGGCTTTCCAATTGTGGTCCAGCTACAAGCTGTCCTCCCTCCTCTCAGCTGGGATTGGACCCAGCCCGGCCTCTTGAGTTAATCTCATTGTGACAAACAGGAAGTCCTCAGAGGAAGGCAGCCTGGAAGATAGCAATGCAGATTTTTGAGTCATTTCTTCTTATTTTATAAACTAGTCAACCATGTGCCTGTGTGTGTCACACTGCAAGATGACAATTCATGGGAGAAAAATTGTCACTTTTCATAATTCAGAGGCTGGAATGATTGCACTTTTCCTCCAAAGATGAATATTCCCGGCCATCATGAAAGCATAATGGCTTTGACAGATGCACTGGAAACACCATAGAACCAAAGAGCCATTTGTCACTGCTGGCATTTAGATTGTCAGAGTCTGGGAGTCGCGTTGGACCTTAACATTTTGCTTCTGATTAGAAACAATAAAATGAAAAGTGCTGTGTTAAAAGAAGTGCAGGTACCCACAGAAATGTACGTTTTCTACTTTTTCAAAAAGCTACAGGGGAAACCCACATGTGTCTTCCTGCATGTGGGATGGTCCCAATTTGGAGTTTGAATCCTGAAGCCAATTGCAAACACTGTTCTTGGTGAGCTCTTGGCTCCTTTTTGGACCAGGTCAGATACACCTTAGGCTATGGCCAGAAATAAGCCCAGAAAAGACCTCTGTATAAGCAGGAGTCTGCTCCTGGGATCTGGGGCTGGAAGGAATCCTAGTATAACCACACAGACACTCAGAAAATGGTTTCAGAGAATGGGTAAAAGCACAAGGACACAGTAGCATGGTATCACAAGAAGGGACTTGGACTGGGGTTCTGGACAACTGGGCTCCAGGACCATTGCTCCTATTTACCATTTCTGTGACCCTGAGAACTTCACTATGTCTCCATTTCTTCATCTTGGAGGCAGAGGACATGAAAGTGTTCAAAATTTTGCAATGGAGTAGATGGGTCTAAGGGATAAGAATTACCCTTATTGACCTGTAGGACCTAAGGGGTGTATATGGAGGGGAGAGGGTAGGTGTCTGGAGCACTTAGTGATCGTCAGTGCACACTAGAAGAAGGTTGGTTGCTGACACTCATCACCATCACCACCATCATCATTATCACCATCATTATTACCACCATCATCACCACCATCATCACCACCACCATCATCACCACCATCACCATCACCCAGATGTCGACTTTCACTTCTGCTTATCTCTATCTCTTATTCTCCTTTATATTCATGTGGTGTATGATTTGCCAGATGACCCACCTGTTAGTGAAAACCCCTAAATCATCTACTATATGGTTAGAACTGTAACCACCACCATCATCACCACCACCACCAGCACCACCATCATCACCACCACCATCATCACCACCATCATCACCACCATCATCGGCACCATCATCATCACCACCATCATCAGCACCACCATCATCACCACCACCATCGGCACCACCATCATCGGCACCACCATCTCCACCACCACCACCACCATCATCATCATCACCATCATCATTACCATCTTCATTCCCTTGGAATGGCTCCACAGTTATCAATATGCATTTATCCCTCCATATCTAAAACATTGCAATGCAATAATGCTTCATTTGGTAAAACACCCAGAGTACTTTCATATGATGTCAAGGTTCGTAAAGCTGTGCTTGAATTGATAGATAACCGGTATAAAATGATCAAGGCTATGCTGAGTCAGAAGAAAATTGTGATTTTTTTTTTTTTTTTACTGACCTGAAACTTTCTTCCTTTTCTTAAACAGACTGGACTGTTCCTTTCAACTGAAAAAAAACCTGTTATTAAATTAAACTACAGGAGATAAATAGATGACCCAAATGAAAGCCATTGGGAATGCTGAGTCAGGCAGGGAAGGCACAGGCTGACTGCGGATTGTGCAATAGGAGTGCTTGCCTGGTCTCTGGGTTTTAGGAGGTTCTCTCTGGAAAATCTGATCTGAAAATGAGATGAGAAGTTAATAAGGAGAAAAAATGAGGTACAGGTGGAGTAGGATGCAGGGTGTTCACCCATTTGGTCTCAGCCCCGTTCCCACCCTCTGTGCTCCATGACCCACCGTCGAGGCTCAGGAATCCCAGCACTGCGTTTCCAGCTTCCATACCAGCCCCTCCCCTTAGGGTCTGTCCAGGAGGCAGACTGTCTGGGAGGAAGGAGAGCACAACGATTCCCCTCCTGCTTCTTTCCTGGCTGCACCCAGACCCGGTACAATAGCGGCAATGGTGTTGCTAACGGCTACAGCCTGGTCCAGAGAGCATCTCTCTGATGGGACCTTGAGAGGGACCGATGGGCATTGCCCACATGCCCCCTTTGAATGGCGCTTTAATAAATAGCTGAAACCACACTCAGGGCACAAAGAAAGCCGAGTCCCCACCACCTGCCCTCTCCTATGCCTGGTCCAGGCTGTGTAGTAAACAGGAGACATTTCCTGAAAGATATCTCAGAATGAAGAAAAATTAGACATATATGGACTGGAGGTAGCAGATATTCATAGTGGAGCTGTTTGGATGGGGAAAAAATTGGAGACTGAGGACATAGAAAGACTTGACTTCTCTGAGCCCCATTCTGTCATAGACTGAGAGGTAAAATAAAGCAACATACAATTAGTGTGTGGATCTGGTGAGATTACACACGTGCAGAGCCAGGCACACAGCAGGTGCTTAATATGTAAGTTTAATTATAAATCTTTTTTAAAAAGTGGAACCATCACTAGAATTATTGTAGTTACAATAATTAGAAACAGCTCCAACTTCTTTAGACGTCAATTGACTGAAAACTCCGTGGATACACGGGCGTCAGGAACCACTTGATCCAGGGGCTCCCGCTAGGCCACATGGACTCCATCTCTGCACATCGTACAGTCCTCCAGTCCCCGTGCGGGCTTCCTCCTAAGGCTGCCTGTGGCAGCAAGAGGGCAGGCAGCAGCTCAAAGCCAAAGCCATACAGGGCAAGTCTGGAGGGAGCTGTGTGAGGCGTGCGGAGGACCATGAGCATACTTCCTTTTCAACAGTACCAGAAAAACCCCAAAATGAAAACAAAATAATTTCATTCACTGCCCTTGGTTCTAGATGATTACATGCTTATCCCCAACCGATCACTACCCTTAGGGGAAAAGACGCTCTGATTGATGCGATTTGAGTCATGTGACCACCCCTGGACCAGGGGTGGGGGCCCCTCTCCCCAATACACATGACCTGAGGGCGGGGAACGGGGGGAGAAGTCGGTTCTAATCCCTCCCGCCTGGAGATGAGGAAGTGGGTGCTGGGAAACCAGACAACCACTCTACCAACAGAAGGGGCTGTGTGGATATATTTCTGTCTACTTAGCAGTCCCCTTTGTCTAAGAACAGGGACTCCTTTTGGAAGATAAACCCCTTTATGAAAGCTTCCTGTCCCTCCCTGCCACTGAGTTTGGCTTCCACGGGAGCTGACGTGTTCGTACGTGAACACACATGGGCACCTGGGCATGGCTATGCCAACAAACCCTCTCCCACAAACTTTTATACTCAAAGGGAAGAAAATCCAGCTTATTTGTCTCGGCATGACTGAAGTTTTAAGCTATTAGTCATAGAAACAGTTGATAACCATGTGAAGAAATTGGGAATGCAGAAAGGATGACTAATAAAGCTGACAGCTCACAGGGCAAAGACGAGGAAAAGCAACCGAAAAACAAATCCGTCCTATGGGGTAGAAGTCCTTGGCTCCAGTTTCTCTGAGACCCAGCTGCGTCCACTTCCTCGCTGGGGGACATCCAGTTCCTGCAAACAGTAACCTCCGTCTGCCGGCTGTCTTTCCAATCAAGACATCCCACAGGTGGCAACAAGGGATGGCGAGGAGGGAGAGCACCAGCATCTTATAGACTAAACACCTCGGAATCGTCACTGGCCTCCGCCTTTCCATCAGTGTCCACAAAACAGATGGCCGGTGCAGGTCACCGCGGGTCCTCGGTGCTGGTTCGATCCGTGTGTTGGCCTCGTGCCGATGACGTGGCTCAAACGTGCACACCTTTCACTTAGTCTGCGGGAAAGTTTATTGAGCACATAGAGCAGACACAGATGCCTCTAAGTTTCTCTCTGTAACAATGTTCTCAATTCAGAACATGGAAACAGCTGTAACATATACTGTACATTATATTCCTTTCAAATTTTATGCACGGGGAAATCGTCCTTGTGGTACGTCTCCAAGAATGTGACAAATACGAGGAGTGGCGTGACAATCCTGTGCGTGTAGCAGACCCAGTTCCCGGTGCTGGGCCAGCCGAGGGTCGTAGGCTGCACCATTCAGACCGAGGGACGCCTCCGGGGCTGCTCAGCCCCCCACATTCACGTGCACGGAGAGAAACAAGAACGCCACAGAGTGAATCCGCTCCGTGACAATCCCAGGCTGACACGGCACAGCCAGACCAGGGGACTGTTTTAGAGACGATTAGGAAGGGAAACCAAGTTGCTCGCTCCCCTGGGGCATCGTGTCTAGAGTTACCTTGGGAGTGAAACTGCTCCCGGGCATGTAAGAATCAGAAGAATTCGCTCTCAGCCCCCCAATCTGTACCAGGGGCCGTCACGCGTGCCCAGGCGTCCCGGGCACCCGCACCCCCACCTCGCTGGGCTCAGAAACCCAGAACTCCTGCTAACACTGCTTTCAAAGCATTTTTGAACACCTGCTGCGTCCCGTGCCATTTGCTAAACCCTCTCCACGGACCATTACCTCATCCCTGGCAGCGATCTCGTGAATTCGGTGCAGTCGCAATGTGCATTCCACCTACCTGCCTGGGTGACCCCTTTATCGTGTCGGCTCAGTGTCCTTATTAAGAGTTCCCCCTTTGCCTGTCAGAAATGTTCAGATGGGAAGATAAACTGTAGGTTGTCCTCATCATCCCATTTTACATATGAAAATAGAGCACCCCGGGTTCCCTGCAGGAAGCAATGCCCACACTCGTGGTATGAGTGGGCAGAGAGGCCCCGGAAGTGAGTGTGGGATCCAGGCTTGTCCCCGGGTGTGTCCATCCTCCTGGCCACGGAGGTGGCCTCGGAACTGTGGCCCTGGACTGAAGCCCACAGAGACTTCTGACAGCTCTTCACAGCCCAGCCTCGCCTCCAGCCCCGGACGTTTCCAGGTAGGTGTGCCCAGTACCGCTTCCCGCCTCCCCCAGTTTGACTGGGCTTCTGCCTTTGAAACTGGAGGGGCCACGAGCGGTAGGACGCAGGACACAGAGGGACCCGAGGGCCCGCCCCCGGGGAGCCACGAGCAGGCTCCACCAGCACAGACCACACAGAGCGCCCGCGGGGTCCCGGGCGCCGCTCTGAAGGCCCGCGGGTCCCTTCTGGGGCCCCTCCGGTGTCCGTTCGGCCCACCCCCACCGGTGCAGCTGTGGTCCGCGGCGTCTGTTTCCAGGGCAGGGGGAGCCAGTGACGTCCTCTGGCAGAAAGCTTGGATGAACGGCTCATCCGCGTTCCCAGCTCCCGCACACCGGGCTTTACATAACTTGGCAACAGCATTTGATTTCCGAAGACAGCCCAATCAGATGCCTTTCTCGAGGTAATAATGCTTCATTTTCTCCCTTTTTGTGGGATGGAGATCATCTCCTACACTCTCCTTCCCAGCTAAGCACATCATCAAAATTTAACTTCCTGCATCTGTGTAAGATAAATAGGGCTTTGCAGAAATGGGCTGCAGACCAGCATTCGCCCTCCTCCACCCAAAGCCCAGGACACCAGCCGATTGCCGTTTCTTCTGGGAGAGAGGAGGAAGGAGGCTGCGGGGGCCCCCGGGACCCTCAGGGTTGGTCTGCCCTGCTCTGGGTCACAGGAATGGGAGGAACCGGAAGGATGGTGGGAGCACAAAGGACCAAGTGGGGAGAGACATCCTGAACATCGTTAAAAGAGGTGAGACGTCTCTGTAAAGTTCGCACAGTTGCCCAGGAAGCTCCCACAGCCACGGAGAGCCCCTTCGGCCACAGTTCCCTAACTAGACAACACACTTGATTTGATCTTACTGCTTATTCTGTAAGACGGTGTATTTGGAGGGATTTAAAACACATCAACAAAGCGTTGATCCGAGATACGGAAGATGCTTCTTGCAAAGTATTCAGCATTGGTTACTCTTTCATTCCCGGAGAAATGCCGGCAAAATTTTCCAACAATACAGAAGCATAGAAAGAAAACATTAGCCCCCCCCCACCAACAGCCCTTCCGATGCCTCGGCCCACCTCCCTCACACACATTTTTAGGGAAGGACTGTTCTGTTTGGAACGCCAGCTCCTGAGGCAGGAAACACAGTGATGAAAGCCCTGTCCCAGTGCAGAACTTCTGTTTGACGGGAAAGAGGAAATGACTAATGAAGAGAAATAGGAATTCCTGGGAGATGCAGAGGCATAACCAGCCCAACGACCCCCTACCCTCCTCCCAGACCAGCCCAGCTGGCAACAGCCCCGCCCAGCCCCCTGTGGGGTCGGGATCTTCCCTGGGAAATAGGCCGGTGCGTCCAGGGACCATTGCTACTTCTCCACCTTCTTTCCAGGGCCTGCTGTCCCTGCACCTGCTGCTTCCACTGATGTGAGCTGCACAGTGAGCGCCTCCAGGAGGAGCCCTAGAAACGCAGGGCCCGCTTGTTACAGCTGCTGTTTCGTCCACCACCAGGCCGGGTGCGCCTCTCACTCCTGCCCACACAAACGGCCCTTGCGCGAGTGACTTTCCCATCCGTCTCTAACCGCCCATGCACAGTGTATACTAAATAAAAATCCCAAACGTGCAAAAATCTCGTACGTGCAGGTTTAAAGTGATATATCGTGTTTCAAAACTACAAGGGCAGTTCTGCCATCAGGAAGCAAAGTGGCAAAGGGCACCGGTTACAGTGTCCTCGAGCCCCAGGTTCCTCGCAGGGATATGACAACATGCCTGCATCAGTCTGGGTTTCCAGAGAGACAGAGCCAATAGGATACATATGTAATATGTATACATGTATGTCTATGGTACATATCAGAAACATACACGTAATATGGATTGTATGGATACCTCGGATATAATGCACGTATCATATAGCAGATACAAAGAAGTGTATATAGAGAGAGAGAGAGAGAGAGAGAGAGAGGAATTGGTTCATCTGATTGCAGGGTGGACAGGTCCGAAATCTGTAGGGCAGGCCAGGAGGCTGGAAACTCTGGTGGGATCTGTGTGTTTCAGTCTTGAGTCAGGATTCTCTCTGGGGAAGCCTCAGTTTTTGCTTGCAAGGCCTTCAGAGGACTGGGGTCAAGCCCACCCACAGGATGGAGGGGAGTGCCCTTTACTTACAGTTGACTGATGGTAAATACTCACCACATCTGTAAAATACCTTCATGTCCAGGCTCACGTTCCTCCAAACGGCTGGGCACCAAAGCCCAGCCACGTGGACACATGCAAGTCACCATCGCTGTTCGCCCCACAGTGTGGTCGGCCCCTTAGGAAGGGCGTGGGGCGAACCACGGGAACATTCACGAGCAGAGCGGTCTGACAGCTTCTGCCGTGTGGATCAAGGCTGAGGAACGCGAGGCCGGGTGTGATCACAGCTTAAGAAGCCCCCAACAGACACGGCCGTCTTCAGTCGCGTGGGATCAGGGGCTGGCTGGGTTTGGGGCCATAAGACAAAATCATCAGAGCATTCTAGATTGACAAAGTGT
Organism: Ursus maritimus; assembly: GCF_017311325.1. Lineage (NCBI taxonomy): Eukaryota > Metazoa > Chordata > Mammalia > Carnivora > Ursidae > Ursus > Ursus maritimus. Next base: position 28,018,596 of record NW_024425897.1, read on the forward strand.
CCTCGTGTCTGGGTCTTCAGGCCCTGAAACAAAGAGCTCTGGGCCGGGGTCGCAGAGAGACGGGAGAGCAGGGGGAGGACAGGGCCTGCAAGAGCTGGGGCCCCAGGTCCGGCACAGTGGAGAGCCCGGGGAGGAGGCTGGAGGGCGGCGAGTGGGGCTCCTGCGCAGGGCTGCGGCTCCGAGCCCTTGGCGCAGGGCGGCGGTACAATGCTGCCACCTGGCGTCCCTCCCGCGAACTGCTGCTGGAAGCTTCCCTGCGTTCACCCGTCTGTGCAGACCTTCCGCGGGAACTGCTCCGGGGCCCTCGAAGACACATCACAGACTAAAGCTGCAAGCACTCAGCAAGAACCCAGCACGGCGCGGGTGCTGGCGATCCGTGCTCTGCGCCCGGAGGTCAGCTAGCTTCCCTGAGCGCAGAGCTCCACGCTTCCCCGCTCTCAGAAAGGGCCCTCTGCGAGGCGCGTAGGACCAGGCCTTGCACGGATGGCGACAGGGAGCTCGGAGACGCTGCATAGCACGGCCCAGACCGCAGGCTCACACCGCCGCACACGCAGTGTCTGGGTCCCGCCTTCGCCCCCGTGCCTATCTCCTGTCTGCAGCAGCCTCGACCAACACAGCGTGAGAGGACACACGTGCAGCTCACCTCTCCCAGCCGCCTCCCTGGAGATGGAGAGACACGGGTGCAGGCAATCTTCGGGGCTGCGGCTTGTTTTCACCCCCGCCCCTCCCGGGCTAGGTCAGCACCTGCTCGAGCCCGAGGTCACGGCATGTGGAGGCAGGTTGCAGGAGGAACCAGAGGGGGTTTGCATCCCGAGGCAGAGCGACATTATAATCCCCCCCCCCCCGCCTTGCACACCTCTGTTCCCCTTCTGCACGCGGCCCCTCTCCGCACCCCGTTTGTTCTTTCAAAGTTACCCAAATGTGATGTGGACTTCCACATAAAGTCTCTCCGTGTCCTGCCCCTGGGATTTTCACTGGGATTCCACTGAATTCATAGACTAGAGAGGTGATTGGTCTCTTCCAGCACATGCAAACCACGGCGTCCTGACCGAGAAAATACGAGAGTTCTCCTACCTTCAAGGCAGCACGTCCGCGAACTCTCCGCTCCGGGCCGTGCCCCACATACAGCTGGCGCTTGATAACTATTTGTGGGGCTAGTTAATTTAGTGGCCCGTGGGGGCGCCTGGGTGGCTCACTCGTTAAGCATCTGCCTTCGGCTCAGGGCGTGATCCTGGCGTTCTGGGATCGAGCCCCACATCGGGCTCCTCTGCTGGGAGCCTGCTTCTTCCTCTCCCACTCCCCCTGCTTGTGTTCCCTCTCTCTCTGGCTGTCTCTCTCTGTCAAATGAATAAATAAAATCTTAAAAAAAAAATTTAGTGGCCTGTGGTCTGGAGCCTGAAGTCGTCCTACAAGGAGGCAGGGTCGCACCCCAGCTCCTCCAGACCTTTGATAACTTATTCCGAGCGGCTTGGCCTCCAGGTGTCATTGTGCCGCCAGAGACCTAGAAATACAGCCCACATTAAATAAGCCATTGGAGAGAAAAATGAATAGGGAGTAATTTAGGGAGATTAAATGGGCAGGGCTGTGGACACTTATCATCGTTTCTGCAATGCTTCATCTCTGGGACCAGGGGGAATGTCCAAGTTCAGAAATGTCAGGACAATTCATCAGCCCCCGATGTTGACGTGAAGTGAAATCAGGTCGTTAGCTTGTAAAATATAGGATTTTGTTTTCCCTATATCTGTCAATCTGTTTTATGGTTGGTTCAGCCCTGCAATAAAATGGGAAAGAATTAGAGTAACTGCTGGCTTCACTGCTCCTTGAATACACTTTCCAAACTAATAGAGCCAGGGGTACAGACATTCAGTCCCAGGCAAGAACTTTTAATGCAGCTTGCACACTCCATGGCTTCCTGGTCCACAAGTCCGGCCAAGGGATGCTTGGTCTGCGTCACTGCACGTCTGCAATGAAAATTAACACGCAGCCCGTGAAGTCATACCTTCAGGCGACCCTGCGGAAATGGGACAGGTTATGACAAAGTTGTCTGCCTCAGGGGGGAGCACTGACTGGTGGGTCACGAAGTCCTTCTCAGCTGGGTGAGGGGCCCAAAGGTACAAACTTCCAGATCTTAAATAAACAAGCAATGGGGAGGTGAGGTCCTGCAGGGTGACTATAGTTAGGAATTGGTATGAAGGATTTGCAAGTTGCTAAATCAGCAAACCTTCAAAATCTTCATCCCAAGGAAAGAAGTTTTTGTAGCTATACCCGGTAAAGGGTGTTTGCCAGGCGTATTGTGGGGATCATTTCCCAGTATATACAAATATCGAATCACGATGTCACACACCCGAAACTAATATAATGTTATATGTCAATCATACCTCAGAAAAGGGGGGTATTTTTGGTGGAAAAAGCTTTCGATACCTGCCTCTTAATTTTTTCAAAAATCAAGAACTGTAATACATTCCAAAAGTAAACAAGCATGATATTTAATAATTATACATAAAAATTTCAGATGCATTTCATTACACATTAATTAGCGTAATTAATTAATAAGAATATTAAAATATATTCATTATAAGAGTAATGTTTCCTGGTAGATCGCTTCAAAAATGATACCATTTCTTACATTTATTTCAGCATTGACAATGATGACTTTCCTTATCTAATTGTGACTCTGTCATCAGCTGGAAATGGCCATTTATATGTATGAAAGGATGATAAGTAAAATTTCAATATGTATACAAGGAAAAAAAAGAATTGCTTCTCCTCCTCTTCTCCTAACATCCCTGTAATCTGTGGTCTTGAAAGTCAGAAATCAACAGTCTGGATTTCGCTGTGATCTCTTCCAGCGGCGAGGAAAGCACATTGCCCAACTGGCGGGAACCGGAAGTAGCGGGAGAGAGTGCGGGGCGTGCACCTGCTTGGGCATTGAGTAGCCCCCCTCCCCCCACTTAGAAGGCAGCTCTCAGTCAACGCTGGCGCTGAGGACCGGAGGCCAAGCCACGGCAGCCTGACGCACAAATGCACCACCCTGAGCCGTGAGCAAGACAGACACAGCAAAGTGGACAAGGTCCTGACGGGGTCCCGGCAGTAAACACGCCCGGGGCCCTGTTTGTGGACCGGTAGGTGAGCTCTCCTGTGGTTCTTGGCTAAGGCAGGAAAAGTGGCAGAGAGGAAAGATGTTCAGGAAGATGGAGGCGAGGATGGTGTCCCCAGGGAGGGGGGGGCAGGGGACTCGGAAAGACACTCCAGCAGGTGCAGTGTGCTGTCCATGGTTTTCGAGAGACGTGGTGACCCTCGCGTGCCTGTCCTCCCGTGCCCACTCCCGCCATCTTGCAGCCTTCCACTCGACAGCAGAGTGATCTTTCCTGACTTCATACGACGATGTCATCACTTTCCTGCTTATGATCCTTTACTGGCCTCCCTTTGCCCTCTGGACCAAACCGGAACTCCTGTCCGCAGACCGTGACCCGGTCCCACCTCCCTCTCCTCCGTCCGCAATGCTCGCTCTTCTCCAGACACCCTGGCTCCGTGACTCCTCCTGGAACAAACCAAGCCTTTTGCACCTCAGGGCCTTGGGACCTGCTGTCCTGATTGCCTGGAACGTTCTTCCCCGGCTTCTTTGCAAGGGTACCCCCCGCCGACTGTTCCCATGGTCTTCTCAGCCACGCCCCCTCTCCAGAGACACTTTCCCTGACCACCCACCTGAAACAGCCCCTGCCCCGCGCACGGTCACCGAGCGGCCCCGTTGTTCTTTGCAGCCCAATCACTACCTGAAGTCACACACGGATTCGTCTTCTGGTTATGGTCTGTCTTCCTGCCAAGCACATGAGCCCCACGGGGCAGAGACCTTGTCAGTTTGGGGGGCTTCTCCATCTCAGTTTGGGGGGCTTCTCCGTCTCCGGGGTCAGGGACGCGCCTCGCATGTGGTCGGCTGTCCATCGATATTTGTGGGTGAGTGAATGAGTGAGTGAATAATGAAGAAATGATACAGGGCTGCTCTGAGGTCTCTCAGGGCTTCGTGTGAAGTTGGGAAGAGGTTCCTTGTTCCATTTCTGAGCCCTGGAACGGGTCGTGCTCCCTCCTTGTAACCCCAAGCAGGGAGAAAGGCCACGGGATGCTTCCCAACAGTGTTGCCCATCCCAAGCCCCTTCCTGTCCGCCCTTCCTCCCTCCGCCCACCGGGCTGGACACCCCGGCCAGAGCCATCCCGACCCAGCCGTGCCTCCTGTGGGCGTCGGCACCCGGGAGTGAGGGGCTGGATGGGCCTCCAAGGATGGGAAGTCCACGCCCCATGTTGCACACACCACCACGCCCCAGGCCCGATGTTCACGGAGCCCGGAGCCCCCAACCCTCTCTACTGGGCCAACCCCAGGGAGTTCCTGTAACACACTAAGGCCTGAATGCCCGGAAATGGGGCTCGGCAGGGGAAAGTCTCGCCCAGGGGTGCTAGGGTCAGCAGCGGGGGAGGCAGCGCCCCGGGTGGGGGGTGGGAGGCTGTACACGTCGAATCACATCCAGGAGGGACCGGAAGGGGGGGACCAGAGCAGGTGCTGGGTCCACTCTCCCTTTACCTCCTTGAATTTAGCATTGCATCAAAAACTGAGGCTAGAAAGTGGCAGATTTCCTGGGTCACCTCGAACGAGCATTTGGGAGCTGGGGTAAGTTGCCGCTGCTGCCAAAGCATGGTGGGTTTGGGCTGCGAGGGCCACGTGCTCCGGGGCCCCAGGGCCCCTAACTGGTTCAGGAAGAAATCCTGTATGGGGCCAGCTCTTGTTGCAAGTGTGGAGAGGCTAGTAATCCCAAAGGAAGACCTGCTCTCCAAATGTGGAGACATCCGAAAACGACAGGGTCGCTCACCTGCCAGGTGTCTCTGGGGCTGCAGTGACCCTTGAAGGCCAGGAGCACCCTGGCTCTCCATCGGCTGGCTGCTCCCGAAGGGGAAGGGTTGACTCCATGGCCAAGCCTCCGCCTCTCCCTTTGCCTCTCGACCATTCCAACCCAGACTGGCAGGGTGGAGACTCACAGGCAGAAGGTCTGCCGTGTTGCTTGGTGCTTGGACCGAGGCCTGTCTGTCCATCTGGAAACGTCTGTCCAAGGGCTTAGGATGCAGAATGACTCAAGTACTCAACATCTACCCATTGGAGTCTCCTATGTGCCATGCCCTGTTTTGATTGCTTGGGATTTATAAATAAACCAGTGAACATTTTTGACTTCACTCGCTGGCCCCCGGAACATGCAGACTTGCCGTAACCTATGGCCATCCTGACCGATTAACCTGAGAGATGCCCTGCGTGGATCGTAAGGCGCTTTACCAAACCTCCCTGATCACACGAATACATGAACAAGTAAATAAATGATGCATCTATGGGAGCATGTTTGTAGATTCTGAATTTCCCAATGCAGGATCCCTTGGAAGGAGAAGCAGGAACTGTCTGTCCTCTTCCTCAACGAGGGGAATATTAGCACTTTGACCTGAGAATGTAAGGCTCCAGATTCTAGGTAACGGGTCGGGAGTGATGACACACAGGCCAGCTGCGTGTTTCTGTAAATAAAGCTTTATTGGAACACGACTCAGCCGTGGAGTGAGCAGGTGGTCTGCAGTTGCTTCTGCGATGTGATGGCAGAGTTGGGCTATTGCAACAGAAATTGTAAGTCCCAGAAAGCCTGAAATATGTATTATCCTGCTTCGTATGGAAAAAGTCTGCCGGGCTCCAGTCTGTGCTGCCTGCCTGATTCAGTCGGGACTCAGTTGCTGGAAAGAGAAACCACCCCAGCTATTCAGGCAAAAGGGATTTACTACAAGGAAGTGGATGCTTCTGAGAACATCATAAGGGCTGGAGCAGCAGACGGGAGCCAGGACTTCCCGGAAATATCTCTCCGGACAGCCCCACAGACGTGGCTCCCTAGGGGGGTCCTTCCCTTGCCCCACGGCTGCAGCGGGAGCCACAGCAGACTCCATTCAGGGGTCAGGAAACCAGTCCTGCTGCCCCATGATGTCCTGTCTCGGGACACCCAGGACATCAGCGAGTGTGCACTGGCCACAGACAGGGAAGAAAATGCCATCCTCTTCCCGACCGTGTAGAAACAGCAGAAGCCTCAGGATAACCCTTCCCTCAAACGCAGAATCTGAGGCTTGCCCAGACTCGAGCAGCAGGGAGCCCTGCGTGTGGTTGCGAAGCGTGCCTACTGTCCATCCGAAATACCTATCGTGATGCCAAAGGTATTCTCTGTAGAATAACTAAGACAGGGGACCCGCTACGAGGCATTCCCGGCCCCCGAGAAAGTTTCCAACGCTTGCTCTGTGCCCACATTGGCGTAGAAGGTTCAGAGCCCCAAAAGGGAAGATAGCAGGTCCTGTGTGGTGTCAGCCACACAAAATACTCCAGCAAAGGTGCTGGCTTCTGCATTTATCTTAACAAAATCGACAAGCTGTAGACCACACAGCCCATCGGAGCCAGAGAGTAGGTAACACCCTTACATTTTCTATTTTAACGTAGGACTACCGTAACGCATGGCTCACAAGAACAGAGCGAGGGCCATTACGGCAAGTGTGAGGGTAGATTCAATGTTCTAGCCTTTGAAAGAACAAGTGACAGAACTATATTTAAGTCTGCCACCAATCTGGAAAGTGAGGGACTTTTTTCCATCAGTGTCCTTGAGTCCAAAGCATCTTATCCTAGACGAAGGGTCAGGCACCTAGCTGGAGAACAGATGTCGCTGCCCCCATGGGGGTCCGTGGCGGGCGAACTCTGAGAGCAAAGCAGGGTTTCTTATCAGTAGCATGAAAATAGATCGTCTCATGCCACAAATATCTTTGGTTTGGCCTCCATCGAAATTAAGATTAAAATTAGTGGCCATACGTTTTTCATTTTTAACCACTTGAGAGTATAAAAAGCAGTTCGCACAAGCACTTTGAAAATGCAAAGCCCCTGGTATGGAAATAAAGAAGGAAGCTTAGTAAATAGTCGCATATGGGTTAACCTAAAATTTAACTTGAGATGTTGTCACCCAAAGTTGAGTTACTTAAGAGACAGAATTTTCTCTCTCTATGAAAGTGTTTAACTGTTCCGTGAAGCATTGATAAGCGTCCTTGAGGCTCAATGCCATGATTTTGCATGAAGCAAAAGGAAAAATGTATGTCCCATGTGCATGATTTTATGTGTCTGTTAATGGCTATTTTTTCCGCAGACTATTGAAGTAGTTTTGAAGTGCCGGAAAACCGCGAGCAGGTACCCTGAAACTTGCAGCATTATTCGAAGCACACATATTTTAGTTACACCCAAACAATTCTTTGTACTTCTGCTTCAGTTTAGGTTAATTAAAAACCATTTAAGATCATTACCCGACCGAGAGAAATGCTCAAGCATGGCCATTCCCTGGACTGAAAGTGGAAAAAGGAAGAAACTTTTGAAAATACTGTCTTAAGATTCTGCTCCCCTATGGCCCAGCACAGCACTGGTCCTGATGTACATTTTGGTGTTTTGTTCACCGTGGGTTTTTTTTTTCTTTTTTTTGCATTTATTTAAAATTTTGTCCCCAAGGCAAGCGCCTCCCTGTCTTCACCGTAGACCCCGGACGAGGAAAGTCTATTCTGGGAGACACTGCCCAGGAGTGTTGCAGGAAACGGCACTCGATCATTCAGTCTTCTAAGGTTGACACATCTTTCATAAGAGACTGATTTTCCTCCCCAGTCTTGGGATCATTACCCTGAGAGTTACGACCTCGTTGATCTGACACTATTAAAATCAACCGACATCAGAAGTGTGCTGATACGGTTCTAATTAGGAACCTAGCTAAGGCATTCTTCCTGGAAAGGAGAGCTGCTTTTCAAGGAGAAGTAACAAGAGACTGTAGCAGAATGGTTCAACGTACAGCAAACCGTGGAGATTTTTCACAAGAGCTTTGTTGCTTATAAGCAACACTAATAAAACAAACGAAACAGGGCACACAGAGGATCAAAGACGGACCCCGGACTATTTTATTAACGTCTTCGACTTAATCTTCCCATAGTCTGGCCCTCGCAGAATTCACGGAAGCCAACTAGTTTCTTTTCAGCGATGTGGTTGCGTCATCCTTTCTCGGTGAGTAGACTGACTAACAGATCACAGCAGGCAACATTTCCTACTAAGTTACACATCACAGAGCCTGTCAACGTACAAAATGTTTGCCTCTTGATCCACTTCAAAGTGACCCTCGGTTATGTACAATAAAGATGACTTAATGTTTTTTCCCCTAAAAATGTTTCCTGTAACCTGGGACCCATCAGACATGGCCGGGTTTCTTCGCAAATACACCGGAGGGCCTCACGCTGCCCAGGAGCGTCTTGGATTGGTCCCGCGGCTGTGCTGTGCTCACGGGGAATGTTCCCCATGCAGACACGCAGCCTGTCCACCTTGAACCACTCTCCCTCCTCCTCCCTCCCTCACGGCTGACTTTCTGAATCTGGGGAGGTCAAAGCTTTCTGTTATTTTTATTACATTTTTATCTCGCTTGCTCTGACCTCATGCTTCAGGCCCCCAGGAGCTGCTGTGCTGTAAGTATATTATCCAAATATCTGATTTTTCTGGGTCATCCCTAAATCTGATCAGCATGCCCCAAGTCTTTGGTAAAATGGTTGCACAGAATATGATTAAGAGTGGATCTTGGTGTCCCTGCAGCAAAGACTGCCCCCAAGGTGAGTCTTAATGTAGTAATAGGACAGATAAGAATCCTCCCCTAGCTCTCCTGACTCAATACATTTCCCCTGCTTGTCCTAAATGCATTCTCTCAGTTGCTTAAATTCAGATATATACAGCCGAGGGATTCTCTGATCAAGAAATTCATCTCAGAAAGGAAGTAAAATTGGCTTCAATATTGGGCTTGCTCTCAAGTCAATATAAAAAATTTTCTCATTTTCCTTTTGAGGGCTTGCAAACCAGGTAATTAGTAAAAGGTATGTCAGTTACAAGCAACAGAAACCATATAAAATGGGCTTGAGAAAAAAAAGAAGTTATAGGATCACATAATTGAAAAGTCCAAGTGTAGTGCTAGCTAGCTTCAGGCATGGCTGGATCAAGGAGCTCAGAAATAGTCACCAGGATCCAGTCTCTCCTGAGCTTTCCTTTCTGCTTTCACACATATGTTGGCTTCCTTCCAAGGCAGTATCACCTTATCTGGAAGAAAGATGGTACCTAGCATCTCCAGCTTTCATTATTTTAGCTATAATTCCAGTGAGAAAAGATTTCTAAAAAAAGGTAAGGTATGGACACCCCTTGGCCTGACCACCGAGCTTCTGCCAATAATGTACTCCGGGATCAATCATTGCAATGCTGTGATTGGCCAGGCCTGTGTCCCAAGCCAGAGCCACAGCTTAGAAAAGGGGGGTCAAGGCCTCTTAAATAGAAAGAGAGGGGATTTCCCAAAGACAGTCAGGTTGCTGCTCATAAAGAGACGAGATTCTGGCAACTGCTCCCTCCCTCATCTGTTCGGATGCCGAGGCTGAGGTCGTGGGGTCAGGTTTACAGGTGGCTGAGCTTCGTGAGAGCTGGGGCGTCCTAGGGGACCCGCACTGTCCTTGGCCATGACTGCACACACATCGTCCTGCTTCCCTGTGACCCAGCCTCCGGCACGGTCTCCGATTTCTGCTAAGTCCCGTCTGCATTTTCCACTTGGAAGCTGATCTGCCACTGTGGTTGGGTATTATTCGCATGAACGTTTATATGTTATAGTTTGCATTCCTGGAATGCTGTTAATGAAAGAGTTCCTTTAGAAAAAACATAGAGAACGTTTAGTGACAGAACTCTTTAAAAATAACTTTTCTTTCCTACTTTGGTCCCTTTCAACTGCATCATAAAAGAAAATCTGGGAGGACCACTTACTTCTCAGTCCCTCCGGGGAAATAACTGCAAGACGCTTGGTCCCTCCTTTCCTGCACCTGTCACGCCTCCCTCCCACTGGAATCACTCACCTGTGGTTCGTCCGTGGGGCCCCACCCAGCGCCGTGGGCCCTGAACGTCTCAACCAGAGCAGAGCTGCAAGCCAATCCATGTCCTCCAGATTTCCCGGGGAATTCTTTTTTAGGTTGAAGGATGTGAAACATCAGGGTGTGCTTAGGAAGTGTGGGATGCTGACGTTGCGCGGGGAGGGTGCCCTGACTTCGAGGGTCATGAGGGACACGAAGAGAAGGAGCCGGATTTCCTGGGCTGGAGGTTCAGGGCCGTCTGTCTGCGGGGTCCCGGCTCGGTTGGGGCAGCGCGGCCAAGATGATCGTGCACACGGGTCTCCGCTAACACCGGCCAGGACTGGGCATCGTCCCCTGAAAGAGGCAGCCCTTGACCGTGAGACCTGGAGCTGAGCAGAACACCCGCGTCCCGTTCTGCCGGCGGAGTGGGCGCAAGTGGAAACAGACTCTGTGCTGCTGTAAATCCCAGGGGTGCTGCAGCTGAGATGGAAATCTCAAATTCAGAGCCTGCCGGCTGTAACCAGCCTCTTCATACACGACTCTTCTTTGCCCTGGACGGTTTTTTTCTAATGCAATATTTTAAAATGGGGAGATTTCCTATGAAAATAAGGATTTGTGGATTCTCTTTAAAAACCAGCATTTCTGCAAACGCAGGACTCCTGCTTTGCCATCTGGCATGATCGCTGAGAGGAGGGGCTGACGGCCACGGCTGATGGGACAAATCCAGTGCCCGGCCTGGTTTGGTAAATCAGGGTCTGTCTGATTTGACCCATTCGTGTCCCCATGCTTTGCGTCGGCTTCCCTGTTAGAGCAGCAAAACGGAGCAGCTGGGAAGGAGCCACGTGGCCCCCAGAGCCTGGAGTACTTACCGTCGCTGTCCGGCCCTTCCAGGAGGTATTTGCAGGATGGCCTGGAGCTGGGAGGTCTGCGGGTTGGGGAGGGAGCACGCTGTCTGGCGGAGCACATGCTCGCGGAGACCGACTGCCGCTTCTTACCACGTACCTGTGTGTTTTTACTGTTCTGCTTTTATGATCGCACTTCTGCTTTTCTTGTAGAAGAGACACATTTCCCTTGGCTCTTTATTTCTCAAAATTGTTAACAAAAGATAAGCCCTTTTACCAAAACAAATGGAATGAGCCTATAAACCCGTTTCTTGGCAGAACCGAGCAACGATCCTAAACGTTGACGTGCAAAACGTGTCTGTGCACCAAGAAGTCATCTTGAGAGTATTCTGGGATGGCTCACTTGTCTGCAGTAGCGTCCTGGCCCCTGTGGGAACCGAGGCTGCTTCTCCCGCCTTACGATTACCTCTCCTGATCCCCGGTCCTTGAACCTCCCTAAACTGACCCTTGTTTACAAATTATCCGGTGTTCTCTGAATTAGTCTCTCTGAACAACTTAAAGGACAGTCTCAGTCTGTCGCTCGGAGGATGTGGGGCCAGGTGTTGATATTGTTCGGAGAAATTCTTGCCAGTGAGAGTGGCCGAGTCCGTGGAACTTCTCCTCTGAGACCCGTGTGAGGGTCAGACGGACCACGCAGCCCTGAGGTTGGGGCTCATCCCACGCGAAGCTGCTGACATGGGAGCAGAACCGTCCTCCCTCCCCGTAGACGCGGGGCAGCCTGGCTGCAGTGTGAGCACAGCGTTTGCTGAAGGACGGGCGGTCAGAGGAGAGAAAGCAGCCACGTTGTGCACAAACGTCGTCTCTGCTTCTTAGAGCCTCTCGAGAAGCAGGGGGAGGGCGGGCGCTGTGAGCGGGGAGCACGGGCCCCGGCGAGGGCCGACCCCCTCACCTGCCACGCGGGCCCATTAACGGCTTGTTTCCGTCCACGTTCCCGCGGCCAGCCTCTGTGCCTGCATCTCGAAGGGCTCTTGCTAAAGCAGGAGGGCCGTTGGGGTGCAGGATCCCCTACGCTGCCCCGTCCTGGACCCCTGGTCACAGAGCCAGGCTGCCGGACCTTCCCCGGGGCAAGACACCATCAGCGCTGGTCCCACCTTCAAGGCCACACTAAAAGGCCAGCTTTGGGTACAGCAGGCCTCGGGGCTTCTTCAAGGGGGGTTATTTTGTCTTTTACTTTGCAAGACGCAGCAAATCTCCCCGGGCACTGTTTCTCCCGCAAACTGCTCAGATATGTGCCTTACCGAGTGAGCAACACGGCGGGCTCCTTCAGGAATTGTCTCTCTGGAAAATGAAGCACAGCTTCTCCCTTTCCTCTGGGCTTTGGTAATGAATCCGGGGGGAAAGCATTTGGGAGAGAGAAATGTGTGGGGGTGCGTGGGGGCAAAGACAGGGGAGGAGTGAGAAGAGCAAAGTGGTGTCGTACAGGACGGACCGGGAGCGCTTGCCACATTCCATCGTCTTCCCGTAATGGTATGTGAATGTTTAATAAATGTGGTCCACAGAAACACATTGAAATTTCGGGTCCTATCTCCAATGCATAAAGGAGGAAGAAGATAGAATAACGACGTATAAAAGGGTCAGGCTTCACACCCCGGAGAACAGTTATGATAACAACAAAAAGCCCCCAGGAAATGGGGGTGCTGGCCAGGGCACGGAAGCGAGAACCCCATGCACCGCTGGGGGGGAAGGTACAGCGGTGCAGTCACAGTGGAGAACTGGGCGGGGTGTCCTGGAAAATTAAACCCAGAGTCACCATATGATCCAGCAATGTCCCCTCCGAGTGGACACGCACAAAGGTGGGGACTTGAACCCCCAGGGGCGTTACTCCCAGCAGCCAAAATGCGGGAGCAGTGAGGTGAGCAGGTCAACAGAATGAGGTCCATCCATGCACGGGGATGTGATCAACCCCGAAGAGAAGATCCTGACACCCGCTACCACGTGGGCAGGGGGGGGGGCTGGAGGACGTGAGCCTGAGTGATGGAAGCCGGTCCCAGAAGGACGGCTGCCGCGTGATTCCGCTTCCAGGACGTTTCCAGAAGCGTCATGTTCATAGAGACAGAAAGTAGGATGGCGGGCGCCAGGGGCTGGGGCGTTAGTTTCATGGGGGCAGAGTTCCAGTTTGGGAAGACGGAAAGTCCTGGAGATGGATGGCGGTGATGGCTGCACAGCCGTGTGAACCGTCCAAAGCACACACTTAACAATGGCAAAGTGGTAATATTTGTGTTGTGTCTATTTCACCTCAATAAGAATTCCTATTTGCAAAAATGTATTAAATGTGATGGGCTGACGCTGATTTTGGAGAATTTACCAACCCCTGGATTCTCTTTTTTTGGCCAATTCCATCTCAAGTGTGTAAGGAGAGAACCTTCTTCACACACACTCGCACACCCACCGGCACACTCACACGCACACAGCAGGTGCCCGACACGCCTTTTCTCTGTGTGAGGCCGACGAACGAGACGGCATACGATGTTGAGGGTGTGGAGGTCTGCTTAGCGAGTGTCCGAAGCCGCAGCGCCCAGCAGCACAGCCTCTGGGGACGGACAGGATTAGGGTCTGAGGTGTGACGACCTCCTCTGATAGATGGGATCGCTCCCTCTCTTTGGGGTGCAGTACCTTCCTGCTGCCGGCCCCGTTCTTTCAGTCTAGATCGTGGGACTTGCTCCGGCCGATGGAAGCAAGGAGACTTGATGCACGCAGGGCTTTCCACGAGCTTGCACACTTGCCTTGAGCTCTTGTATTCCTGCCGTGCATGGTGGGAAGAAAATGGCCCGGCTCATCCGAGATGGAGGCATAGGGAGTGCCCGAACCCACAGCCTGTAGCCGGGCGCTAAGCCCTGCACAGCCCGGCCAAGACCCGTTGACCCTCAAAACCCTGCAGACTCAGAGCAAGAAAAATAAGGTGTGTTGACGTAAAGCACAGAGGCTTGGTGCTTGCTTGTTATGCAGCAAAAATGGGCTGATACACCTCCAGTAGCCCTTATGGCAAAATCATAACACTGCACAGCCCTGAGTGCCGCGGCTGTGGCCCGGCCGTCCACCTCCCTGGCTGACCCGTGACTGCTTTGGCCTCGGCCTGTTATTTCAATCCACCGAATTCATTCTGACCCAGGATCTGTGCACCTGCTGTCCCATCTGCCTGGGAACACGATTCTCGACAGATGCCTGTGGCCAACTGCTTCTCATCATTCCGGTCTCGTCTCAAATGTCCTCTTTTCCACGGCTGCTCTGCTGACGGTGCAGCCCTCAGCCCTCTCCCACCCCTGCGTCAAGTCGTGCACAGCATTCCTCACTCCCATTCTCGTGTTCGTGTACTTCTCCTTTACCGTCTGCCTCCCGTCCGGACTCCACACATCAGGAGAGCAGAATGCTCACCTGTCCTACCACGGCCACTGTCTCCGGGCCTGGCTCAGAGCAGGTGCTCGACAAATATTTGCTGACGTGCACGTAAGTGAATTTCCATCTCAAACATGTGAGGAGAGGCAATGGCTGGTTATCACACCCACAAAGACACCCACAAATCAACCAAGAGCCCGGTATGCACACTTTTTTAAAAAGTCCACAGAAGAGATGATCGTAAGAATGAAAACAAGGAGAACACTGGTGAGGAGAGGCAGGAAGGCACCGACCCCGTGAGGCGGGCTGGCGTGGAGCCCTGAGCGTCAGACAGGAGCCCGGGCTCCCGGCCACTGAAGGCCTCTAGTCTGTCTTCATGCAAACTGGTGAGTGACCTGCAGCGAGCTTCTCGGGTCTCACCAGTCCTGTAGGGAGCGTCAATGGTTTGGATCAGACAAGAAGAACCCTTTCTAGGTGGGAACCAAGGAGATAAGGCAGCCTCGAGATTGGGCAAGTCACCGCGCCTGCTCCATCAGAGAGGGGCATGAGAAAGTGTCCTGTCTTGAGAAGTAATGATCCAGATAATGACATGCTTGCCTGACACTTCTCCTTTCATCTGGGCACCTCGGAGCACTTAGAAATGTTAATGATTTAATGAGAGTCGCTGGGACATGAAGGCGTTCCAAAGCAGCCCGTATCTCGGGTCCCCCATCTGGGAATTGGGCTTAATTCAGCCCAGTATAATGACAGCCTTGCCGGAAGGGTATCATTAGACAGTTTCACGAACTGGGGGAGGGAGACACAGACGAGGTTAGTAACAGCACCGCCTGCTCTCTGCCCCCAGGAATGTCTGCAGGCCCGGGGTCACGGGTGTCCTTTGGCGAGGATGGTAGCCCTGGAGCTGGAGGGAGGTGCGCGGACACAACGGCGGAGGGATTCGGTGCCGCTAGATGTTCCCTTTGGGACGGGTCTGTGCTCCGTAGTTCAGCTCCGCGGATTTCGGAAGAACGCTCGGAGCTGCTTCCCAACAGAAACGAGGACAGTCGGTGTTTGCTGAGCACCGAGCGCGCCCGCTCCTCTCCGAGTCGTCCCTTGCACTGGCTCACTTAGGGGGCGCAGGAGCCCTACGAGCGGGTGTCCCGAGCTCGTCCAGACGAGCACACTGCACGTGGGACGTTCGCTAGTGGTGTATGTTTCCAGAGTTACTAGGGGCGGAAGCGACTGGAACAGGCATCTAAACCCGCGAGGGTCCTGCCCTGGAGACCCGACCTCTGCCAGCTGAGCTCCGCACTGGAAAGTTGCAGTGACCTCGCTGACACAGAGCCCGTCCCTGTGGTCCTTGCAGTCTGAGGGGCGGGAACAGACATGAACTAACCCCCACAGAAGTGAGAGACACCCGCAGATGGAGGAGGGGCCCCCATAGCGATCCGCCAGGGACAGGGGAGTGCCAGGATGACGCATGGACGGCTGCACCTGAGTGGACACCACACCTGGGCTGAAGCCCCCTGAACAGCCGTCTGTGAGGGTGGGGCCAGACACAGACAGATGGCACGGCATGCTCAAAGGTCCTGGGGTTGAAAGGCGCTTGGTAAACGCAAGGAACTGAAGGGAAGAAAGACTGGGATACGGGACTGCCAGCCTGTGGGGGGCTTGGAGGGAGCTGGGGAGCTGGGACAACCAGGCCTCTGACACAGGCGAGCCAACAATGGGGTGGCCGAGTTCTAGCTGGGGGCAGAGAGGGGGTCAGCTCCCTTCAGAGAATGTTTCTCCACCACCTTCCCACCTGGGTGCTGAGTCTGTTCAGGCAGGAATGGCACCTGACAGTCCCTCCAGTGCACCCATGTCTCTCTGAGGGAGTTAACTGCACCTGTACCTCCAGACTTTGAGCAGAGGGGAGCCCCCACCCCAAATTAGTCCCCAGCGTTGGCTCATTAACAGCATGGGAGGAGGGGGCAGGGTGTCCCTGGAAGGTGTGGAGGAGCAGAGAGAGTGGAAGGATCCCGTTGGGTGGGCAGGATAGGGGAGCCAAGCGGGTACCTGGCAGCCAGCCAGGGAGTGCCAGCACGGCACGGGTCCCCGACCTCCATCCCATGAGACCCCGGGAGCCTGGGGAGCACGAGGCTGCCCTCTCTGCCCAGACCAGCTGTCCCACCAAATCCTGCGGCCCAGGGAGCAGCCCCAGCCCCTCTCCCCTGGTCTACACTCCTCTCACACACCAACACGCGTGCAAACACCGGTCACGGTTCACGTCACGCTGCCAGAGACTGGCTAAGATTCGACTTTGGCGAAAATGAACGGTTTCTGTGAGAATGTACTTTCTCTAGCGGAATTTATGGTAAATAAGATTGTAAGTCTTACATTCTTTGTGCTACAGCCCCTGATATCAGCAGAGTTTATCACGTGCAGTGTCTGTATGGACGTGAACACGTGTGTACGGTCGTGTGTGTGTGTGTGTGACACAGCTACACTCACCCCCAGAGAGCCCGATTCCCAACACTCGCTAGCTGATCTCCGGACCAGACCCGCTACCCTCCTGGAGTTTCCATTCTGGGGTCAAACACCAGGGGCACAGCCCACGGACGAGGGAGGAAGTGTATCTAAAGGAAAACATCTGGATGTGAGCCTGACGGGGTCAGAGCCGCGGGCGGGCTTGTCACCCTGACTCCACCGGTGACCTAGCGCTCTGTGCGTGGGCTGTTCCCTTGATCTCACCGAGACTCGGTTTCCACACCTGTAAAACGGAGCCGCTGACTGCGCCATCCCCGAGGGCCTGAGCCCGAGCTAAGCACGGACCCCTCTACTACCCTCAAAGTCGCCCATCCATTTTGAAAGGGGAAACTGAGGCACGGAGGGGAGGGCGCGGAGCTGCTCCAGCCTGGGTCTAGGCCCTGGGGTGTCGAGCCAGCGCCCATGTGTGCGTGTGTGTGCAGGCTGCCGTGAGCTCCCCGGCCGCGGTAGTCCCGAGTCCATGCCCATGCGTGTTCTTCTGAGGCAGCCTGCTCCCTCCTCTGCCGCTGCCACTGCCCCCAGCGTGCAGATCGGTGTGGATCCCCAGCCTAGAGGAAGTGCCCGCCGGCCCCGCAGAGTGGGAAAGGCCAGGGCAGGGAGCGGGCCTGCCCATTGGACACGCGGGGCAGCGACGCGGCCTCGGCCTGCCGCAGTGTCCCCAGTGGCCAGCAGGTGGCGGCATCTGCACACTTACCGCAAGTGGGCACTGGGGGGGCCTGAAGTTTTGTGCTAGGCTCCCTTTGTTCCTGCACTTGGGGGAGACCCTAGCCCTCCATGCCCGCCCCGCCGCCCCTGCCAGCTCCTCTGGGCTTCTCTGGGTCCCTTTGTCCCCAGCCTCGGAGGTCTCTGCAGAGCTCACTCAGCTAGTGACCACTTCCACTGAACCCCAGGCCTGCCGTCCAGGGGAAGGAACCCTGGACACGAGGCCCTGCACACAAGCCGTGCAGGGGCAGCCGTTAGACACAGAGGAGACCCTGCATGCACGGACGTGCACACACACAGGGTCCCCGCGAGCAGTGGCCGGCACTCAGGAGGCCTGAATCAGTACGTGCTGAATGAATGAAAATGTGCATGGACATCATGTGGAAGGCGCCTCCCCTCCTCTGACCCGCTGGCCCCTCTGCCTGCAGACCGCTTCCTCACCTGGCCCAATTCTGCTGCGGGCCGCACCTGGCCCACACGTGGGCTTCGTTTGGTCCACTGGGCTTTTAAACAAAATTACTTGAATTGCCAACATTGAAAAACGGTGTTTTCAGACACACGAGTTCCCTGTGCCCGGGGTACATCAGAAGCCCGGCCAGGTGACGGGTGCTCCACGCCGCCACAGTGCGCCACGGCTGAGTGGGGCGGCCTCTGTCTGGCCCCTAGACCAGTACCTGGCACACGGTGTGCACTTAGTAAAAGCACGGCCTGGGTCTTTGGGGACACAGGGGCATCCACCCCGAGCCCACGTGCCTCAGGCCTCCCTCAGGAGCCCCGAGAGAGTTGTAGCAGGAAGGGACCCACAGGATTATCTAATCCTGTAATTAAAGGGAAAAAATCTGCAAAAGCCGGTGGGCACCCCGGATCTGCTGGAGAAAGTGAGATACGCCCAGAGAGACCCCACCCCATGCAGGGCCACTCTGCTGTGACGGCTTCCTGTGCGAGAGCTCTGGACACACACGTGCGTGCATTACACACGCGTGCCTACACGCAGTGCTGACTCATCCAGCCGCTGGGAAAACACAAGGTCAGAGCTCGACTAGAGCCCAGATTCTCACTTTCCCCACGAACACGGTCCCTGCGTCCCCAGGCCCCCGAGTCCCCGAGAGCTGACGCTGCCCCATCCTCGCCCGAACGTCAGTGGCCGCAGACAGACAGTCAATGAGAACTGCGTGGAGGTGAGGGGCGGTTTCCGCTCACCTCCACGGTGGGTGGTGTGCGCAGTAGGGCATCGAGTGCTGCCGTGGACGCAAGTGGCAGCAGAGAAGCCGGGAGGGCCGGGAAGAGGAAGCGTCCGCTGGAGGGGCTGGGAAGACACCCACGTCTGCATTTCCAAGGAGCAGCGCTGTGCACAGAAGCAGGTGTGGGGGGCTCCGTGTCTTGCCCTGAAGCGGCCTGAGGCAGGCCACGCGAGGAGGCGGAAATTTCCGAGGCTCCATCCCAGGTCTGACCTGGAGCTGGAACGAGGCCGATTCAGGGGTAGGAGAGAAGCGCAGCCCACCAGCCCCTTGTTGGGAAGGACGGGTGGCTGAGCTGTGCACTCCGAGGGAGGGCCGCAGTGAGGGAGCAGCCCCTGCTTGGGGAAGACTCCGGCTCCCTGGAAGCCGAGCTGGAGGCTTCCAAGGGCTTCCTGAAAAGGCAGGAAGTTGGAGATCCTTTTAATGAGTTTACTCAGCCTTTGGAATATCAAGTATTTGTTTTCCTAAGACTGGAAGGAAAGGGTCAACAGCCGGCCCCCTCCTGGGCAGCCCAGCTGGTTTGTCCTCAATTTGCTTGGGCCTCTAAAGAGCTCACAGTGTTCAAAGGCCTTTCGCACCTGAGGCCCCCCAGTTCCGAGCCTGCAACACGGGGCTTTGTAATCCCTCAAATCCCCAGGCCAAACACTGGCACCAAACAGCCCTTCCCAGTGTCGCTTTGAACTTCAGTCCCGGGGGGCATTTTGGTGTAAGCAGGATGGGCTTTGAAGAGGAAGTCGCTCTCTGTCCTCGGTGGGGACAGGGCGGAGGCCCGGGTGGGCAGGGCCGAGGTGCACAGTGAGGCCGGCGTCCAGCCCACCCTCTGCCTCGCACCCACGGGGAATCAGCTTCCCAGGCTCGCAGACCCCAGGCAGGAGCCCACCCAGACTGCTCGNAACCAGACCCGGCTTATCCCTTTCCGGATTTCTGCCACGTGTAATTCTGATGTACTTGTGGGAAAATACGGAGTGTAGTGCGGGGAACTCCTGGGTAAACAATCTCAGGCACCCCCATGGTAACGTCCTAACAACTTACTACACTTGCTGTGTCTCTCTCTCTATATACGTGTTCACGCGGAGTCATGTCTCCCTCTGTCATTTTCCCATAAGCTTTTAAAAGGTTAATCTCTAATGACATCATTGAACTGCTTCTCCTTGTGAGAAGTGAACACGTTCCGGGCATGGACTACACCCCTGCCCGTCCCCCGTGCCCCTGGGGTCCCCCCACTCCTCCCCCAAGGACGTGCCCTGGCTGCCTCGCGGTGCGGGGAGGTACCCAGAGCGGCATCACCCCTCGTCCCGCAACCTGCTTCCATCCGTCTGTGGCGCGCCTTTCTGTTCCCTGCAACTTGTCTTGTTCTCTCAACAATTGTATCTCTGAGATCTTGCCAAACTGGTACGTAAAGTCTACAGCTTTCTCTCTTTACTGGCGCCATCTTTTTTCCTCATCAGATGGGCCCCAAATCAAAGTCTGACGTTATCACGCGTGAAGGAAGGCGTTGGGGAAATTTCTCGTCGGCAGGAGTGTCGATGAGCAGAGGCCTGGAGGGCAGTTTGGCATTCCCATTAAAATTCAAAGTGTGTCCGCTGTCCGGCCCACAAGTGCGGTCTCTGGATCGGGAGGAGAGACTCTGACGCGGGTCTGGGCGCACAGGGGCACGCCGCTGACACGCACACCGGCTCACACACGTTTGGAAGCTGACGAGCACTTCCGTGGGAATCACCGCGACCGGGGCTCCCCATCCCGGCTTTTTTGGTGGGATGCAGGCGCCAGTCACCAGGTGATTCTAACACCCAGCGCCCTCACACGTGGCTGCCTCGCTGCCCAGCAGGGTCCCAGGGGCAGCCCAAGTCCTGTGATCATTCCACGACCTGGGGCTGCTGCTGTACCAGGTGCTGTTGGGGTTCAAGGAACTCTGCAGGGCTCCTCGATTTACTGCAAATCCCCACTGATCAGAGACCAATGCACAGTCCCCTCGAGCAGGTTGTGCACTGCACAAAGGCCCGTGATGCTGATGGTGATGATGATAATCCTACAAGATGGGGACTCATATCCACCCCTCTCCCCCCAGTAGAGAGGAAGACAGCAGTGAAGTGGTTAATCTGACTTCCTCCAGAACACAGGGCTAGTGAGTGCAGAGCCCGGACAGGAAGCTCTTAGAGCCCTGGTTCCCAAAGTGCATTTGCAAGGTACCCTGGGAACCCCCAGCGAACTCAACACAGCACCATGCAAGTGCTCTGTGTTTTCCAGAACAGACACCACACAGACTGTGCATCTGCAGCCATTTGGAACTACTTAATGATAAATATGAAGCTGTTAGGTCTTCCTCTAGGTCTGGGGTGTGGTGGAAATACTAGTAAGACGCTAAGGTCCTGGTGGGCTGAGAAAATCTGTCTCACACGCTGTATGACAGCCCGATGTCACCCCTGCTAGAACGCCTTCCATGGCTCCCTACTGCCACACAGTGAAGCCCAACTCCATATCCTGGCAACCTGGCGATGAAGGTCGTCTCTGTCCAGACCTCCGGCCCCGAGGCGGTGAACGGGGGAGATGGTAGCTCCCCACAGCCCCCCTGGCCCTCCTCTGTGGCAGCCGAGGAAGACATAGCCAGGGAAACACTCTGCTCCGTCTCCTTGATGAGGCCCTGGGCCGGCCCAGGACGAGTTTCCCTCTGAATTAGAAGCCGCTGCGCCCTGCAGACCGCGGGGGGCCGGGCCCGCCGAGCTCCTCTGTTCTGTCGCCTGCTTCTGTGCGGCTCACCAGGCGGCCTCGCATCCTCTTCCCCGGCCGAGGAGACCCATGCCCCAGGCCAGGGGCTGACAACGCAGCAGCGGGGGGCACGGCGGCCGTCTGGCTCGCGGCCAGGGTGCCCTGAGTCGCTGGGCTGGGGGCGCTCTCAGGATGGCACGTTCTCAGGCTCGCTCCTGTTTGCTGAGCACCTCTTGGGCTATACGCTCTTGCTGTCCCCCACGCTGGGTCTGTGCACCTTCCCCCCTGCTAGCGTTCTTGGGGGAACGACGGGCTGAAGAGCAAGAGCGTCCCATCCTCACCCCACTCCACACCCCCGGGCTCCGTGCCATCAGAGAGGGGGATTCGCTGAACGGCCCAGTGCGCACGCGTGCAGTGGGCAGACGTGTCTTCACTCCCCCGTTCCATGCGCTGTCCCGTGCACCCCTCCCTCCCTCCTCTATCCTGTTTGTTCTGTGCTGTTCTCCCCTGTCAACCTGTGCTGGTCTGTGCGACCCCCTCCCAGCCTATTCTGCAATCTAGTCTAGGAACACCTGCCGCGACGGTGATGCTTTCTACCCCCTCCAACTTCCTTGCAGCCTGTTCTCATCCCTTCTGTTCTGCCCCCATCCACCCGGGCTCTCAGAGGATGAAGCCCCGACCGCGGTGCAGGAATAATGACCTTGGGCACCAGGACGGGGACTCACTGCTCTCCACGCTCGAGAGAGCCCAGAAACGCCCACTTAGATCCCTTCCCGCGCTCCAGGCTCAGGTAAGAAACCCGCGTTTGGAGTCAACACTGATTTCACAACCGCAGCGGGTCACTCTGTGGCTGCCCCTCTGTGACTGGAGCTGCGGAACTCAGTCAACACTCGGCCGCGCTAATGTTTCAATACACCTCAGGTTTTCAAATCCCCTTTTAGCATTTGTTTGCTTTAAAAAAAAAATACTAGGAGTTTTCAAAATTGGCCCCAGCCTCTCTCAATCTCCAAGACGCCCCGCCCTTCCGTAGCTCCCTGCTTCCCCAGAAGGGCAGTCTCGGAGTCTTGCCACCTAGGTGCTCCATGCCTGCCCACCCTCCTCTCTGCCTCCCAACCACACTGACCACACAGACCGCAGCCTCTGCCTGGCCTGAAGCCCCCACTGAAGCGAGCACCAGGGGCCCTGAGTCCCAGACTCTGTGCTGGGCACCAGGGACGCAGGAGGGAGCTCAGAGCCACACTGAAGAGTGTTCTCGACGGATAGCATGTTTGCACGGCACTCACTAGGAGTCAGATGTCGCTCGTAACACACCACATACACCTGCTTCCTGAATCCTCAAAACCACCCCGTGAGGCAGGTGCCACCATTGCTCTCACTTTGCAGGTGAGGACACGGAGGCACAGAGAGGGTGAGTCACTTGTCCAAGGCCACACAGCTTTTGCGGGTCAAGCTGGAGTTGCACCCCGGCAGTCGAGCACACAGCACATGCTCTGACGCATTTACTTGAAAACTGGGGTCTGCACCCCAAAGAAGCACAGAGTCCAACCCAGTTCTATGTCAGGGCAACTTGGCTCGGCCTGTGTGGTCAGCAAAGGATTTTCTTTGCACCAGAGCCTGAGGTCAATTCCGCCTGAGGTCAATTCCATCCACACACAGAACTTTCCAGATCTATTTCTCAGACTTGGATTCCCAGCTGCTTCCTTCACATTCCCCCCCGAGATCCTAACAGGCCTCACAAACTTTACCTGCCCCCAAACAAATGTGTCGTCTTCCCCAGCCCTGCTCCTGCAGCCTTGTGCCCATCTTGGACCAACGCAGCCTGGGCCTGAGTCTCAAAGTCACCTTCTCCCGCTGCCTCTCTGCACTGGCTGGGCCTGCGCCCAGCACCCACCACCTCCCCCACTCCTGCCGCCACCCGGGTCCCTCCCTCGGTTCCCCAGGCCTGACTGGGGTTCGGGCTTCCATGTCACGCTAATGAATGTAGCCAGACACACGTCACATGCTACATGGTTCCGTTTGTATGACACGTCCGGGACAGACGAGCCCAGCCAGACAGGCTGCAGGCGGTGGTGGCAGGAGTCAGGGGAGGGGGTGGAAGAGTGCGTTCCATGCACGCAGGGGGTCCCTTTAGGGTGCTGGGAGTGTTTGCAACTAGATAAAGTGTGGTCTGCACAACATCGTGAATGTACTGACTGCCAGGGACTTGGTCACATGAATCCCATCTCAATACAAACCCTCAGTGGCTCCCCTTGATCTCAGAGACAATCCCAAGCCCTTTCGTGCTCACAGGCTCTGACCTGGGTCCCGCTGCCCCTCCCTCTGCAAGGGCCTGTCGCCTCCCCAGCAACGCCCCACCTGCCACAGGGGCCTCCCAGCTCCTCAGAAGGGCCAGGGGTGCTCCTTCCTCTGGGCTCCAACTTCCGCTTTCATTTGCTGGAACCCCCCTCTGAGCAACTTTCTGAGGACCCCTTGCCCCCAGGGCGTCTGCACTGACATCTCCCTTCCCTGACCACGGTGGGGCATTCCCCCCTGGCTCCCCAGGCTCATTTCCCCATAACGCTTCCCACCGCGCTCTGAGGCCCTTCAGTTGGGCACCTCGTTGGCTGTCTGTCCTCCCCAGCGCGTCCCTGAGACCGGAGATTTGAGTCTGCGTTTTATTGTTTGTCCTGGTTGCTGTATTCCCGGCACGGAGATCAGGCCTTGGCAAGCATTCTGTGCAATGGGTAAGATAATAAATATTTCAGGCTTTGCAGGCCACATGGTCTCTGCTGCAATGCTTTCATTCTGCTACCTTAGCTCAAAGCCCACGGATGGTCTGTCAATGAGGGCGTGTGGCTGTGTGTCAACAGAACTTCATCTGGGGACACTGACACTTGCATTTCATACAATTTCCATGTGTCACAAAATATTATTTTTTTTCTATTAAAAACGTAACAATACTTCTTAGCCGGTGGGCCCCGTGGAAACAGATGGCCCAAGAGGTGCTCAGCAAACAGGAGCGAGCCTGAGAACATGCCATCCTGAGAGCGCCCCCGGCCCAGAGTCTCAGGGCACCCTGGCTGCAAGCCAGATGGCCGCCGTGCCCCCTGCTGCTGCGCTGTCAGCCCCTGGCCTCGGGCGTGGGGCTCCTCGAGCCGGGGAGGAGGATGCGAGGCCGCCTGGTGAGCCGCACAGAAACAGGCGACAGAACAGAGGAGCTCAGCGGGCCCGGCCCCCCGCGGTCTGCAGGGCGCAGCGGCTTCTAATTCAGAGGGAAACTTGTCCTGGGCCGGCCCAGGGCCTCATCAAGGAGACGGAGCGGAGTTCCCCTGGCTATGTCTTCCTCGGCTGCCACAGAGGAGGGCCAGGGGGCTGTGGGGAGCTACCGTCTCCCCGGGAGCTGTGGCCAGGTCCCCCCTTCACCAGCCTCGGGGCCGCAGGTCTGGACGGAGCCGACCTTCATTGCTGCCCCTCGAGGTTGAGAGCCACCTCTTCCTGGAGCAGAGTGTTGCTAATGAGTTTATCAGCGCACTCCGCCAATCCTCCCTACTCCACTGTCAGCCTCACTGACCCTAAGAACAAGCTTTTGCCCGAACTGAAAGCGATGAGCCCTTTGGGCGAAGATAGTCAGGTCCTGCCCTGGGGCGGTCCTGAGCTACCGCCGCGGGCACTGGTGTCCTCACCCAGTAAGGACTCTGGCGACAGGTGCGGCCACAGGGCCCCTGCTGGGAACAAGCCAACGTTCATGCCGAGCAAAGTGGCTCAAACCTGGAAAAAGCGGGAAAGCATTATGTGTGTCTAGAGGAGGCGGGCAGGTCAAGTGGCCTGGGGTGCGAGGACGGGGTGCTGTGCGGACTGGGGCCGTCTGGGTCTTGCCTGGCCCCTCTGGAAAGTCAGCCCTGTGGGTGGTGGAAGTATGAGAATCTTCCAATGTTTCAGCTGAGGCTGGAAATGTAGATTTTTTAACAAAATTATTTGGGTGCAGTGGACACACTATGTTACATTAGCTTCAGGTGTGCAATAGAGTGATTCACCTTCGCCCGAGTGACGAGTGACGCTGGGCTCCCAAGTGTAGCGACCACCTGCCGCATGCAACATTCTTACAAGTCGTCGAGTCTCCTCCCTCCCGCTGCGCCCTTTATTCCTGGAAGTTTCTACCTCCCCTTCCCCTTCTCTAAGTCTTTTTAAAATCTAAATTCTGGATTCTAAATGTGGTCAACTAAATGAAACAAAGAAGTGTAACTATTTTATGGGCAAAAAGGACACCCCGGTGGGCCAGGCTTGGCGCAGGGGCTGCTGGCTTGTGATTTCGGCTTTAACGGCACAGCTGTCCATGTGCACAGCTCGAGCCAGGCCTGCACCTCGCGGGCACTCGGGCAGAAGGGCAATGGAGCTGACGAGCGCACACACGGAGGCGCACCCTGGGAAAGTTCGGGGGCAAACTCTATAAATTTCAGAGTACAGCAGCAGGCTAACTCTTTAGGAACACTTACGATGCGCCTGGACCGGGAGGCTTGACCTGTGTTGACTCATCTCATCCTCGCGATGACCCCGAGAGGTCCGCACTGTGGCTCTTGGCCTCCTTTTGCAGACGGGGACACTGACTTCGATTCTCATTGGCCCAGGCATCGCCACCTCCCTTTGGAAGCGGGAGGGAGGAGGCGGGCGGGGGAGGGAAGGGTGCTGCTCTCCTCGGAGAGAGGCCAGGCCCCTGGCCCCTGGCGGGCGAATGCTGGAGCGGGACACACCCGCCCGCGGCTGTCCTCCCGCCCGCGCCCCGAGGCTGCTTGAATACGTCCCTGAACCTGTTTACTCCAGTTGTGCCTGCGAGTGTCAGCGTATGATTTAATGAAATATAATCTCAACCAATGAAACGCGTGCAAGAATCGTTCCTGTGAGACATACTTGGGATGCCTCGGAGGGGCTTGATAAAAGCGGGTTGCCAAAAACCCGCCTTCAGAGACAGTGTGAGCAGACAACCGAAATAGTTGAGCCATAACTCTCACAACACGTAAAAGCAGCCTCCGCTTGGACCGCTTCATGGACGGCTTCACGTTCCTACCACACTTTGAATGAACAGACTCGGCGTCGAGAGGCCGTTTGGCCACAAAGACAATGAAACACCTGTCTGAAGGCACACGCTCGAGGAGGAGCCCTCGTTCCTGCGTCGAACCGTCGGCAGATAAACGCACATCTCTGTAGTTTTAACGTCAAAGATGTCCGTCTTTGTGCATAAGTCATCATGGCATCACACGACTGGGCTCTGTCCTCTCCGTGGCAACAGTTGCTTTCTAGAATGTCCACGGCTGGGATGGCGTGACCTCGCATGGTGGACGTCAGTTATCTGTGCAATCCCCAAGAATCGACACACCAGCACAAAGGAGGCTCCCTGGGTCCCGTGAACGGCGCTCCAGGAGAACTGACGCATGAAGGGGTTTCCCTTGCCTCACTGCCCGGTCGCCCCTGGCTCGCCCAGCTGCCCAGCTCACGTGGGGAACCACCAGGGACACGGGAGCCACCAGGCTTGTAGTCAGGACACAGGTCATGTTTAGTGAGTACTTACTGATTCGAAGAGCAAACAATCAGCCTGTAAGGAGATACCCTATGACCCCGAGTGAATCGCCCCCTTGAAATCACGGACAGGGGCACGTGGGCTAACGTCCTTCTCAGTTACCCTTTGGGGTGCACTGCCTCAAAGACCGTTAACAAAATCCACAGCTTTCTTTGGATAGTAGCCTGGGAAGAGCTCACACGGGTCTCCTGGGGCCGCATGTTGACGTCCGTCCCCCAAATGTCAATCTCGCTGTGGCCTCCAGTGGCACTTTGGACAATAGCGTTCAGACGCTCCGAGAAAACAATAATATTTTCTAGGAAAAGCCAGGAGAGGTCCCTTTCCGTCTATCCTGCTGACCAAAGCTTCGGTGACCTGACTTTTTCATCTGAACAAACTCCAAATGGATGTAGCTTGGACGCCTCAGGCCCAAATAATTTAAAGACGATCTTAAAAGAAATTAATAGATGAAAGTTCATTACCCTCCACCCCAGACTTCGCAGGGATGAGATTTGAGACCATCCAAAGCAAAGGGGTACCAAAAATCAAGCGGAGGGGAGAAAAGGGCCCATTATTTGGTTGGATATTGGCAGAAAGACAGACTTTCACCTTTGCCACAAGCCTGTAGAGTCATCACTTCCGTGCGGGGTCGAAGAGAATCCCTCAAATTCGCATCCACCCAGAGCCTGCCTGCGTGACCTTCCTTGGGCGTGTCGTCTCTGCAGACGTGATTAGTTGCGGGTTTCTAGGTGAAATCGCCCGGCTTTAGGGTGGGCACTAAATCCAAAGCATGGTGTCTTCACGAGACAAAGGGGCGGGGTCTGGAGGGGCGAGGCAGGGAGAGCGGGTCATGTGGGGACAGAGGCAGGGACTGGAAGGACACGCCGCAGACCAAGGGACGCCTGGACGAGGCAGGAAGCGCCCTCCCCCGAGCCCCAGCGCGGCCCTGCCCACACCCTGGTTTCAGGCCTCTGGCTGCGGAGCTGTGAAAGCACACACTTCTGTTTTTAACCCCCCCACCCCCCCGGTTTGTGGTAGCTTATTACAGGGGCCCCGGGGAGCTAACGCAAACCCCCAGCGTAAGCATCGGCACCGCTAAAACGTTTGATAACTCTCGCCACCTCCTGTTTACCTTTTCCTCCTGCTTCTCTTCATACTTCTGCCTGCCTGTTCTTGCAGATAAAATCTAGACTCCCTCTGCTCCCTAGGCAGGATCCCTGGGGTCAGACTGGGTCAAATCCTGATCACACCGCCCACCGGTGAGCTGTTTGGTCTTGCTCTGAACCCCAGATTTCTCCCCTAGAAAGTGGGCCTAAGAACGGTCCCAACACATGAGACAGTGGGTGCTGAGCGGAGGAAAAGCTCTAGCAACGATGAGTTGGCATTAATGGAGACATCTGCCCGGCCGCTCCCGTCTGTGCCCGCCGCCCCGGGTCACATGCTCCCGTTCCACGCCTCTTCTGTGCCCCAGGTGAGTGAGGAGACAGAACCAGGCCCATTCCCACCCAGGGACGGCTTTGAGCAGAGCAGGGAGGGGCTTCTGGCTCGGATCCCCCTGGACCCAGCGGGGAGGCCAGCCCCTGCGCAGGGAGGCCCGAGCGCTCCAGGTCTCCGACTCAGCAGGCCCGCCTTTCCCCCAAAGCGTTGGGGCCGCTGCCAGCTGGTGTGGTGGTTCCACCTGGCCGTCGGGACCCGCCCAGATTTTCCAGCAGAGCCAGCACCAGCGCCAGGCGCAGATAAGCATCTGTGTTTGCAAACAAACCGGGCCGAGGAGGTGAGCTCAGCCCGGCCGCCTCCCGGGTGTTATCGCGGCCGCCCCCGGAGGTGCTCAGAAGTGCTGCCAAAGCCTCCAGGAAACCGAGGGCTGAATGCCCCGGGCCACCTGCCGCAGCTGGGCCCGGCCCACCGCTTGCCCCAGACAGCGCCGGTGGTCTCACGAGGCGGGCGGACAGCAGGGGTGGCTGGCGGGGAGGCGGGGAACCCCAGGCCCGACCGGAGGGAAGTCAGCAGGCCCAGCCCAAATCCGGGGTGATCTGGAACATAATTACACCTGCAAAGACCCTGTTTCCAAGTAAAGTCCCACCCTGGGGACTGAGGGTGAGAACGTGGGCCGATTTGGGGGACACCGTTCACCCCACTACGATCCCCATGAACGAGGCCCCGTGTTTGTCACCAGGCCAGCCGTCTGCTGCTGTGTGACAAGCCACCCCAAGTCCGGCAGCCAGAAACAGCAAACACTTCTGGGATCCGGGATTCTGTGGATCAGGAACTCAGAGAAGATGGGACAGGATGGCTCTTCTCTGTTTCATGATGTCTGGCGGGCCAGCCAGCAAGGCTTGAAGACTGGGGGCATCTGAGCACCCAGGAGCGGAAACTTCTGGAGGCTTTCTCTCTCACACATCCAGTCCTGGCTGCAGTGACTCAGGTTGGCCTGAGTCCCCAGCACCTCCATGCACCCCTCCTCTTGGGGCTTGGGCTTCCCACAACCTGGTGGCCACGTTCTAAGGACAGGGCCCCTGGGAGGGAGTGTCCAGAGAGCTGAGGCTCTAAGACGGCCAGGTGGACCCCCCGTGACCGCAGAATCCGGCAGAGTCCCCCACCGTATTCCATCAGTTATGAGCAAATCACCGCGGCCAACCTAGATTCGAGGGGAGAGGAGTGTGGCCTGTCACTTATTGGGAGGGAGGGGGAGCAAATCACACCTCAGAAAAGCCTGTGGGATGGGAGATGCTGTGTGTTCATCTCTGACATAGAAAGGCCACGGCTGGTGAGAGGCGGGGTCAGGAGTCCACCTTCAGAGCCTGTGTTCTTCCCGGATGTGATACCTTGCGCCACCCTGTCCTTGCCTGGCCCGCTGTGTGAGTTCTGGGGTGGACCGTAGGACCTGAGAGCCCCCTCCTGAAGTGCAGGGGTGCTTGGCCTCATCCGTGAGGACGGGGACCACTGACACATCAAGGAGTCAGATGGAGGGAGGCCCCTAGTATCTAGTGGAGCTCTGATAAGCAGACAGGGTCCTAATTCTTCAGGTGAGAGCAAAATCGGGTACCCCAAACCTATGCATCTCTGTCGTGGCACCGTGACACCTTCCAGAAAGGGTTAGCCATGTTTAGGCAAGAATGCATTCCCCATATGATTCACCAGCCAGGTCTCCCCTCAAAGTGAGAAAGAAGAAGGCTATGGGTCATTTCTGCAGGGCTTTTGTCAAACTGGGAAAACACACCCCCTCTGGACTGACTCAACCACTCTGATACAGGCTTGGCCAGCAAATGGTGGTTGTACGTGGATTAGAAAGAAGTGCTCCAGCCTCCTTGCCTGGTGCCCTGATGCAGTGTACAACCTGCTCAACAGTACATAGCTACCAGGAGTTATAAGATTCTCAGCTCCCTGTCCCAGTCTACAGGGTTTTGTGAAACCAGGCTCAGCTGAAAGTCACTTCTTCCCTGGCAGTTCCACACCCTCCCAGGCCCTTCAAAGGGATGGGAGGTCCAGCCCCGCCTGATTTGGTCAGGTTTCACATGACAGTCAAGAGAAAAGAATTATAAACTCTCCTTGGCTCTGAATTCTCTTGTCTTTTATTTTCATTCTCCCTGGTTAAAACGTTAAGAAGGAATCAGGTATAGGTTCAATTCACAATTTTATTTCGATCACCAAATTATTGATCAGAGCAAAAAAGTCCTGCATAGAATAAAATAGAGTCTGGTTTCACATGTGCCCTTCATTAGTCCCGGGCAGCCCCATTTATTCATCTTTAAATAGGAATAGGAATAATTGAGTCCACCTGCAACCCAGAGTCACTGTCAAGAGAGAGTCAGAGGAGCTATTTATTTTAAGTCATCTCTACACCCGACGTGGGGCTCGAACTCACAGCCTCGAGATCAAGAGTCGCACGCCTCACTGACTGAGCTGCCCAGGTGCTCCCGGAGGTTTTTCCTTTTAACCTAAAAGGTGTATGGAAAAGAGGGCAGAGAACATGTTTTGGAAGAGGAGTCCTAGAAGGTCAGAGTGAGTCCCCGGGACCTGGAATAGCACACGTCTCCAAACAGTCTCATTTCTGCGGCACAGACACAGCTTGGCTCCACCCCTCCTAGAGGTCGGGGTGCATCCCGTAGGCATCTGTCTGAAATCTGGTTTATGTAAGAAGTGACGACCACAGAAGGATCGGCCCAGTCGGCACAAAACGTGCCACACGTGAATCAGACACTCTGGGTTCAAACCCAGATTTGCAGCTCACAGACCTGGTGACCTGGGAAAGCCACGTATGCCCCCCACCCCGTACCTCATCTTTCTCGTCTCTGAGGTGATCGCAAACCCGATGCGTGCCCGCTGACCCCAGAGCGCGGCCGTGAGGACCCAGCGCGACACTGTCCAAGATCACACCGCAAAGCTCAGACCGCTTTCCCGGGCCGGCCGCGACAGTGACAGACGCTGGCCTACTTTCCAGGCAGGAGCATTCAGTCTGTGCCCCAGATACACGCTTGTTCGCGGAGCCGGCACAGAGAGAGCCGTGACCCGGCGGGACCCCGGCTCAGCGCTCGAAAGGCGTGAACACCAGACAGCCTCCTCGCGCTTCGTGAAGGAAGAGAACCCTAATTTACTACGTGTCCTCTTCCGTGATGGCGAATGCCGCAAGTAGNGAAAGGGATGGCTTGAATTTTTAAAAATTAACTGAAAGAAGGTATCTGTTAGATATTCTGCTCAGGTACGGACCTTCCTCCCGGAGCTCTTCCCGGCTTCCCACGCACATCTGTCCCCAACGTGTACCAGGGCACGGCCAGCGAGCGCCCACGCTGCGCTCAGATCTCGGCACGCCTGGGAGGACTTCGGAGGCAATGGGAGGCAGCGTGACGTCCTTCTCAGAGTGGCCACGGGGACCTGTGTCTGGCCCTGGAGGGGCTGGCTGTGGGTCGAAGCTGAGGGACGGGCAGGGCCCAGGAGACACAGGGGATCCCTGGAGAGACGGCGTGGCCACGGCTGCACAGCGGAGCGTGGTGCCTTCACGGATGCGGTCCGTTCGGGTGGTGGCCCAGGGGTCTCTGTCATCAGCAGGGTCAGCGAGGTGACCAGCACCATGGACGCCTGCCCTGGAACCCCAGCTGCCGAGTGCTTGCTCTGTGCCGGCGTGTTTGGTGCGTCGTGTAATAGCTGTTCCTCACAACCCCCCACACGTGTCGCTGTTCCGCCTGAGTTACCCCCTAACTTGGGCCCAAGGGGACCGTCAAAGGGCAGAGACAGGTGGTAAGTGGGCGCACAAAGGAATGGCCAGAGGCATCGTGCACTCACGAGGTGCGGCGGGGGTGTCCTAGGAACGCAGGCATCCTGCGTGGAGCCCCCACTGCCGTGTAACGAACTCCCCCAACACTTAGCACAACGAGCGTTTATTGCTGGTTTCTGCGGCTGAGACGGCGGGGGGCTGGCTCGGCGGCTCTCAGCAGGGTGGCCGAGGCTGGGTGGCAGCCCTGCGGGGGGACAGGGCGCTCCACCAACTCAGCTCCCCTCTCGTGGGCTCCTCCACAGAGCAGCCCGCGTGTCCTCGTGACACGGCATCTGATGTCCCCGGAGTCAGTGAGCCGGGACAGAGCACAGGTGCGGGGCTCGGGCCACCTCGTCCGACTCCCCCTGCTCGCCGGCTTTGCCCTCTTGGAAGTGAGCCTCGAAGCCTCGCCCACCCCGGAAGGGAGCGCGGTTCGTTTCCACCCCCAGGGAGCTGGCTTTCCACGTCAGATTCGAGATGTATTTTAGAACCCCTGGCGATCTTTCTAGCGAGAGGGGCTCCACCTGGAGGTGCAAGGAAGGGGCCTGGTGAGGCATGCCGGGTGGGGAGCCGCAGGGGTCCACACGGGGCACGGCACAGTCCTGGCACCTCTGTGACCACGCGCCACGCTCTCTCCTCCCCCGGGAGCTTTGGGAGCTTCTGATTCTCGCGCTTGGCACCTTAGCACAGGGTTAACTCAGATGATCAGATGCGGCTCCGACCGGGGAGAAACGGATGAATATTTCTCACGTGGGAGAATCCTAGTACAGAGGGAGGAGGCGGGTGTCCCTCTGCGGTGCGTGAGCTGACGAGGACACGGTCAAAGGCGGGTCTTCGTGTGCTCCTCGAAGGTGCTCAGGGGGCACGTGCGCAGCCCGCTGTCCCACAGAGAGTCTGTCGACGAGCAGACTTCTGGAGTCTCCTGGAGCTGCTGTCTGTAAGTCAACATCAGTCACACTGAAGCCGACTGTGCCCCTGGGATGAGAATAAGAAGGAAGGATATCATAGGAGGTGATGGTGCATGAAGCAAGAGAAGCCGGGGCCACGAGGATGTGCTGTATCTCGTCATGGCGAGAGAGAGAGAGAGAGAGAGAGAGGGAGGCTGGCTGGGGCTCAGAGGCTGCCCTGGGCAGGATGGCTGGGAGGCCCCACCGTGGAGGTGACGGGAGGCGACGTTGGCACAAAGGCCTCGTGTGCACAGAGCCTGCGGTACGGGGGGTGGGGTGGGGGAAGTGGCAGCAGGAGCCCAGGCGGCCCTGGGTGTGACCGTAAATGCGGTAGGAAAGCATGGGGAGGACAGACGGGGAGGGAGGGCGGAGGACTGGGGCCCTAGTTAGAGGGACAGATTCTGGGATTTCCCAGAGCCACCGATGAGGAGGGTGACTTCTGGAAGGCAGGCTGTTTCAGTGTGTCAACTCAGGGAACACGAGCTGAAGCGAGCGGCGTCTCAGTCATGTCTCTGGGGACCCTATGAGCCGGCCCTGGGGTTGTACCCATTTCCCAGAGGAGGACACAGAGGCACCGAGCGGGTAGGTGATTGCTATCTGTGCGTGGGTCTTAGAGAACAACACACACGGTTTTCAAGAAGTGTAAAGGATACACCGTCATTCTATGTATTAACAAACTTCCCTTAAATATCAGCGTATGGGAAGCAACGCCCCTCCCCCCGCCTGGTACAGGGCGAGTGCGGCCGGTTTGGAATAGCGCCTACGGTCAGGCCAGCAAAGGGACGAGGACCCGTCCGGAGGCTCCGCCCGACCTTCCTGAGAATGACCTTCGCTTCCCTCGTCATGCTTCACCCCCGTGGAGCAGGCCTGCTAGACGAGTGCTCGCTCGGTTGTTTCCGGTTGTAAAAGCCAACGTTGAGCCCAGAAACGACCACAAGCGGCCTCTGGGGTCTCTGCCCCGCACGGGGTGTGTGCACCTGACGTTATGAGAGGCGCACGTACAAAAGTGGGACGCTGCCCCGGGAAATGTGAGGCGACCCCAGGGCCCACTAGGGCCTGAGAAAGGCAGGTCGGGGGCTCCAGGGGGGAGGTCCCGGAGCACGGTGACAACTTCCTCTGCTGTTGACCAGAGCGATGACATCACCGTCCACTCGACTGTCTTTGTTTGGTTTTGCCGCAGACTGTGTCTGAAAGTCTCCAGACTTCCTCTAGCCTTGTTTGCTTTCCAAACCCTTGCTATCCACTTGTCCCTCCCGTTGATTACGTGGATGCCGGCCCGGCTCACTCTCAGCGGACCCCCTGCCTCTAGGGGTGTTCCATGGGGAGCCGGGTCCGTGCGAGGCAGCAGGAGGACGTGCAGGCCACCGAGTTGGTGACGGCGGGGATGGCAGGGACCATTTCGCACACGAGTGCATGCCTGGGGCCGTGTCTCGGGGCTCGCCTGCGCTCAGCCCTCACCGTGCTGTCCGTGTTTCAGACGGACCCACCGAGGCTTGAATCACTAGCCTCAGGTCACACAGTGGTGAGATCGGTCACTCGCCTCTTAAAACCCGTGTCCATAGTCACTTACAAATATGGCCT
Organism: Ursus maritimus; assembly: GCF_017311325.1. Lineage (NCBI taxonomy): Eukaryota > Metazoa > Chordata > Mammalia > Carnivora > Ursidae > Ursus > Ursus maritimus. The sequence goes on from NW_024425897.1 coordinate 28,053,236, forward strand.
CAGGAGGGGTCAAGAGAAAGGAGATAAAGAAGAGACAGAGAAGCAGAAATATCCAGAGTCAAGAGCATGACGAGGAGGGCTCTCGGGCGAGGCGGCCATAAAGCAATGAGATTTCGTCCGGGCTCCAAAGCTGGTCAGGGAATCCAGGCACACAAGCCAGCAACATCGGGCAGGGGGGATGATTGCCAAATGAGTGTGCGGCCAAAGTGACCGGGCAGAGAGGGGAGCGGGAGGGCGGGCGGAGAGGAGAGGCCTCCTGGAGGAGGTGGCCAGACGCAGGCTCGAGAGGATGGAGGGGCTCAGAAGCTCGGCTTCCCCCCTGAGAGGTGGGGTCACAGGCCCGTCCCCTTGAGCCTGGGCTGGCTTGGGACCGCGTCCCTGCACACAGGACAGCAGAACCACTGCAGTGTGGTGCCGGAGGCCGGGCCCCGAAAGGCTGCGTGGCTCCTGCTTTGTTCCCTGGAACATTGCTGTCAGCCTCCGCTCACTCCCCAGACCACCTCATCGTGGAGAAGCCACCTGTGGACGCTCGGGGACGGGCGCAGCCAAGCCCAGCTCTGCGGCAGCTTTCGGAGGAGGACGGGTTTGCAAGTCAGCAGCAGGTAACAACCACCCCAGCAATCACGACGCGAGGAACAAGATGGCCGTTTAAAAGTAGCATTTCTGAGTTCCTTGTGCTTATGATCAGAGGTGGGTTATCTGAACGAATAAAAGAGACTTAAGTATTAGAACTAGTTTTATGTGCTAACTTACTAAGGAGTTTATGTTGCTAGCGTTAGGAGGGTTCTGGAGGCAGGAATGCCTGAGCTGCCCAGGGAACCAGGCTCCCTCCCTCTCCTCGCTCCACTGTATGTATACGTGACGTTTGTCCTCATGGTAGCAAGGTGACCATGCAGTGCAGCCATGATCCAGAAGGTGAGGGTCAACAGGCACAGCAGAGGGGCCCCCCAGCCTTAGACAAGCTGTCCTGGCAGCCCCCCCGCCCCAGTAACACCTGTGCTCACCTCGTAGGTCAGGGTTTGTCAGCTGCAAGAGAGTCAGGGAAATTGAGTGCTTTGGGCACATTGCTCCTAAACTAATTATGTTCCTGCTGGCGAGGAAGACTTTGAGACCCACCATTGTTGACGTGTCCCCTGCAACGACTCCGCTAGATTATCCCCGTCTCTCCACGCAGGTGGGGGTCTTGCGCTCCCAGCTCTGCTGCCCAGTGGGCAGAACGGTGCCTGGCACATAGCTCCACAGACTCTCACTGCCTTGTGTCAGGAAGCTCTCAGTGGTCAGACCCAAAGGTCAGGGGCTTAGGGAGAGAGGCGCGAGGCCGGGAGGGCAGTTGACCATTGGTTCGAGCTCCTAGCTCTGAACAGAAGCCCAAAAAGGACAAACAATGGCCCAGCAGATGCTGTCAGGATGGTGAGTCAGGAATGAGCTCAGGTCGAGCGTGCTGCAACAGATCTCGAGAAAGAAACATGTTTTGCCTGGAAAATTCATTTAAAGAAATTAGGGGGATGGGGTGGGGAGGCTCCAGGAGCCTCCCCTCTCCATCCTGGGCTGGGGGCTTGCCTGTTCCCGCTTTCGGGCATCCTTCACTGTTGGCTTTGAAGGGTATTGCTGCCGAGAAGCCCATCTTCAGAGGCTAATTGATTTCGCTCTTGGGAAAATTATCCTGACAATCAGCCTGAAGTTTCCTTCCCTTTCATCCCCTGCCTCTAATAGCGCCTCCTTGGATCAGCATGAAAAACCGGCATCCCCCTCTTGATGTTTATCCTGGTTGGGCTTATCACCCCGGTCTTCGTCATCACCGGCCGGGCAGCTTTAGTGCTTTCGATGTAGGGCACCGACCTGCCCCAGAGGCTGTGAAACTCCATGGGTGGGTGGGAGAGGGGAGGGGGCTGGGAAGCTTCCAAAAGTCATTAAAAATAATTTGGTTCCAGGTAACAATTACGCCCCAGCTGTGTGGCTTTCTTCCCAACCACCCAGATGGTGTGGGTACCGCATTGGTGTCTCCAGGAGTGGGGTCTGGGGGAAGAAGCTGGTGCGATGGAGAATGATAGCAGAAACCTGAAATGGGGCTGGAACACTGAATGTGAGGTTTCTGATTGTCTGGAGCATGGGCAAGGAGACCAAGGCGTGAAGGGACGTGGCCACGAAAGGTTCAGCGGGCGTCTCGTGGACGACAGTGGGTCCCTGCCCCTTAGGGACTCAGCCATCACTTGTAGGGTAAATCCCGCAAAAACCCCACCAGGGGCTGCAAAGGTAAATGCCTCGAGGGGCTGACCTGGTAACGTTAATGAACGCGCAGGCTGGGCTGGGCGCGAGGGGATGCCCTGCCTAGAGAGGGCGCTGTGACCCCGCCCTGCCGGGAGGCGCCCACCACAAAGCCATGAAGGTGAAAAGGAGCAGAATCTTGGGTTTTACCATAAGAGCAAGAAATCGAAACGTTTACCTGAAATTTCCTGTTCTTTTAAAATTGGGGCTACTTAAAAAATGCAAACACCTTGCAAGTCAAGCGAATAGCTGGAGACACTTTTGCTCCGCGTGCCGCGGGCAGGTAGCCCCCACCCAAATCCATCCCCATTGAGGAGATATGTGCCGCGAGGCAGCTTTCTACCTCAGGGTGGGAGTTTTCTTGGTTTGGGTTTAGTTTTGTTTTACCCTTTCAGATTCTGATCGACCCTTGTGTTTGCTCCTGACTGGTTTTAATGTAGAGAAAAAACATCTGACATTTGTGCAACATTCGCACTTTTTTTGGAAAAAGTGTTTTTTTTCATTTATTTGAAAGAAAGAGAGAGAGAGAGAGCACAAACAGGGAGGAGGGGCAGAGGCAGAGGAAGAAGCAGACTCCCCGCTGAGCAGGGAGCCGGACTCGGGGCTCGATCCCAGGACCCTGAGATCATGACCTGAGCCGAAGGCAGACGCTTCACCGACTGAGCCCCCCCAGATGCCCACGTTTGTGCTTTTTTGAAATGCCTTAATATCTTTTGCCACATTTGGTCTTCACAAAATCGGAGGTGGACTGGTCATCTTACCGCCAAATAAAACATAAGCAACTTAAAGGTTTGTGTGACACGTTGATAATTGCAAGATCTGCGTTGAATCCCAAGGATTCTGTATTCCTGGGAGCAGAATGCAATGACTTCCAGATACCTCCTCTCATGCCGCGTCCTGTCTACCCAACTACACCAAGTCCCCATTTCTACAATTCATGCTCAGGACGTAGACACAAGATGACTAGAGGCTGCTTGAGAATGACACACAGATATGGCGGGACTTCCCCAGGGTACTTTCTGCTTACATGGCATATTATCAAGTCGGGTTAACCCGAATCCTCAGAGCTCAGCCCCTCTATCAGTAGGCATTCTTTGCTTGTTGCCTGTAGCAACAGCCTTGCCTAATTAATGGAAAGGATCATTTGACAGAACTCCACGAGGAGCTCCCAGAACCAGTGGGAAGGCGGGAGGACCGGTCTTGGGAAAGAAGCAGGAAGAGCTTGAAGTTCTCATCAACTGTCACGGGGATTAACCTGCTTAATTTCATTAAAAAAAAAAAAAATCTGTCCTAGCAAATGTCACTCAGGTTTTAAAGTCATGGGAAAAATAGTCCAGTTGGCCAAGTTTGGATCAGCTGCCCACGCCTTTGGTGGGAAGGGGCAGGGCAACCTGATTTATAGACCCACTGAGTCCACTTACGCTGTGTGTGTTTTGTGGGGGGTTCCTTGAGAGATGGTGCTCCAAAATCCATCCTCCCCTCCTTCTTTCTGACAGATGGTCCCAGCCTCCTCTGCAGGTAGGCATGGCCACGTTCCTGAGGCCCAGCCCCTGGAATGCGCAAAGTGATGGGACCCATCCAGCAGACCTCTCTCCACCTGACAGGTGGGTGCTGCACGCTGAAGAGGGTCGGGGCGGGGGTCTTGCTTAACCTGGGTCTCCAAATGACCCCGTGGAGCAGAGTGCCCCCCGCCCTTGTACTATGACATGAAAAAGGCATGGATGTTACCAAGTGTATGAGGTACGGACTCTGTGGTCTATTTGTTCAGAGCTTGGTCTGCCTTAACCAAAAATGCTATTACCCAAACAGGGGTAAGGGGCCGTCCTGTGTCCAGAAAGCAGCAAACGTCCATGATATTCACAGGGACGGAGCGGAAGTAAACCTTTCGACATGAAACCGCCTGTCTTTTCATGATTCAACATGTTAGGACGAATGTGGAGAATGGAACTCCCAGCTTCTCGAGGGCCGTCCGTACCAGGTCCCGTGTAACCTGGACATTCCTTGCAGACCCTAAAAGGAGCCCCAGGAAAGATTTCCCTGGGTCCCCCCCATCTCCCCCACAGCTGGCCTGTGCATTCTAATAAATCCTGATTAGCAGAACTGTTACCACTGCTAAGCGTTCATTCTCCTCTTCCCCTCCGGCACGTTCCTTTGCCCGACCCGGGGGTAGCAGAAGCTAAAGGATTTACACACCCTTCCTCTCACCCTGGAGGTTACTGGAAAACATAACTCAGGAACCTGGCCCCACCGGGGAGCTGACACTCTGGCACGGAGACACAAGGTCTTTTTGAACACTTGTGGGAAAATCAGAAAGGGAAACGGCTGGGCCGTGCAAGCATTCCAACCCCAAATACAATAATGAATTTTGCACACATCAGTGGGTTCTGACTCTGTTGCCAATTAAACCCTCTGTGGGGGGTAAGCAGCCCACTTAATCTTTGCTGCCAAAGACACAATCCCCCCAAATTCCACAGGGATGGGGGTGGGGGTGGAAACTATATCACGAAGATGACCCAAAATCCTACCCTACTTTTCTGGAGTTTAAATAAGTATTTTTTCAGTCTTCTCATTTCTGACCCTGTCCATCTGTAAGGAATGACCAGAAGAATCTAGGGGAGTAGGCCCCCCACTGGCCCCTGTTGTCAGAAGAAGGAGTCTGTGTTTTTAAAATGCCTGAAAACAAGTAGCCCAGCACCCAACGGGTGTTTTGTGTGATGTGGGGTCAAAGGGAGCTCCTGAATTTTAATGAAGGGGTTTGGAGAAAGTGTGGTATGAAATTTTGCCAATAATGTCATTCAGAATCAAAAGGTGGTTGAGTTTCCTTCTTTTTTATTTAAAATAAGAACAGCCAAAAAAAGAAAAAAGAAAAAGAAAAAAAGAACAGCCAAGAGATTATAAAGTCAAAATCATATCCAAAATCATCTTTTAAAAACTCAGCTTAAAAAGAAACGGGCCCCATTTAGTTATCGAGTGGGAGGCAAGCTGGTTGCAGGACGAAGCCCACACGTTGGAAACACGGCCTCCCGGGTGCGAGCTCAGCACCGCCCTGCACGCCGCTCCTTCTCCCGGGAACAGCCCTGGCCGCCCAGGAGCCTCAGGTGTGCAGACCGTGGAATGAAGACAGTAATTGAAAGGTGCTGTAGCCTTTCTGGTGTGGAGTGGGGCTTACTAAATACTAGCTGTTGTGAAGAGCAAGGGTGTTTTCCTATAAGGACTTCATGAGATTCTTGGCCTTCAAAGACGTTTTCCTGCTGACCTGAAGTCTGGTGGGAAAGAAAGAAATGGTACCCAGCACTCTCATAGTATTGGTGTGTCGCCATGCATGCTACTGTTCCCACCCTCCCAGAAGAGATACCTTGTCCGTTCGCTCTTCATCTTACAGAGGAGAGCTGGTCATGTAGATTTTGTATCTGTGATGTTCTGTGTAATACATGACCAGGTCCTCCTCTGTAAAACATATTGTTATGTATGTGCATATGCGTGTGGACCTATGTGTGTTTATGTGTGAAGTGACATGCGTGCCCTTGCACACGTGTGCGTGCACACTCACGCACCAAGCCCGTGTGCACACCGGCGGTTGGTGGGGACCACTTGTCCGTTCAGCGAGTGGAGCTTGAGCCGCCGTGTGACGCGTGAGCCGAGCTGGCGTAAGGGAGCGTGTTCATTCAGTAACAGAACACAGAAAACGGAAAACCTGGTACAACCACACGTAAAATTCTGTCAGCTCCAGTGATCACACGCGAAGGGAAGTTCAGATGGGAAGGAAGGGCCTGCAGGGGGCTGGCCGCCGAGGCTTTGCATCCTGAGCACCCAGGGGGCTCCCGTGAGCCCACGCGAAGAAGGTAAGCAGCCTCACAGCAAAAGGGCAAAGGACAGGGAAAGGCAGAAGGAAGCGGAAATATGAACGCGAATCACGGTGTGGGAGGGTGAGGAGCCCCTTAGCTCAGGTGAGAGCCCGTTTCCCACCGTCCGGGCTGCTGACGGGTTCCTCGCCTGATGCCAACAGGGGAATGCTGGTGTGGGGACAGCGATTGCCCCCCAGGACGGCTCCGTAGAGAAACACTCCAAGTGCCCGTAGTTCTGACTCGGAAACACTCCCTTCGCTGTGTCCCGTGGAGGCGCGCCCCGCGGACCTACTTCCCGCGGGCTCGGCTTGGGCTCGGCTGTTGTGAACCTGCGTCCCCCGGAGAGCCGTGGGGCTGGGGTCTTGCAGACCAGATGGGAACTCTGCAGGCGACAGCTGCAGGTGATGCGGACACGTGAGGAACTGGGGGCAGGTACTGTCTCGTGGTAAAGAAACGCACGGCGCAGACAGAAGGGCCCAGGAGCGCCCTGCAGTCGCGGACGCGGAGACCCGACCCCCTGCGGTGGGAGTCCGGTTCCAGGGCGATCACACCTCGCATGCCGACCTTCCGCCTCCCCGCGCCCTGGAGACGCCGCTCGGCTGAGTCGATTAGGGCACTCCAGACCCCTTGCTGTGTGCGTGAAGGACAGAAGAGAGGACGGACACATTCAAACGTGTGGTTGGAAGCACTGCGGTGGGAAAGACGGCCGTGAGCAGCACTGGGCGCCGGAGAAGGTGAGCACGCGGAGGGGGTGGTTTGCAGGCTCCTGGGGGGCGGGGTGGGGACCGCGAGTTCATGGTCAGTGGGGCATCCCGGCTGCCAGGTGGGCGCTGGCCGATAAAGCGGCAGCTGTTTGTAGGAAGGATGTCGAGCAGCTCACAGGGTCCGAAGGCCTGTCGCAGAGCCGAGCTACTGGGGATCCCCGCTCCATGCCCCCCCCCCAGGGCCAGCGGACTCCTGCAGGCCCACTGAGGCTGGGGTCTGTGCCTCCTGAAGCTCGCTGCCCCTGCTGTCGTCGGACTGGCACATGGCCTCCCCCAGACCTCCTTCCTCTGACTGCCCACTTCCAAGTCCCAGTCCTGTCCACACCCGGAGCTCCCGGGCCCGAAGATCCAGGGCCACCACCCAGAGGCCGAAGGGCAACGCTGCTTCTCCGCTGCACTAAATGCCCCAAAGAGCCCGGGCTTCTCGGGCAGGAGGGCAGGCCGGGAGCCCCGGGGCTCGTCAGGCCTGAGCGCAATTTGGTGAGGGTCTCGTGGCTGCCAAAGTCGGACGTTCTTCCGGGTCCTCGGCTCTCCCCAGGCGACGGGGGGAAAGCAAGGAAGGTTCCCGTCCCCACCCAGCCTGCCCAAGCTGCCCATTGTTCTCATGGCTCCCGCCTCCCCTGCGGCTCCAGGACCAGAGTGACTCCACTTCCTCCCATGAAGGGGCCGGGCGTGTGCGGCCACCCCAATCAAAAGCCGAGGGTTTGCACATCTCCATCTGAGGAAAGATAAAAAAGGAAAATCCTCGAGGAAGCTTGCTGGCCGCACGACGCAGCCCATTCCGGGAACCGCCGGCGTTCAAAGGCCGTGCGCTCTGTTTTCGTGGGTTTCCTGTGCCCTCCTATCTTCCTCCCTTTGTCTTTCATGTCCGAACTGCAGCGATTCTCAGGACGGATGATAACTTTCTTCCGAGGTGAGATCAAAGGGTCTGTGCGAGCCTGCTGGTCTGTTCCTGACAAAGTGAACTTCCCCACATCTGCTCTGGCTGCTCGCCTGCCAGGGAGGCCGGCAGGACGCCACAGAAGTTGCTTCGATGTTCGGGCCAGTCCCAGCTCTGCCCTGGGTGCCGTGGCTCAGCTCAGGAGCAGGACGGCCCACAGGTGAACCGACAGAAGAGGCAGGGCCTTGCCCTTTCAGACTCCACCAACCAGCACACCTGTTACGTCGAGGTCAGTGCATTCACGGAGGGAGGGAGAGCTCAGAATCCCACCAGGGACCGGCGGGGGGAGGGGAGTGTTTTTTGAGACTTCTGTTAACTTTTTACTCTGCCAGCAGGTTCAGATCCTACCTGTACGTCTTGAAGACTTTTCAAAAGTGAACACACCCGTGTAACAGCGTTCAGATCACCTCTGGTCCCCCAGAAGCCGTCCTTGTTCCCTGCCTGTTTGCTGAGAGTTTAGGGGAAATAGTCACCGGTTTATGACTTCAGGGCCTGGGACAGTAATAAAAACCACTGGGTTTTATTATTCTAGAGATTGCTGGGTTCATCTCCAAGATTAGTTGGAGAGGCTCTAGGAAGGGGTGTGTGCGTGTGTGCGTGTGTGCGCAGGTTTGCGTGTGCATGTATGTCTGCATGTGTTTGCACACGTGTTCATGTGCACGCACACATGTACGTGTGTGTTTGCCCATGTGCGTGAATGTGGGTCTCTGTGCATATGTGCATGTGTGTTTGTGTGTGTTCACACGTATGTGCGTACGTGTGTGCACGTGTGTCTCTATGTGTGTGTCTGCATGTGGGTCCGTGCGTGCATGTGGTTGTGTTCAAGAAAAAGGAAGAGTGCTTTCCCTCACTCTCTTTTAGAGTTCGGGACGCTCAGACATCACAGGAAGCCGCTTGTTTTTTCAGTCGCAAACCAAGCCCCGGTGTCCAGACCAGGAGTCAGTGCTCCTGCTCTGAGTCTGTCCGCCCAGCAGGCTGATTCTCAGGAAAGGAGAGAGATGCGGCCTCCTGAGGCTCCCGTTAGCACCTCTCTCTCAACGACTTGGGCGCCCCATTAGCTTACCCGCATCCATCTGAGGCACCTTTGATCCGGGGTGGTTCTCTTGGGGCCAGGAACAAAGCAGTGCCCCTGAGCTGAGCTGTCGAGGGCTCAGGGCCCCCGGGTGGGGCCTGGCTCCTGCCCTGCCGGCGGCAGCCCGGTGACCAAGACCACAGGCAATGCGTCAAGCCAGGTCCAGACAGGAGAAACCCTGCAGATTCCCCAGCGGTTCCAGTGGGAGAATTCCGAGTTGGCTGGGAAAACGCACCCCAGGCTGGCATCCATGAGTGGCGCTCTGTGTGAACGACCCATTGACCCTCCCGTAACCCGCATGGAAGGGAGAATCTTGAGGCTAAGTCAGGCGGTGGGGAGGGGGCGGCAGGCCAAGGTGCCCGCGAGGTGCGCAGTGAGCAGCTGGCCGGAGCCCAAGGACCACTGGTCGCCAGAGAAAGGCTGGTGGAAACCACGCTCGGGCAGCGCTCCTCGTGCCGCCCCGGGGAGCACACGCACACGAGCACCGGCGGACGCGGGCAGGCGAGCCCGACGTGTCCATCCACATACGCAACATTATTCAGACACGTTCCGCTGATGAACCTGGAGAACGTGGTGCCGGGGGGAGGAGCCAGATGCCGAGAGCCACGCACCGTGATTCCGTGCGTGGGAGACGTCCGCAGAGGCAAATCCAGAGACAGGGAGCTGGTGAGCAGTGGCCGGGGGCTGGGGAGAGCGCGGGCGCGGGGCGCCCAGGCGCGGGCGCGGGCGCGGGGCGCGGGCGGGCGGGCGCGGGCGCGGGCGCGGGGCGCGGGGCGCGGGGGCAGCAGCTGCGCAAGGATGGGTCTCCTCGGGTCGGCCCAAGTGGGCACTAGATGTCCCCACAGCGCAGAGAAGCTGAGTGCCCCCGAGTTGTACACATTTGAGGGTTTAATTCTATTATGTTTATTTAATTCTCTCACCCCAACAAAAGCCAATTACAAACGAACAACACATGCTGTCCCCAGACGGCCCTGCGCACAGTAGGATGGCTGTGATGGCAGGACAGATAACCGCGGGGCGGTGAGGCGAGCGGTGGAGCCTCGTGCGTCCTCGGTAAGACGGTGCGACACCATCGCTACCAGATCAGGTTGCCCGGCAGCTGTGACCCAGCGCCACCAACCGAGGGGGGGGCTTTAGCGGTGGACCCCAGTGTCTCCCACGGTGGAGGCTGGGAGCACGAGCTCGGCCCTGGGTCCCTCCGAGGCCGGGCAGGAGGGATGTGTTCCAGGCCTTCCTCCTGGGTCCTCTCGTGGTCGTCCCTCTGCGTGTGTCTCTGTCTAGATTCCCTGTGTTAAAACGACACGAGTCACACTGGACTCTAATGACCTCAGTCCACCTTATTATCTTTGTTAAATGCTATCCCCCGACAGTCACATCCCGAGGTCCTGGGGGTTTGGACGTCAGACGTCGTGGGGGGCTCACTGCAGCCCCTGACAACTACTTCAAGACACTTTTGGCAAGTTCTTAAAGAGTTAGACCCATGTTTACTGTTCACTCTGCCAGGACGACACTGTCCTCATCACATTCCGGTTGAAATGCGTCTTCCTCCATGCAGCCCTCCTGTCTCTGGGGCACCTCACTGGTCACTGGAAGGCCACACAGGCAGCCTAGGGGCATTTCTGGCTCAGAGATATGTCTCTTAGGCTTACATATGATTTTGTTTTGAATATGAACTGCTTGCCAACATTTTAAAAGCAGGGGATTTCACATTTAAAAAAATCCAGATTTGCAGCTTCTATTTAAAAATATGGAAGATTTGGCAAGAGCAGGTTGCATTTTATTGAACAAAGTCGTATATGGATCTCACCGTGCACAAGGCACTGTTTTCAGGGCCTGAGCTTCTAGCTCTCCCAACAACCCTATAACCAGGGACTGTTAGCCCCCACCCCAGCTCGTTCGTGGCTGAGGCCACACAGACAGGTTAACCGAGTTGCACACGTCGTCACAGCTCCGGCACGAGGAACAAGCAGGTGTCTGGAGCCAGGCAGCCTCCGCAGGGCCTGTGCCCCTCATGTAGCCATGACGGTCTGCTGCTGCTCCCCGCCTGCACCTGTCACGGCTCCGTCCCAAGGGGGACGGCAGTGACGCGGTGCGGCCACTGTGGGAAAGAACACGTCAACAGAATTACCGTAGAACCCGGCACGCCCACCGCCAGGCAGGTACCCACAGAACCAACGCAGAGTCTCAGAGATATGCCTGCACGCCCATGTTCCGGCAGCACGAGCCACAAGACCGCGAGGCAGAGCCAACCCACGTGTCCACGACGGAGGACGGATACAGGAGGTGTGGTCCATCCATCCAGTGGGATGTGATTCAGGGCTGTCACAGAAGGACATTCTGACCCCGGCTACACTGAAGGTGTCACGCTGAGTGAGATGAGCCAGTCACAAGAGGACGGATGCTGCTGGAGCTGGAGTTAGGACGACCAACAGCAGACGGGCCCTCTGACGGGTCTTGCTCAACAGCCCTCTGCCAGCGCCTAATGCCATGCCTGGAGCTCAGCAGGTGCTCAAAAATGGAGCAAATGTCAGAGAAAGGGCCGGGGCGAGGCTGTGGTCCCCAGGCAGACGACTGAACGCTGCTGTCATTCCTTTAACCGTTAGAACTGACTTAAGGGACAGGGACTTCTGCTGCTTCCGAGGTCTGAGATTGGATTAAACGTTCACATCCGAGGTTCTCAGGAGGACCTGGCGCGTTGTGCTGAGTGAGGCCAACCTTCCCGTGAGGAGGAGGTGTGGTGACACCTGCAGGAGCTGCCCCTTGGTCAGAGCACACGCCCTGCGGTGCGCGTCCGTCCTCACCGCGGGCCTCCAGCCCTCGCCGCACCCTCCGTGCTGCCCGGCTGGACCTGGGAGCATTTGAGTTTGCAACCGCGGACCTAAAAGGTGAGTTAGCGGTCCTATAAAATCGACAACAACGCCCCCAAAGAAGACTAGCTCGTTTTAGTGACGACCCAGCCTCACACGGGGGCGCGACGGGGTTCTGCTTGGGGATAATGGCAGCAGGACTGTGGGACCACAGCCAAGGCAGGAGGCGAAGAGAAACCAGAGAGCCACGCTGCACCTGCCCTCTGCTCTGGGATGTCACGGTGTCAGGAGGCTCTGTGTGCTGTCTCCTGGGGCCCTGTCCTGCCTCGGGGCTGTTGCGACGTGAAGGGGGTCGGGGCAGGGGTGAAGTCATACACATGAGCGCACACTAGACAGGGGTTGATGGCAGTAGCTGAACGGGGCAGGGAAGTCGGGGACAGCCGCATGTATACAAAAGGTCCCAGACAAGCCTAGGCGACCAGACTCAAAGGCTTGGGTCCTTGGTGATTTACAGAGTAATGCAAGACTCCTGCAAGAAACTGTCAGATGGCATACAAGTCTGTAATTGGCTCTAATTGGCCCAGAACGTTGGCAGCACCCAGCTTGGATCCTATCCTGGCTCTGATCGCCCTGTCCTCCACCTGCACCCCGTAAAACACCCACGTGCTTCCTGCAGAGGTGTTGCCACGCCGGCCGGACCCAAGGAGGTGGGGACTTTCAGGCCGCAGGTGGAGACATCTTGTGCATGCTCTGGGGGGAAACCCTGCTCTTCCCGGCTCGATGGCCTCCGCCTAGTGAAGAAAGACTTTGCTGTGCGTGTCCCCCCGTGTGGGAAACGGGGAATCCCACCTCACGAGGGTGTGACAAGCATCCCGTGAAATGATAAGCAGGACCGGCAGTGACTGGCCCCAGGCCGTGCTAGCGGGGTGCTGGTCAGGGAGCGGAGACCGCAGGGCCCGGTCTCGAAAGGCTGCAGCTCCAGCCCCACCTCCAGATCCCCACGCGGGCTGGCTTTGTCTCCCAGTCCATGACATGGATATCCTCGCAGCCCCCATTCCCTGTGGGCGGCGGGGTAAGTGGGACACTCGGCTCATGATTACCCCGTCAGTGGGAGCCGTGAGGGACAGAATGAGAAGTCCTAGTTCCTGAGCACCTCCTGCGTGCCCTGCCCCACGCAGGCCCCCTCATGACCCTCTGGAGGGCAGGTGATCCTACACCGTGCGTGGACCCTGAGCCACGGAAAGGCCACGTGGCCTGTGGAAGGCCGTCCAGCTAGTTGGTGACACCAGGATTCAAATCAGCTACGTTCCCTGCTGCACAAGTTTCTGCGAGGTCTTCGGTGAAGGGAGACAGCAGTGTGGGCCGGAACATCCAGGAAAGGTTTTGTAGGAATTCAAAAGCCCAGATCGCGTTGTTTGGGGTTATTAATTGTACCTTACTCCCGGGGAGCCTGTCTCTGTAGCCTGAAAACAAACGGGTGGTTTGCCCTAAACGTGTTTGTGTCTGGGCACCACTGTTGTAATAGACAAGGAAAGAAAACTCAACTTCTAAAGGAAATATTTAATGCCAGAATGATTCTGTATAGGAGCTCTGGGCACCGTCACCTACCTCCCTAGGATTTTGCCCACCTGGTATGGAGATCTTTCCCACCTCGCCTGCAGCCAAATAATTCAGGTCGAAGGAACTTTTGGAGGCTCCCATCCCTTCCCTTCGTCCCCACCTCCAACCCGCCCCTCTCATATGCACACCTCCCTAAAAACCCCTTCCCAGACCACCTTGCCCCCCATGATACAGCCTCGCCAGCCTTTATGGTTCTTAGACACGCCACCAAACAGCGTGCCCATAGCAACAGCCCTCGAGAGCACGCTTTTAATTACGCCACATCCAAATGGAGAGCTCTTTGAGTCAGACCTGGTGCTTTCTTTTAGTGCAAATATGATTCCGGGTTCCATGGGCGGTCTTGATTTTTAGAAACTCCAGATGTTCAAAGGAAGACGACCAACACGTTTTATTTCTAAGTGCCTTAATGGAAGTTTGCAGCGAGCATGTTTCAAAGTCCCCCAAAGAGAACCTTTCATATTCGAGAGCAAAGTAACTCAATTCAAAACTTTTATTAATAATGTAAAAGGCTCGTGTGACACACAGAAGCCAGAAAAATATGGGGAAATCAGAGGCGGCTTTGCTTTATCAAAGAGCAGCCAAAATAAAGGTTGATCTTAATTGGGGGTGGGGGGCGCACCCGCATGGAGGAGGGGTCACTGCCTGTTTCCCCACCAGAACACTGGTTCTCCTATGGCTTTGAGGCCGAGGTTCACCGATGGCGTTCTGGGGATTTCACCAAAACCCTTGAGGGTATCGGTTTGCGGGCCAGATCTGCGGTTACCCCTCTGGGCGGGGGGGCGGCGAGCAGCCATCTGAATGCTCTCTGTCTGTGCCCAAGCTCGACCCTCGACTTGTGCCTCAGGGAAGGCCCATCACTGGCTCCTTGTTCTTAAAGCAGCAGAGTGCCCACCTGGACTCCAGGTGCTCGCGGACAGCACGCTCTGGGGACCCACAGTGCCTTTCTCCAGGTCCTTGGTTTGGTTTCGGAGGACGCGGCCTTCTTGACTTCACCTTGGATTTTCCCAAACAGTCAGTTTACTGACCTTGATTAAGTTGGCAAGCTATTGAGATTCAGTCGATAACTATATTAACTTACACCACTTATCTTCTTTTTCCCAGAGTAACCACCAATTACTTAAATTCTAAGGCTTTTTTCTTAAGTCCTTGCAAATGGGGGGAAAATGAGAATCGTAATTAGTATGTTGTTTATTTGGTTAGCTCCCTTGTAGAAATTAAGATAAAGGCGTGATTTTGTCTGACTTCTTAAATCTAGGAAGTATAGTATATTGATGAGGAATTCTTAAACTTGGAGCGGGTTTTTCTGAAGATCGTATCTATGTCTGTGATGGGTCCTATAGTGTCATGCGGACAGGGAGAGGACAACCGCCGGGACCTCCCCACCCCGGGTTCATCCTGCGTGTTTCTTGCAAAGGACAGATGGGGAGACTTCTCAAATCAAGGCATCTTTTTCCCTCAACTTTTCATCGAATGGGAACGTGTAGAAAAGTGTAGAGATCATGGATGTGGTCTTCACAGAATTGCCTCAAAGTGAACACACCTGTTGACCAACAGCACATTCACGAAGAGAATTTTAGCAGCTTCCCAGAAGTTCTTCGAGGGTCCCCGAGTCACTGCCCGCCCCCCGGCCCCGCACTCGGACTTGCCGAATTCACACCCCCGATCTCACACCTTCCCCGACGCGGGCCGCAGACAAGCGTGTCCAGGGAACCCAAAGTGATATGCCAGCATCATCTGCATTTCGACTTTTAAATTATGAGTAAAGCAAAGCCTTTTCTTTCTTGTGTTTGTTGACTTTTTCTGTGACAGGCTGGTGGTGTTGTTAGAATAATCGAACAACAAAGCCGGCTGGTGCACCTGCCAGGATCGGGCCACAAATAAATTATGGGAACCTGGGGAAAGATGACCAGCAGACAGTTAAAAACAGTAGGTGCGGCCCTGCTGTTCCACAAGAGTACCTCCCAGATACGGATTAAATGAAAAAGGCAAGAAACCAAAAGCACGTACTGTAGGCTCCAACCTGGGTTTAAAAGAAAAAAAAAAAAAAAGACCTGTTTAGGCGCCACAGAATTCTGGAAGAATATTCTAGAAGGTGGTGACTATGCTTATTGTTGTCCATTGAGACAGGAGGGAGGATGGCAGAGGACTTTTGCCTTTAATCTTGTTCTAACTAAACTTTTTATTTGGAAATACTTTGGTTTATAGAAAACATGACAACGTAGTCCAGAGAAGCTATGAATCTAAAACTGCTTCAGGAACCAGAGGCGTTCATCGTTTCAAAAGATGTTCCGGAGCGAGCGTTCCCGTGCGTCCCTCCCCCACTCCAGCCCCCCCCCCACGTGCTGCAGCCCTGGGGCAGCTGCATTAAGTTGGCCCCGGGCTCTGTCCAGATGCCACCAGCCTTCCGCGGATGTTCCTTCTGCCCCGCGTCCCATCTGGGCCCTGCAAGCACGCGGCCCCCACATCTCCTTAGGCTCCTACCACCTGTGGGCTTCTCTGCCATCCCCCATCTTCCGTGACCTTTGCTGACGGTCAGCAGGAGTGACCTTGCTGGTCAGGGACATCATGTCACACAGTGTCCCTCAGCCTGGCTTTGTCTGATGGCTTCTCTCATGACTCCACCGGCTTGGGGGCAGGAAGGGGGGAATATGACAGATGCGACACGCCCTTCCCTTTGCATCCTGTAAGGGGTCCCCCACACCCACCTGCTCCCCTGGTCACCTGGATCACCCGGATGAGGCCGTCCCTGCAGGCGCCCCCCGTTCAAGGTGCTGTCTGTCCCTGTCCTCCTCCCCCCTTACTAGTGAGCCAAGCACACCCCCCCTCGAGTGGGGAGGGGGCCGGGAAGCCCCTGTGGAGGGAGAAGGGCTGATACTGTATCTGGCATTTTTCTTTCACCTTTAAGCCCTTGTGTGATGTTTGCCTCTTCAACCCCTGCATGTATTTCTTCTGAAATTTAAAAACACAGTTCCCGAAACCAATGTGAGCGGCTGAGCAAAAATCCAGGGCAGGTTGCGTGATATTTTGCCCCAAGCAAGGCTTTCTATTCTCCAGAAAAGAGCGTACGTGCAGCCCGCTTCCAGATCCGGGGCAGGGGAGGTGATGACTCCACCAGGCTATTTTGACGAGAGGCGGGCTGTGTCCCCGTGAAGGCCGCTCCGCCGAGCCCCAAGGCCAGGCCGGGAGGGGAGCTGCCGCCAGCGATCTGGCCAGCCGGGCGGGGCCCCCGCAGTGACCCGGGAGGGGACCGGGGACAGGGGCCTTCTCAGGAGCACAGAAGAAACCAGAAACTCATTAGCCGCAACCCCCGTGTTGACCTTTGCCCCCCACGTGACCTTGAAAAAGCCTCTTAGTTTCCAAGGCCACTTCCGTGGGGGTCAAGTGAGCGTGCGGAGTCCTGCCTGCCTGCGTGGAAAATATCTTTTGATGATTGATTAGCTAATGCTTGGAAACAGCTCCAGCGCTCGAAGCCAGCTCCCCAGAAAGTGCTAAGCAGTGTTATTAAGGGATCAAACAGGAGGGCTTTTGTGTGTGATGCCAAGATGGTTTTGTTAAATTATGAAACTTGCTTTGATAACGCTGCCTGGAGGTGCCATCTGTGACACGCTTAATGTTTTTTACCCCACTTCCCTGAGCTTATTGAATTATTTGTACACAATTTATTTTACTTTCATAGGGCATTAAATTACTCAGAGACCTTGAAATATTTTATAGCCAATTCAGGGGATCTGGATGCTGTCAGGAGCGTGTGTGATGGATTTAGTCTTTAGGAGATGAAACAGGGGAGGGGTCCGCCAAGTGGGGCGGTGGGGGGCCCAGTGCCTGTAAAAGTAGCTTTCGGTTCTGTTTAACGCGGTCCCTTAAAATTGTCAGCTGCTACTACAGTGTGTTTTTGGAGTAGACGAAGGGATTGGGGTGTATTTACTCATCCCTGTGTCTTAAGCAGAACCAGTATTGCAACCTTTAATTAGGGGACATTTGAAAAGCCTTCGCATCGGTGTGGCCGTCGTCCGTCCCGCGGCCAACCGTTAGGGCCGCCCTTGTGCTCCCCGCACGCCTACTCAGGCCATCAACCCCTAGGGTCCCTTTGAAGCCAATTCCAGGCACATAGCATTTCATCTGTAAATAAGAAACATATTTTTTGCAGGATAAAAGAGTTGCAGCCACTTCCCCTGGACGTGTCCACGGTGACATTGGAAAAGCTGCTTTCTGTCCACACCCGGCAGCTGACGCTGTTAAAAACCACAGCTCCTGCTCCGGGGGCTCCGAGGGCAGCTCGGGGGCTGGACCAGGCCAGGCGCTGAACGTCGACCCTCCCAGGACATCGAGCCCTGGACGCTCACCTTCGAGGGGGGATGTCCTGACTGGCAGCAAATGCCGGGGCACCCACGTCACTCCCGCGCTGGGAAAGCCAGCAACCAGCAGCAGCGTTCCTCTTGGTGGATGGCACGTGACGCCGTAGAGCCGATCCTTCCAGCTCCCTGCAGAAGCCTGCCCTCCGCCGGGGCGTTCAGACGGCCGAGAGCCGCACCGTGCTGTCTCGGCGCTCGGGCTCGCGGGCGTCAGTCTCCCGACTGCCAGTCCCAGTCCCACCTTCCCTCACGCGTTACTGAGGCAAATGTGCTCTGGTGTCAATCCTAGGCTGTGCAATTAGGGAGAAACATCACAATTTTATTTTATTATCTTTTTTAAATTTTTATTCATTTGAGAGAGAGAGAGTGAGAGAGAGCACAAGTAGGGGGGAGGGGCAGAGGTGGAGGAAGAAGCAGACGCCCCGCTGAGCAGGGAGCCAGGTGCAGGGCTCGATCCCAGCACCCTGGGATCATGACCGGAGCCGAAGGCAGACGCTTCACCGACGGAGCCACCCGGGCGCCCGGAACTCTTAGAGCACACATACCGTTCGGCCCTGAAGTAAGACTGTGTCGGACGGACTTGCCCGTGTACGAATGATGTCCGTGTGGCATTATCATGGCCGAAGACTGGCCCGTGTTAGACTAGCATAAATGAGGGCCCGTCCATGCAATGCTGTACGCCTCGGGCACGAAAAGAGTAAGGAACGTTCTCCAAAATGTGTGGGCACGTGGAAGAAGAAGGCGGCGCATGGCAGTGGAACCAGGAGCTGTCATTGGAGGAGGGAGGGGGCCGTGTGCATACGCAGGTCCCTGTAGATAGAGACAGGAGGACGCGGAAAGGCCCATGTCTCCTTCCACACAGGAGGCTGAAAGCATCTCCCTGCACGGACATCTAGGCACACCAGCACGTGCGTATATGGTGGGACTCACGCTCACACATGCACACAGCCACTTGTATTTAAACGTGTGGGTGTGTGTATTGAACCACGTCTGCAAAAATACCTGAGAAGTGCAAGCAACATCCAGGTCCTTCTGAGGAGGGGGCTCAGCGGCTGGGGTCAGAGGTGGGAAAGAGGAAATCCTCCTACATATTCTTTGGTCCTGATGAATTTTGCCCCTTCTGTATATATTCCCTTTCCAAAAGATAAATCATTTGTTCAATTTAGCTACCTGGACCCCTCTCCGGATCTACTGAAGGAAAGTCTTCGCTGGCGGGGGTCCTGGAACCCATGTTTTTAACAAGCCCGCTCTGGTTATCCGGGCGCACGGAGGCTGAGAATCTCTGCCCTCGGGCTCTGCACTTTTGATCTGGATTAATCTGCACTTATGGCGTCTGCAACAGAAGATCTTTTCAAGTGGCTCTGCTTTGTCTCCCCAATTACCTAAACTTCTGAGGCCAAGCACTGATTTTTATGTTCTATGCTCGGAAGGTTGGGAGGTTTTGAAATGCGCTGATTTGAATAAGTACCCAAAATAGAGCAGTGCTGCCTGCGGCTGGCCTGAGCTCGAATCATTTCTTAGACCACAGGTGGGAGAGAGGAACGGGCTGCCAGGCTGCCGACCCTTTGCTGCTCCTCCCATCAAGAGGGGGAGTGAAGCTTCCTTTGCCTTGACCATTTGCTGGGTCCATAGAACAGGGCGGAGGCAACGTTCTGAGACCCTGGGATTAGGAGCCTTGCAGATTTACTGTAGCTCCTTGGAACGCTCGCTGTGAAAGAAACCAGCTACCTTGTCGTGGTCGATCCCCCATGAGACCGCCATGCTCTGAGGAAGCCCAGAAGCTCCCCAGAGAGGCCCCGGGGCAAGGAGCTCCCGATCCACAGCCTATACCAGCCGGCCTCCTACCCCCACTGAGCTGCCCCCACCCACGCTGCTCGGAGCCCGGGGAGTCAGCCCCCCGCACCTGCCCCCCAGACTGCCCATTCGTGAGCAGAGCCAACGACGGCCGCTGCTCTAAGCCACCGGGCTTGGGGGGTCACTTGTTACTCAGCAGTGGATCCACTCTGTGGGTAACCGGAATACTGTGTGTGTGTGGGGGGGAACTGTACCCAAGGGCTCTGTCGTGCTATTTGGGGCACATGTTCTCTCCGTCCTCACGGATGAGTAATACTGCCACTTCTGAACATTTACCATATGCCAGTCTCGATGCCAAGGGCTCTCGTGAAAGCCTATAATTATCCTATTTTACAGATTTTAACAGACAGTATAAACGCAGTGACTACGACCAGCAGGGATGTCTATCCAACTCTCCCCTTTTCTTGAACCGGCTGCAGCCCTGAGCCACCAGTAACCATGTCGGGGTCCTGCGGACTGCCGTCTGGACAGCAGTGGACCCAGAGGGATGTTTTGCCCAGGCTGAGCCCCTGGCTCCCTTCCCTGGAAGTCAGGACTTGAACAAAGGACTGAAGACAGGAGGGATGCGCGTGGCATTGCTGAACTGTGCGCTAGGGGTGATGGGGGGCCGGTGTGCATGCCTGGAACGCAATCATACAGGGCACACGTCCCCACCGCGGCCCGGACAGGGCCAGACACAGCTTTCCTCTCGGGGCCCCAAAGTTCGGTTTCCGTTCCCTGCGTGTGCCGGCTCTCGCCAGTTCCTCCTGGTTCTGATGGAAGCGAGCATGTTCAGGTGCAGGCAGCCACCGTCCGAGGGTCCCCCGGCCAGCGAGGGCAGGGGCGACGTGGAGCCCCATCCACACTCCAAACCCCTCAGTCGCTGTGGGGCTGGCAGCCCTCTCTCTTCTCCCTCCTCCATGTAACGAGGTATCAGCAAAACTGCAGCACCCACACGCTTTGTCACTAGACCCGGAGCCCTCCCGCCACCCCGCCCGCTGGTTTCGGGAGCTGTTTTAGGGCATGTTGCAGACATCAGCATCTCGCACCCCTAAACGCTGCCCTTCACAGACCTCCTCTGATCTTAGCTCCAAGCTTACAATGCGAAGCCCTGTTACTTGGCGTTCACAAAGCCCGCTGATCTTTCTAGCCACGTGAGTGGGACGAGTCTGCAGCCAGCCCAGAAGACAGGACCAGCCGTTACTGCAGCAGACCCTTCTTACTCCGCATTTTGCTATAAAAATTTTAAAGTGTCCACAGACGTTGAAAGAATTACCCAGCAAATGCCCGCAGACCCACTAGCTGCTTTTTACCATTACCATGTTCCTCCTTGGATTTTACCAGATTTCTCTCTGTCTATCCAGCTGCCAGCACATCTTCTCTTAAAATGCATTATCAGGGGACACCTGGATGGCTCAGTCGGTTGAGTGAGCGGTGCTCACTCTTAGGGTTGTGAGTTCAAGCCCCACGTTGAGCATGGACCTACTTAAAAAAAAATTTTTTTTAAATACATTTTCGCGTCACTGCAGAGATCCACGCCCCCTGCCCACAACAGGTCAGGCTGCAGACATTTCTGACCGTGCTCTGTAACCAAGGTGTTTTGTGCCCGTCCCCACCGTCCCCTCAGCCACCAGTAATTAAAAAGGAGAAGATGAAACCAACTTTGGGGCAGACATTTAGAGTCAGCTGGGATGTTTATCCTCAGGGCCGGAAGGATCCCAGACTGGATCTACTTCTCAGTTGAGTTCCTCGAGCCCAGTCTCCCCGTGCACGTGGACAGTGAACGTAAAGGAGACGGTGGCTACGCGTGTCTCTCTACCAGGGCACGGAACTAAGGAGCAAATCTGAGTTTTTAAAATTTACTTGTGTTTTACTTTATTTTTAAAGACTTTTATTTATTTGAGAGAGAGAGAGTATGAGCGGGGGGAGGTACGAGGGAGTAGGACAAGCGGACTCCGCGCTGAGCCCGACGCAGGGCTCGATCCCATGACTCCGAGATCACGACCTGAG
The DNA here is from genome assembly GCF_017311325.1 of Ursus maritimus. NCBI lineage: Eukaryota > Metazoa > Chordata > Mammalia > Carnivora > Ursidae > Ursus > Ursus maritimus. Next base: position 28,074,744 of record NW_024425897.1, read on the forward strand.
CTGAAATCAAGAGTCCGATGCTCAACGGACTGAGCCACCCAGCTGCCCCTAAAATTTACTTGTATTTTAGACGTTCCATATTATACAGGCAACCTACCAACGATCCTCCACTCTGATCCCTTTTCTCCTCCAGGGAACACTTTTATGAGTTACCAGACCCTTAATAAGAAGCATGTGCTTAAGAGAAAACCGTCTCGTGATTCCTGATGTCTGAAGTCTGCATCTACAGGCCGACAGAGATTAATGGGCAGCGAGTCACGTGTGCTTTTGTCTCTGCTTTGTGCCCTGGACATTTTATTTTTCCGAGCAGTTGCAAACTATCGGAGATCAGATATGCCAGGGAATCCTAGCAGCGCGGACCCAAGAGACGGTGGAGGAGGGTGTGAGCGGGAGCGTTTGAACATGGGTGACCGGGCGGAACTTTGTTCGGCCATCACTACACGTCGGGCACCACCGATGGCGCTCCGCATGGCGGTTCCCGAGACGGGCGCTGTGGGAGCTGGCGCTCTTTGGGGACGAGGCTGACCGAGCAAGTTGAGGTGAACTCGAACACAGAACACGTCTCTGTTGGGTGAACAAAATCACGCTCAGGGCTCTTAATAAAAATGAACTTTCAGGGGTGGACCTAACCTTGGAAAGGATAGTAATAGAATATTCCTTGCCCACTTGCTGTATCCAGGCCCCGGGTGGAGCTCAGAGCCTCGTGTGGTCTCAGTTGACGCTGTGACGCTCTGGGGTAGGTCTGATGCCCAAGTATTTCTAGAGTAAGTGCTTTAGGAACGGGCTTTCTGCAGGGCAGCTGGATTCCGTGGCGAGGATGGGAAAGGCCAGGAGGCACCGCATGTCCCGGCAATCCCACGACCAGGTGTCTACCCAAGAGGAGTGAGAGCTCATCCACGAGGTAGCTCGTTCCTGGACGTTTACCCATGACGGCCGAAACATGCAGGTGACCCACGGGTCCCTCGCCAGACAACCAGACGCACAGAACGAGGCCTAGCCACCCAAGGGAACGCTATTCAGCCGTAAGAAGGGATCCCACACTCAGGGTTGTCCGATCCTCAGGTTACAGCGTTCCATCACCCCACAAAGAAACCCCATAACCATTAGCGCTCAGTCCCCGCTCTCAGCCCTCCCATCCCCGGCCCCTGCTGACCACTGATTATTTTCTGTGTCTACAGATTTTCCTATTCTTAGCGTGGCACGTAAATGGTCTCCTGCAGTAGCGGCCTGTTCTAATGGGAGAGTGGGGTGGTCGCTGGACAATTCCGTGAACACAGTAAAAATCACTGAATTTTACATATCACTGTGGTGATGGCATAGGGACCCTCTCTCTACGTAAACATAGTAGGGTACACTCACATGCACTCTACATTTTTGCATGTTTATACTATTTATGTATTTTACATTCACATGTGGGTATATGTTCTGCGTGTTCACACAGAGAGAATACATTTGATATGTCTGTGAATTAAAGTCTCCAAAGACCCTGTGCAGAGACTAAAACCCTGACCGCCCCCCACCCCCTCTCCCGTGCTGTGCGACTGCAAGTTTCTCCACCTCGCCGGGCCTCCATTTGCTCATCTGCGAGGTGGGGGCAATATTGAGGCCAACCACGTCGAACATTTGCATGCAGTGGTCAGAAGCGGGCAGTGCCGGCAGCGGTGGATGCGGGGTCTGGGTCCCGTATGTGCTCGCTGTGCTCCCCACGTGCCTTTCCTCCCGTCCCCGCTCAGCCCCGTCATTGGTGCCGGGCCCCCAGCACGCACCTCTGGAGCTCGTCTTCCCGCTCCCGTTCCAGCCTGGATGCTCTGTTCTCTGGGTACCGGTCCACACTGTCCTGCACAGAGACACAGTGAGCTGGGGGGGTAGGAGCACCAGCCCTGGCATTGGGCCGTGCCCGAGTCCCAGCTCTGCCACCCATGTGCTGTGTGACCGCGGGCAAAGCCATGTTCTTCCTTGAGCCTGAATTTGCTCAGGTGTGCATGGGAATAATCACAAGGAATGCCACAGAGGGTCATCAACGTAGCGAGCTGGTGTGTATACAGTAAGCACGTAGGACGAGTGTGACATAAAGTAAGCACCGACAATATTGGCCATGGTGACTGCCAACCGTCTCCTCCCTTTCTCCTCTTCCTGGGCTGGCTTGCTATCCACGTGCAAACACAACAACCTTCCTGGAGAACCCTCAGGTGCCGGGGACGACCCCTTCCCACTTTGTCCTCCTGTCATGCCGCGTCAGAGATAGGAAGCTGAGGCCCAGAGAGGCTCGGTCCCTGCTTCGGGGTCAGGCCAGGTCCGTCCGGCTCCCACCCGTGCTATCTCTGTTGCACCCCTGCTATCTCGGTGCCGGGTGGGCACCTGTGTGGGCGGGAAGCGAACGCAGACAGACGTTATTGCATGAAGACTACCCTATTTATTTATAATATTAATACAGAAAATACTTACACTTATCACCAATGGTTACTTCACAGATACTCTTGCTTATAGTGAGACCAGGATAGGAAGTAAGTCTGATTTACGTATTAATACTAGGTAAGTAATATTGTAGGTAGTCAGTGCTCCCCCCACAATTCTGAGGGCGTTTCTGTCCCTTTTTGCATAAATTGAGATCACAGTATGGATCTGAAGCCTCTGTCTGGGAGGGTTTCCTGCTCACAGCAGCTGTCACGCACGTGGCATGCCAGTCCATGCAAAAGCATCTAGCAATCATGCAAAAGACCAGAAGGAAATACATCCAGGGAAAGAAAGAAGGCTGGCCCTTCCCCCAGACTTGAGCCCGAGCAAAGGTGATGTCCTGCTTCAGCCGATGTATTTGAAACTCAAAAACACAGAACTGGTTTGGAAAGACTCAGGCTTCCACGCTTCATCTGGGAGAGCAGGAAGCAGCTAGTTCTCCATCATCGCATGAAGTTCTCTAGCCCCTGCTTCCAGAACGTTCTGGCTCGTTCCCTCCTGTCCTTCGTCCAGGCCACTCTCTCAGCCCTTCCCTTCACCTGCAGACATCATGCTACAGCTTCACACCTGCATGTGAGTGGGAGGAGACGTCGCCCCACCGTGTGTCCCCAGGACGTCCGCCCGTAGCGAGCACATGACGACCGACCTGCAGGCCTCAGTTTCCCCCGACACCCTCTGTGCAGGGAGAAGAGGCCTTGGAGCTCCCCATGGCAGAGCCTGTCAAAGTCTTCCTGTCCGTGAACGACCTTTAAACACTGTCCTGCTACGAAACCTGCAGCTGCTGCGGGCGACCGCGGATGCCGTCACGTGCCTGGCATGAGGCGAGCATTTTCCCACCTTCTCTCCCATCCCAGAAGCTAGAGAGGAGGGAGATTCCCCGCTGAGGGCTCAGAGGGGGTGGGTGGAGGGTCAGCTCAGGAGCTGCCGCTGGAGGGCCCCGAGGAATGGCTCCGTGGCCTCGCCAGTCCCTGGCGTGCACGCAGGAGGGCTCCACGGACACTCAGGGAGTGAGCCAATGACCAGCACACCTCCTGGCCGTTACTAAATGGGGAACCAGAGACAAAAAGGGAGGGGGTGGTACCGAGCTCTCAGGGTCTGCCTCGGGTCCCCATGTGGCCGACCACGGCCCGTCAGCCGCAGGGAAGCCGGTGCTGCGTTACTCACAGGGACCAGCACCCAGCGCAGCCCCCGCGGCCCAAGACCTGCCCCTCCCAGAGGGCGCCCGCCCCTTCTGCTTTGGGCTGAGGCCCCCCACACAGGAGGGGTGGCCAGCTCCATACTGTTCACACCATCCCGCTAGTGCCTTTCTTGTGAGCAGCGGGGGTGAGCCAGTGATGAGAAGCTTGTGCCTTCAAAGAGCAGGCGGGCGGACAGGCTGCCCTTTCAGCGGTTCCCCTCAGCTCCCCGCTCCCTGCAGGGCTGTCCTCATCTTCTCGGGACAGACCCTCTAGCCCCGCACCCCAGCCCGTGGGGGCAGCAGCCCCGGGGTCCCGGCCCCAGCCGTGCTTCTCCAAGATCTCAGTGCGTGGGAGGAGGGGGGAGGTGCAGGCTGAGGTCTGTCCCCTCCCCCGCCCCCCTGCAGGGGTCAGGTGCTTTTCTTTGTCTGGAGTTCACCGTAGTCTATTAAGAAATGAAGCACGGGCCAAGCAGGGCCTCCAAATCATGGTGTCTTTTATTTCTCTGAACTCAAAGAGTGTGACAATTGAAGTCATTTTGTCCAATCCAGAACATTAGGACTTTTTTCAGAAGAATAATGGCATTTTCTCAAGAAGATGTGATGTTGGGCCTAATGATAGCGATTTGCTCCTAACAACGTGGAGACTCCGTGTTCATGCCACCTACCCTAGCCACATGCAGCGCCCCGACGTGACCGTGCTGCCCGGGGGACAAGCGTCTGGCACAGCTGGGAGCATCGACTCCCAGGAGGTATGGCGGTGGGGCCAGGTGGCGAGCGCATGTGTGGGCAGTGCAGCCCTGTGGGGAGCCCCCGGCCTCGCTGACCCCCGAGGCCTTGTCTGGCCCTGAGGCCATCAGAGGAAACAGGAAGAGACTGAAGAGGAGGACGAGGGCGTGGGGGGCTCCGCGACCCCACCCACCAGGCCACTCTCGTCTCCATGACAACAGAGAATGTTCTAGAACGGCGAGGGTGAGGTCCACCTCTGGACAGAAGGCCTGCAAAGAGTCTCTCATGTTTTCGGTTCAACTTGAGCAAGACTGGAAATTCTCAGGCTCCCATCTGGGCCCTGAGACCCAGGGAGGGGAGGTGGCCCTGCCCGCCCCCTCGACCACTGGGGTTTGTGCGCTTGTATTTTTTTATCCTCAAGAAAACTGCTGTTTTCCAGGCAGCTTCAATTAAAGCTGGGGCCCCTCACCTCCAGTCGGTACACTGCTTACATTTCAAAGGCCCGAGCCTGACGTTACTTCTTGTGGGATCCTTGATGAAAAGCATTTGCTCGGCATTATTCCCTAACAGATGAGATTCCCCCAAGACAGTTAGACTCTGCAAGAACGGGCTCGTGGCTCCAGTGGGGGCCGGGGGAGCCTGCAGGGAGGGCCAGGCCCGACCCACTCCCATCTGCTGCCCCTGGGCCTGGGGGCCAGGGGCCAGCCGGATCCCGGTCGCATCACCATGGGTGGGAAAGAAGCAGGTTAAGAGATGTGGGGAAACTCCCCTTTTGAACGGGGGGGGGGGGACGGGGATTGGCTTTGTTTTTCAGTCTGAGGTCACGTCCTAATCCCTGCGGGTTAGGGAAAGGGGACGCTGCTGGCATGGTTAGGGAAGGGACTGGAGGCTGTGGATCGTGTGACCCTGGGGCCTTCAGGAGAGCAAGAAGCTACCCGGGAGTAGATGTGACAAGGGGCACAGGAAGGAGCGGTCGGGGGCCAGGGGAGGCAGGTGGCCTCCAGGACAGGAGACTGGGGACGGTATCGGCCTCCTAACAGCCTTCCGAGGGAATGCGGCCCGGCCGTACCTCTGTCTTAGCCCTGCCAGACTCATGCCGGACTTGGGGCCGGAGGAGCTGGAGGGGAATCGGGCTGCATTGTTGGAAGCCGCTGGGAGTGTAGTACGTGTTCCCACAGCCCCACACTCTGCTGCAGACAGAGCCCCTCCACTGGCCCAGGACCCCGCTGGGGACGGGGTGGACTGCAGGCCCGGTCCCCCGTTGCTAAGTCCCCAGTCTGCAGACACTGCCTTGGGCTGGCTACCCACGCAGGAAGTCTTTGTCCGCCCCCGGGCCGCCCCACACAAAGGTCTGGACCCCAGGAAAACAAACTCCAGGATCGAGGTGGCCTTGCGCAGGACCCCAAGCTCTTCTCAGCTGCCTCTCCCCAGCACCCCCGCTCCCGCTCCCGCACTGCTCCCCCTCTCTGGTGGGCACTGTGGTGACCTGCTGCCCTCCAGCAGAACTAATCAAGATTATAGGGCTGGCGGTGGCGAGGAGGCGGTGGCGAGGAGTCCGCGGCTCGGGGGAGAAACCCGAGGAAAATCCCCTGGCCCTGTTTCCCCAAACTTTCCTTTGATTTGTAACTTTTTTTTTCAGAATTTCTTCATCGCGGATTTCCGGATGTGTCGTCCCCGGCGGCTCACGCAAGTTTCGGCAGAAGCCTACGTCCTACTTCTCGTTTGGCTGGGGGAAGCAGCCCCACAGAAGCACAAGCAGAAGGCTCCCCCAGCCCAGCTGAGGAGCCCGATGCGAAGGAAAGATTTCTAGCCCGTCCACAAACCGTTTTTCTCATTTTCACACAGAAGTCATCAGACAGGACTGGCCGTCCAGCGGGCTTGGGGTCTCAGGCTGGGCTGGGCACGTGGGTGGAGTCTCACGTGGAGGCTGGGGGTGGGTGTCTGCGTCACTGTCCCTGTCTGGGCCCCGGGCATCGCCCCACGGCTCCTTTCTGCGGTTCCCGGCCCTTCCCCAGCTCAGTACCCGTGCAGGGCCCGGAGCAGGGGAAGCGGGCATGTCCACGGAGCCCGTGGGGAGCCTTCCCCGAAGGGTAGCGGGCTGTGTTGGGGGCCACTTCCTCCCTGCCAGCCCCCCCTGCCGCACGGTTCCCACCAGGAAAACCAGCCTGGCCGCGTCCTCCTTGCTGGCCCACGGTCAGTGCTGGGGAGGGGCTGCTCCTGGCTTCGACACGGCCTGTCCACTAAGGTTGCTTTGCTGTGGTGCTGGTTTCCGTGGCCTCTGACGGAGGGCCAACTCGTGCGCGGAAACCTGGGCCCCAGCTCGACCAGGCGCGGATGGAAGCGCGGGCTTGTTATAGCCCACCTGCCGCGACAGGCCGTGGGTCTGAGGCCGCGCCCCTCACACACACTCACATACACATACACACTCACACAAGGACACACACATTCACGCGTACACACGCTCACACACACACACACAGCAAACTTCCCAGGAGCCGCTGTGCTCCGGCCCTGGCCCAAGCAGGATGGCCGGCCGTGCCCAGCTGGCTGCAGAGCAGGCCTCAGGGCAGAGGCCTGGGAGGGACACTCCACCATCCTGCGGGACAGGCTCCCTTTGCTGCTCTATTCCTGGCCGCCTGACTCGGTGGGACACACCCTTCGCGGGCGGGGGGCTGCAAACAGACTCAGAGCTGGCCCCTGGACATTGGACACCTCAGTCTGGAAAGCCAGGAGGGGCCCACGGGCCTTCCACACCCAGCACCGTTGGGTCTCCGGTGCCCCCCCCAAGGACCATGGGGTGGGCGGGAGCCCAAACCTATTTACAGCCCTTCCGGTGGACACCGTTGAAAACCGCCCTCACGTGCTCGCGGGTGCCCCCAAACAGGGCCCCCCACCCCTCGCCTTCCTGTCCACACCAAGTGCCCGCAGCTCTGGGATGGTCTTGAGGGTGAGCCGGGAAGGGACGCGCTCAGGCTCTGCCCTCGCCACCGCTGGTGAGCCTGGGCACCCAGGCTGTCCGCCACTGGAGGCAGACCTGGAGTGAACCCTGGAGCCTGGGGTGAGCGGCTCCCTCGAGGGCGGGGCCGCATTCTGCAGCTGCTCTGGAAGCCAGAGCTCTCCCGAGGGTGGGGGCGGCCTGCCAGGCTCCGTGCGCTGCAGATGCCCTCCCTGGAACCTCGCCTGTGGCCGCCGTCAGCTCAGGGAGGGTGAGGACCGGTTCCCTCCACAGCTCCCGTGGGAGCCCCGTGCCCCTTGGGGAGGCTCGGGCGTTGGAGCGGGCGGTAAGAGGGAAGGCCCAGGAGTGCTCGCGGAGCCCGGAGCTGTTTCTGAGTCCCTCCTTCAGGAGGGGATCCCCGTGCCAACAGCCCAAACGCCATCCGTGCCTGAACAGAGACACTCTAGTGTTCCCCATGTACAGTGGAAGGACATCACCCAGCATCAAGGGGAGTGAAGGTCGGACACCTGCTGCGCGAGGATGAGCCTCGAGGAAGCCAGCCACAGAAGGCCACGCACGGTGTGACTCCATTTACAGGACATTTGCTGCTGGGGCTCCCCCGTGGCTCCTGCAGGGCTCCGGCTGGGCTGGGGGTAATTACTGTACGGGATTCCTCGGACGCTACTGTGCCAACGCACTGAATTTTACTAATGCCGAGACACGTGTTTGTTATATTTTAAAATCTTTGGGACTGGGGCGGGATGTCATAGTTCAGCCTTAGATGTCGTGAAACACTGTAATCAGTGGTGTCTTCAACTCAGTGAGACGTGAGAGCCCGCGTTCCTAGAACTCCTGTTTCCTTTCCATGGCAGACATCAACTTGGTTGGTGTTACTGCCAAAAACTTAAAAAACATTATAGATACGCATATATATAAAACACCTGGTGCTTTAATGATCTATGCCTGTGTAACAAATGATCCCAAAACTTAGCAGCTTACAAAACCATTTTATTTTCTCGCGCACTCAGCGGCGGGAAGGGCCATTCCTGAGGCCCACGTGCCCTCACGCGCCCCCGGGCAGGGCTGGCTTGGAGGCGGGCCCCGTAGGAGCCATGAGACCATACGTGGCCTTGGGTAGAAGGACTTCCACCTTGGTGGCTGAAAGCTTGCAAAGCCTATGTTCCAAGACCGCAAGGCAGAGCTGCAAGGCCTCTGGCGGGCTGGCCTCGGGAGACACGTGGCATCCCCTCTGGGCTGCGTGTGGCCGGGGCTGAGGGCACGGGTGTCAGGAGGCAGGACTGGGTGCCGTGTGGGGGGCCAGCTCCCATTCCAGCAGTGACTGTGGCCTCCTTCATGATGCGTCCCGGCTTCAGGAAATGACACCGACTGCATCTATGACGTCATGCCCTGTCCTCAGTCACAAGTAAACAGACACACACGGTCCTGTCCTCATGGCGGTTACGCCCAGTGGGAGGGGGTGGGGCAAACAGCAAGCGGACGTGAACAGGATCGCTGCAGTAGGGATCATCGGTGTAAAGAAGGACCTCGGTGGAGGATGGAAATGCTAGAAAGGATGGTCACGAAGGCCTCTCTGAGATGCTGCGGGACAGTCAGGCTGAATGATGAGCAGGAACGGATTCTCTGGGAGAAGAGCATTGGGGGTGAAGGCAACAGCATGTGCAAAGGCTGTGGGGTGGACCGGGGGATGGAGGAAGGGTGGTAGGAAGGGTGAGCCGTGGAGGAACTTGGGAGGGGGCTGGACCAGCAGGTGTTGGGGACTGTGGTAAATGGCATGGGCTTCATCCCAAGGGCACTGGGACTGACCCGAGGGCTTGTCCCAAGGCAGGGGTCACTGGGTAGGTGAGTTACGTGTGGCTTGCGACCAGCTGGGTGCAGCCCGAGGAGAGGAGGATCCGCAGGGCCAGCGTGCCCTCCGCACAACCACAGCACAGAGGGGGTGGGTACTGCCCCACTGTCCTCCCGGGCGTGCTGGCGCCTCAGGCGGCTCCCTCCTGGGGCTTCTCCCTCTCGCCCACACATGGGTCATGCATCTCACATCCACACCAGGAAACCACATGCCTTTGCAGGGCGGGAGGGGGAGGCCCAGGGGCTCCGCCAGCAGGTCAGAGAGGACAGGGCTGGGGCGCTGCATGAAATCAGCTACAAGAAAGCATCTCCCAAGAGAAGCCTCCAAAACTCAACTTGGAGAGGGCCCATCAGTCTCTCTGTGCTGTTCCCAACATGTCTTTAAAAAAACGAGACCTGGGGCGCCCGTCAGTACGAGGGAAGCAGTTACCCTCAGAATTCCAAAAACATCAAACCTTTGATGGTGGGACCCTCCGAACCTGCCGTCCTACCGAGCCTTCTCGACTTTATTTTTTACTCATTCATAACTCCTTTAGCCTCCCCGGAAAGAGTGGGGTATACAATTGGCGCATAATAAATGCTCGCTACTTATGGGACCGTGGTAGACAGAAGGACGCCATCTTCTGCAACCTGCAGTCTGTGACTCTGTGTTACCTGCCTCGGCAAGAGGGTCTTCGCAGGTGTGGCTGAGGATAAGGACCCCGAGATGGAGAAGGTGCTGGTGGGCCCAGGCTGATCACGGAGAGCTTTTCCCAATGACAAGACGACAAGAGTCAGGGAGGGGCACGTTCTCTTGGGGTATACGCACTATTATCTTTGAGATGGGGTGGTTTCAACCAGGACTTTCTCATTTGTGTCCCTAAGACCCAGCTCCACGTGGCTGAAGACACCAACACACAGACGGAGTGTACGGACTCACGGGGATGGAGACGGTTCGATTCGTGTGCTGTCATGGAAACCTCCTCCCAGTCCTGCTCCCTTTCAAGTGCCCCCATTCCCACATGTGGCCTCCGCAGCGTCCCCCTGCAGGGCCCCAGCTCACAGCCCCTGTTTGGGCCCGGGGGACACAGAACCTTCTCACTTTCTCTCCTGCACCTGTGCGAGCAGAGGCTCTCCGCCCGAGGCTTATCGGCTAGGACTGGCTCACGGGCCTCTCCCCAAACCAGTCGCATGGCCAGAGAGACTCAGTGCTCCAGAGGACCAGCTGTGACTCATGGCCAGCGATGCAGCGTGTGAGGAAGGGGAGAAGGGGGTGCCTCACAAAGCTTAGGGTACCGCCACTTGAATTTGGACAGACGCTGAAGCCCAAAACAATGGTGCCCTCCGGGAGTAGTGGGAACTCACTGGTTGACTGGAGGGCCGGCCTGTGACCGCCCAGGACAGGGTGGTGTCTGTGGGTGCCGGGCCAGCAGATACAGAAATGACGTTCCCAGGGAGCCCCCAGGTCATGAGAAGTGGATGTGGTCGCCATCCCTTTATTCCCATGTGAAAGTCTCCCTCTGGCTCTGGGCACGGGCACTGGCCCCTGGGGTCTTCTCCAGTCCTGGTCTCTCTGCAAACAGCCCTGCTGTCCTGCAGCTGTCCTCTTGGAGCGACTCCTGATTGTTTTCGGTCATGCCGGGACTGGGAACATTCACTCCTGGGTTTGTTTTCACAGAGTGTGCAAACTGGAGTCTTGGCCTTAAACCAGGGAAATGATCGACTTTTTCCATCCACCCACTGCCATCCCCAACTGGTCTCCAGAAGAGCCCTGGGAACACTGTGGGCAGGATTCTGATGAGCCGGAAGGTGCTCCGGCCGAGCTCGGCTTGCCGGCCCCCCCTCAGCTCCCGCCCACCCCCACTGGGCTGGCCTTCTCGGCTGTTCCCCTCCTTCCCGTGAGTGGGGAGTATCCTCTCCCAGCTACCCAGGGACCTCGTTAGGGTGCTCAGCGATGGTTCCACAGGTGGAGACACCGTTGGGACTCAGAGCCCCGGGCCCAGGCCCGTCATCAGTCTATAGGTCTCCGTGGTACCGCCCGCCGTCAGGGTCACTACTACCAGACCGAAGGCCAGAATGCGTTCACCCCGGGATGTCAGCCCTTCGTGCCGCAGGAGAGCGTGAGTCACCGCAAATTCTGCTCAGGCTACACTCGGCTGGCACAGCCCGATGAAAATACTTTGGGCTAATTTATTTGGCAACAGCATCAAAGCCCAAAGAGGACCAAGTCCAAATTTTCTCCTCTTTTAAAAATAAAATAAAATAGAAACAAAAGCAAATCCTGGCATGAAGAGAAGCAACTGTGATTAGCTTTCATCGTCTGTGTTTGCTAGGATGGACGTGACCCGCGTCTGGTGTTCTCACCACGGCCTCCGTACCTAACACAGTGCCCAGCACACAGTAGGCGCTCAAGAGAGACGTGCTCGATGGTGCACCGGTTTCTCCAGATGAGAAACCACCCCGGGCTAACTGGCACGAGACACTATCTCACAATACTCGTGGGTTCTGTGGGTTAAGGGCGGGGATAAGGGCATGAGCGATGGTTCAGCTCGGCTCTGCCGCATCGGAGAGTGGGGGCGACTCGGCGGCTGGACGCTGGAAACACCTGGAGGTCCCGTCACTCACCTGTCGGGTTGGGTGCTGGCTGGCTGGCAGCGGGGACCTCGGCGAGGCTGTGGGCCGCACAGCTGTGCAGGACTGGTCCGTGTGCCCCTCCCGCAGCGGAGAGCGTGGACTTCCTCGCAGTCTGGCCGCAGGGTCGTGGGACGAGCATCTTGCTGCACCGTCATCAGTGACTTATTCTTGGAGTGACGTGGCGTCGCCTCCACAGCCCGCAGCCTACTGAATTCAAGGGAGCACAGGCCTCGCCGCTCAATCAGTCATACTTCGATTGAGTGCCGTGCAATCTTCCTCAGGCGGTGCGTGGCTCCGATCCGGAGAGGGTGGTAAACCGAGGCATCTTTGCAGCGATGCTTAATGCCATTCAAGGTCTTCCCAAGTAGCCTTAAGCACCACTAAAAAGTGGACAGATTGACCTCGAATTCAGAATAGGATCAAAAGCATCTTCCTTGAGAAAGCCGTGGACCAGCTGGGGTGGAACGCAGGACTGAGGAACGGCGAAGCCTGGTCAGGGTCCGCATCGCGGCGAGGATGTTGTCCTGCAGTTTTGCAAGATGACAAAGTGAGGGAAGATCAACGGGCTCTCTCTGTATTATTTTTTATGACCCTCTAATTATATCAACGAAAATTTCAGTTAGAAGAACGTGAAGCCAGTTGGGACGCTGGGGGGCTCAGTGGGTGAAGCGTCCAACTCATCTCGGCTCGGGTCGTGATCTCGGGGTCGTGAGCTTGAGCCCCGTGTTGGGCTCCACGTAAAAAAAAGAATGTGAAGCCAGGCTCCCGGGGTTCAAATCTGGATTCTGTCACTCACGAGCTGGGTAAGTGCAGACCCAACACACTTCTCAGGACCCAGTTTCTCCCTTGTAAATGGGGCTAATGACAGAACAGACACAGAGCCGATGCCCGTGAAGGGTGAGGAGTGACAGCCCGTGTGCGGCCCTCCTCGAGACGGGACGAAACCCCTTTCCTTGGGGCCCACAGGCACGCGCCGGGACTCATGTTCCGGACAAGCAAAGGAAACAGCTGGAGACCACCCTGGGAAGACCCCCACGCCGGAGGCCTGTCTGCCATAGAGACCACCGGAAAGGCATCCGTCGGCCAGAGCACGGGGGCTGCAGAAGAGTCCCGAGACATCGGTGCGAGGAGCCAAGGAGGAAAGAGATTGCAGGTGTTTGAAATACCTGCTCTGCGGCAGGGGGTGCACACGCAGGGGACCCCACGCGTCCACCTGGCTGACAGCCTGCGAGCCGGCCCCTTTCCCAGACGCGGAGAAGTCATACAAATCTGTGACTGGAGGAAGACACCAGGTGCCAGGCTCTCTGGCTCAGTTCTCATATTTAATACTCACAGCAACTTATAAGACACTATCGTGATTTTTCTCTCTTGACAGATTAGTCCGTGGAGGCTCAGAGAGGCTGCCGTTTGCCTAAGGCCACACAGCTCCCCGGTGCGGGAAACAGGGTTTGCAGCCAGTTGGCTGGTTTGGAAGTCTGGTTTCTTCTGCCAGTCCTCCCCCTCCTCCTCCTCCCCCACCTCCTCCACCTTGCTGCCAGTTCCAGGGTGGATGGACCCCTAGCGTTTGCGGTGCTCCCCTGAGGAGGTTTGGGGCTAACTCACGCAGGTGCTGATGGCTGGAGCCATGCTGCCTGACCTCTGGTGTCGCGGGTGCTGTGACTGACGGCTGTGGAGCCCTCCCGCCTGCCCCTCGGAGCTCCGCTGGGGTCGGCTGTGCCTGCCAGCTGTCACGCTCACACTGGTGAGGACAGTCCCGGAGAGGCACAAAGCAGGGCTCTTCAGCTAGGCCACCTGCATTTAAATCTCAGCGGGATGACCCTGGCCTCAGTGGCCTCAACTGTAAAATGGGCACCATAAGAATGCCGACATCACGGGGGATCTTTTCAGAATTAAACGAGGTGATGTGTGCAAAGAGTGTTGGTTTCCCCCAAGAAAAATCTAGATAATGTTAGTAAAAGAAAGGGAGGTGCTACCTGGTGACCGAAAGTCATAAAGGTTCAAAGCTCTTCCTTCCTACACCTGAAATGTATGCCACATCCCCCAGAAGCCCTGCTGTGCACTCATGCCTGCTGTGTGTGCCCACACTGCAACCCTGTCCCTCTCATTCGTGGGCGGGGTGGGGAGCATTTTAAAGCCTCTGCAGGACTCTCCCACACAGACAGGGAGCGGCGTGTTTCCTCTCCCTCTCCACCCTGCCAGGCCTCAAAGGGAACTTCACTCCTGGGGCTCCCTTGCCATCTGGCTTTAGGAAGGTTCTAACAGAGGGGCCCCTGGAAGGCAGACATCTGGAGGGTGGAGCAGGGGGAGGTCAGCATCTTTCTCCTCGCTCTCTGCTCTGGCAGAGGCAACCTTTCCTTGTGGCTCCAGCCCCCACTTCATGGGTCCTGCTCCCGTCCCGGAAGCCCCAGTCCCAGGTATAACTCCAGCTGATGTCCCAGGTCAGGTGGCACCACCCCCTGCAGCCCAGGGGGGCGGCGGCTCCCTGCCCGTGCTAACGTTGGGGCTGCACCATGCCTGGCTTGGGTCCTGCGGCATCCCACGGGGTGGGGTGCAGTCCGAAGCCAGGCGTTCCGGGGAAGCAGCAGCCTCGGGTCTTGGACCACAGCATCCCTGACCTGTGGGGCCCCTTGCGCACAAACCCAGATACTCTTTGTAGTGGGTCAAATAGCACCAACAGACGTCATCCAGGTAGGACTGTGTGAGTCACACTAGATTAAGATGGGCCCTCAATCCAATGAGTGGTGTCCTTACATGAAGAGGAGGGAAGAGAGACACACACAAGGAAGGGGCCGTGCGACGAGGAGCCCCAGGGCTCGTCGGCCCCCCAGGACCCGGGAGAGGCGAGGAACAGATACTCTCTCAGCACCTCCGCAAGGAACGAACCCTACAACGCTTCCAATGAGGACTTCCAGCCTCCAGACTGGTGAGAGAGTGTGTTTCTGTTCCATGAAGCCCCCAACCCCATTGTTCTGCCATGTGCCACAGATGTCCTGGGAGAGTCACATGCTCTTTCTCTGGGGTCTGGTGTCACCGTCCTCCGGGGCCGGGACAGCACGCGGGGAAGTGACACAGTCGCCCTTTACGATCTGGCAAAGGGCAGAAAATAAACCTGATGAACGAGATAAGAATTCAAGTCGGTCTTGAATGACGGGGAGGAACAAGCCGAGGCCAGGCCCAGGCATTCCCCCAGCTCTGCTCGTCTGCCCGGGGCTAGAAACCGCCCCGCAGCCCTGCGCGCACAGGAAGACAGACGGCTGGCCGGAGCTGCCCGAGGCTGCTCCTGCAGGGAGAGCGGGGGCCTGGGTTTGCCGCAGACCCCAGTGCTCCTCAAGCCCTGGCCCAGACCAGCCGTCACTGACCCTCGTCACCAAACTCATGCTTCCTCATCAAGTGTGTGTCATGGAGACTGGTCGGCAGGGGAGGGGCCCTTGCACACACCCCTCCTTGTGGGGCAGAAACCCAAGCTGGAGGGGCAGGGTCGGGGTTTCCTTCCAGCTGGAGCCCCGAGGCATGCGTGCTGGGACCCTCCCAAGGAGTGGCTGTCTTCCCGCCCTCTGCCTCCACGGCTTTATCTGCCTGTGTTTCGTGGAGTGAAGCACGGCTTAGCACTATGGGTTGACCTGTGTCCCCCAAACAGACGATGTTGAAGCCCTAATTTGGAAATACCCCGAATATGATTAATTACAATGAGGTCCGAGCAGGGTAGGCAGGGCCGCTAAGCCCGTCGGACGGCAGTCACACAGGGCAGGCGGCCACGCGAGGACGAGGACGGGGCGGAGCATGCGGTGACACAGCGTGAGGCCAAGGGAGCCAGGATGGCCAGCATCCAACAGGGCAGGAAGAGGCAGGGAGGGATTCGCCTGGAGCCCGACGGGGGTGCACGCCGGGCAGATACCTCGATTGCTGACTCCCGGCCTCCGGAATTGTGCAAGAATAAGAGTTTATTGTTGCAAGACACCCAGTTGGTGGCACCTTGTTCGGCAACCCTGAGAAACCAGCACGTTTGGTAAATACAATGAGAGAAGTTTCTGCACTTGAGTGGAAATGGCAGGTCCCTCTGAAGGGCGAGAGCAAACAGCATCCCAGGTGCAGTAAATACTGGTTGTATTTGTTAAAGCCCGAGGGGTTTCCTAAGTTGCATGCACTCTCTCGCGGGCACACAGCTACGGCAGCTCCCTGCGCCGGCCCAGGCCGCGTGCCGTGGTGTACCCATGATAGCAGGCAGCCGCGTGTACGGGAGGCGTCCGCAGACCCCCTCCCAGGACCTGGCTCATCACTGAGTGTTGACAAGTGAGGGGAACAGGCAGGCCTGGCCCTTCCAGATGCCTATTTCAGCTTCATAGCAAGGCAGCCGTCTGCTCTCTGAGCTTGGCCGGCCTTGGGCCCGCAGGGAGCCGCTCAGAAAGCTTGCTGGCACACTCGCTGGAACGAACGGCGTAGGCCGGCCTGTCACCAGTCCTGGGGTGGTTCAGAAAAGCGGAGGTAGGAGGTCCTTCTCGGCTGATGCACACGCCCCAGGTGCTCTGGCTGTGAGCTGTGTGGGGTGGAGGCAGGCAGCTCCCGGGGGAGGAGTCGCTGGCTGGAACCCGGGAGAAGCGCTGGCAGGGAGAAGCGCTGGCAGGCCAGGCACGGCCGGCCGCCGTGCAGGGGATGGGCCAGGTGGAGGAGGGCACCTGGCCTCGGGGTCTTCATGGAGCAGAGGAGAGTACGGCAGAGCGTGTGTCTGAAACTTGGTACAGGCCTAGTTTGGGTGTGGGGCAGGAAGAGATTGCACGCGGAGAACACAACAGCGGCGCCATCACGTGTCCTCCCCCGCGGTGACATGGCTGGACCACGAGCAGAATGCATGCCAGCACGCGTTCATATGGTGTCTTTTGAAATCTCCCCGCTCCCAACCATGATTTCAGGATCCAGTGCGATCATCGGAGGAAAAGAACCAGGCTTCCTATTCGATCTAAAGTGTCACCCTGGGGGCGCCTGGGTGGCACAGCGGTTAAGCGTCTGCCTTCGGCTCAGGGCGTGATCCCGGCGTTACAGGATCGAGCCCCACGTCAGGCTCCTCCACTATGAGCCTGCTTCTTCCTCTCCCACTCCCCCTGCTTGTGTTCCCTCTCTCGCTGGCTATTTCTATCTCTGTCAAATAAATAAATAAAATCTTAAAAAAAAAAAATAAAGTGTCACCCTGGCAGACAGGACCTCGCTCGACGGATTCCTTACCCAAGCGCCCCCGTTTTCTGACGTCTGTACACTCCCGGGAAACGATTCTGTTAACGGTTTTCCGAGGTTCGTGTCGTGTTCATTCTCTATAGCTCTGTCTTAAGTTGCCAGACATTGTAGCCTTTTCCTACCTGGAAGGCGTGGCTTGAAGGCTCGGAGAGCTGGGGGGGGGGGGTCCTGCCGGGGCGAAGGTCAGGACAAAACTTCGGAAAGTATGGCCCCCAGGCCGTGGTGATCATGGAAGTCAGGGTCCACACCCGCCTCGAGGGGGTGCCAGATCAAGCCCCAGGTGTGCCTGCGGCCCCATACTTGGAGAATGAACTTGGCCCAGTGCTGTTTCTCACCGTCATTTACCAAAGTCCTGCTGTGTCTGGTTCCAGGGCCGGCACTCACTGAATCCTAACCGCCAGCTCTGTGTACCCGCCAGGGTACACCAGAGAAAGAGCACCAGTAGGAGATGGACGGACAGACGGATGGATGTATGGAGGAGCGATAGATAAAGAGATTTAGGGGACTGGCTCACACCAACGGGGGAGACGGCAAGTCTGAAATCCCAGGGCAGGCCCGCAGGCTGGAGACTCGGGCGGGATGTCTATGTCACAGTTCCGGGCAGAGTTTCTTCAGGAAACCTCAGCTTTTGCTCTCAAGGCCTTCAACTAATCAGTTAAAGACCACCCATGTTATCGAGGATAATTTCCTTCACTTAAAGTCAACCGACTGCAGATGCTAATACCATCCACAAAATACCTTCATAGCAGCACCGAGTTAGGGTTTGACAAAATCGTTGGAGAGCGTCACCAAATCAACACGTAAAACAAACCACCACGCTCTGTTTCCCAGATGAGAAGTTCATTAGAGGCTCAGAGAGGTCACCCACCTCACCCAAGCACACAGAGCCAGGCATGCATGGGGCAGACTGTAACACAGGGGTCTCTGCCATCCCCTAAGCTGCCACTGACCTGAGTCCTGGTACTGGGCACAGGCATGACCCCAATGCTGAGTGGGACTCAGGAAGGCAGAGCATCCCCCATCAAGCACACCCTGTTGCTCAGAGCTCTGTTGTCCCTCCTAAGAAGTTTCTCCATGTGAGGGGTCGGATGGCATGGGGCCCCTAGACACATTTGTGTCTGGTCAGTACCATGGACCCAGCAGCGCCCATGGGGGCCCACAGCCCATCTGTCCACCAGTTCAGTGACCACCTAACACTGGTCCAGGAACCACAGAGAAATGCAAAACACAGAAACAAAAACACCCACAAAAAACCTAAGCAAACAAAAATCCCAAGCACATAAAAAAACCAAAAAACCCAAGAGAGAGAGAGTTCTTGTCTGCAAAGAGACAACATCTTCAGAGTCCAAGTCACACAGAACACAACATCTCAGGCCACACTCTACGGCATGATCCTGATGACAGGGACAACAGAAGTTGGGAGGAAAGATGAGGAGGGGACAGTGAGCCCAGGATGGTTCCTGAAGGAGGGCAGGACTGGGCACTCAGCTGTGAGTCTCAGTGAAGTCACGGCAGGGTCTCTTCCACATGGGGGTCCCAGGATGGATTTATAAATCAAACGCAGTGCCTTTGATGACAGCATCCCTGTGCCCTGACAGGTGGTTTTAAGAGTGACCTATTTTATAAGCTGCTGTGGCAGTGCCAACCTGTGGCCCAGGGACCAGCAGGCTACTGCCCATGGGTCCTTAGGGCCAGCAGTGAGGCAGGAGGACCACCATGGCTTGCCCATGGGCCTCCCTCCTTTCATCCATGGCACCCCTACTCCCCTCCCTGCCAGGCCCCTCCCTGCTCGGCCCTCTGCAGCCCAGCCCCACCCTTGCCAACAGTCGGCTTTGAGGAAAGCAGGCAGTGCCCACAGGGAGAGACCGTGTTCTGCCCGAGTGGTGCTCAGAAGGGAGCGTCCCACGTCATCCTTCAAATGGAGCAGCATCTGGGGGCAGGACAGCAAATCCCACCTGCCCTCCTCTCCTTCACCTGGAGGCTCAATCTGGTTAGGGTTTCATTCCCTTCTGGAAGGCACCAGATGACCCTGGGACTTGGTAGTTACCCTGTCTGGTCCAGAGGTAGGGCTGCGTAAGGAGGCCTGGCTGGGTAGGAAGGTCTCAAGGACAGGGGCACTTGAGTCGGGGTATTAATTATGCCATGTTGGGTGAAATGCCCTGTGGCTGAGCACGCCGGAGGCGTTAGGGGTAGAGATAGTCTCTGTGGCCACACAGACCCCTCCGTCTGCTCCGGCTGACCGTCTGCACGCAGAAGCCCAGTGACTCACCTTCCCTTCACTTGGAGCGAGACCCCAAGGCAAAATCCCGTGAGAACCCTCCCCGTGGGTCGTAGGCCAGCATGCCGTGGGGCTTCACAGACAGACAAACAGTAATTACACTTCCCAACCCCTGCTCTGCACATGTAATTAGGCTCAATTCACACACAGGGAAACTGAGGCAGGGACCTTCACGGTCCCAACCGCGTGATGGGCTGTGTCTCCCAAGTGCTCTTGGCTCACTGTCTAACCCAGAAGCAGGGTCATCGCAGAGGAAGTGGGAGGTCTCCCCCAAGCCTGGGACCTAGGTCAGACACGGCCCAGAGGCCAGGCCCCACAAGAAGGACACAGCGAGTGGGGGGAGGGGTGTCCACCGAGAACGGGGCTGCAGGGGGTGGGGGCCAGTTGTCCCAGGCCGGTTTGCAGCCATATCCCAAGGTTTCTTGAGAAGCTGAAAGCCCCATTTTTATGCAACGATATTGCAATGGCTTAAAGTTCCTTAATCAATTCAAATATCTTGAAAACACAGAACAGGCCGAACAGCGCATGTGTGCCGTGGACACAGCCCTTAACAAACAGACGTGGCCTGTTTATCTAGACCCACGCAGTCCCGCAGAAGCCTGCGTTTGAAAGGTTCCACTAGCCACGTGTAAAAAGTACAGGGAAACAGGTATAGTTAATCGTGATAACATACTTACTTAACCCACAATCCAAAATAGCATAAGGTGTGATTGACACAGAGGTCATTAATGGGATGGGGGCCTTTGGGACCATGGGTGATGTTTCGCGCAGACGCATCCACGCGAACCGGCTTCGCTTCAGGCCAGGATAGGAGGACGGGCCCAGCGCAGGGGCTCGGGGCCGCCTTTCGGGACAGTACAGACCCCGTGGGACCACAGCGTCTAGCCCCATCCCTAAAGCACTCACCAGCCCCCTTCGCATACCCGCTGGAGAGCGTTTAGGGCCCCTGGACCGTGTCCATCTTCCTTACTTCTTCACCCTCTTTGACCTAAACCTACTGAAAGTCGCCACTTCTCTCTCTACCCCACCCCTGTCCCTCCCCACTTCCCACGGCCACCAGGGGCTCTTGGGGGAAGCGGGCATCTGACCTTATGTCACACACTCCTCCCTAGGGGCTCTGCTCTGCTCCCCACACTGCTGCGACCCTTCCGGACGCTGCTCCTTGATGGGTGCTGCTCCCTCCCCTCCTTGCCTTTCCGCGTTGTTCCGTCTGGAGAACGCCTACCCACCTTCCTAAGACTGTTTAAATGGTGTCTCTTCTGGGAATCCCTCCCGCACCCCCTCTTCTACCCCACAAAGCAGAACAAATCACCCCTGTCTTTATCCTTCCAGTCCTCAGTTAGAACACTTGCCACGGGGTCCTGCCTCTGAGTGTCTTCTCTCCGCTACGACCCATCAGGGCTGTTGGAGCGCACACCGGGCGGTGTTGCCGTATGTCCGCTGTGAGGGCTAAAAGGTGACCAAGGCATGAATGGGGTGGGGCCCTCTTTGTATCTGGCACCACCTGTAGCCTTCACATCCTGCCACTGCCCGCTGAGCCTGGCTATGATCATCCCCATTTTGCTGTTAAGAAACTCAGACTCAGAGAGGTTAAGCAACTTGTCCAAGGTCGCACAGCACTTAAGTGGCAGACAGGATCCAAACCCGGAAATCTGGTCCAACTATGACATTAGGCCACTTGTGACCTTCTGAATGGTGACAGGGACCGTGACTGAGCAATATTCTAGCTCATGACTGGCAGCCAGAATGGGTCACGTGCTTATCAAGGAAGGACATCGACAAAGAACTGAGAGAAGGTGTGCTTTGAGCCTCAGCACCCAGACCTCGGCCTGGCTCTCGGTGCACAGGTGAGACCATCACGGGTACCTTCTCGAAGTAGGAAGGGACCCTCCCATCTCTCCCCATCCCAATTCCCTTGTTTACCATCCTCATTGCACGCAGAAGCCGCTGAGCTTATCTTAAAGTCTTCTCTGTCTACTGCGTGTCCCCCGCTACAGTATGTGTCCCATGACCAGCAGGGGTCTTTCCTCCCTTGTCCGAGGCCGAGTCCACACGCCTGACACCGTGCCCAGCACAGAGGAGGCGCCCGTGTGGACCTGCTGAACAACCCAATGAATAGGGACTGAGTCTCTGGCTCCTGCCCAGACTCGGCCAATCAGCCTGGACAGAGGCAGGTCAGGCACCCGTGGGGTGGCACCCAGAGGGCATCAGAGTGTCACAGGGTGATGACAGCAAGTGACACGAGACTGGGAATCTGCTCCAAAGACGCAGGCAAGTGGAACCACCCCCCACTGGGATGCTCCAAGAGTCGGAAAAGGTTTCCCGTGAAGGTCCCGTCACAAATATGGGACATGTCGCGGGCCAGACGGTCTCTGGCGCCAACGTTCAAACCCACCACGGTCCTGCGAAAGCAGCCCTCTGCAAAATGCAAACGAACCGGTATGGCTGAGTGCCGATAAAACTTTATTTATAAAAGCAGGCACGGGGCAGATCCCAGGCCGCGGCTGCCGACTGCCAGCCTCGTCTCACGAGACAGCTTTCATGTAAATAGAGGAACTGAGCTGACAGCTAGCATGGTGTTTAAACATTACCCCAAAATACAGGGCAGGGGCATTTGATGCAAAGGATTTGTTTGCAAAGTTCTTACCTGTTTCAAATGTGCTGCACAATTCGAGCAAAGAGGTACGTGTCAAGAAGGAGTTTTTCGGCATTTCTGGCTCAAGCAGCCCCGGCCTGAGACAACAGAGTAAGTGGAGTTTACGATTAACTTTGCCAGGTTTAAACTCATCTTTTTTTGTTTTCTTTTTCTTTCTAAATTCTTAAACTGGGGAGCGGGTGGTCATTGTTTCCAATTTTGCTCTCCTGAGACTCTGTTAATATTCGCTGTGTCCCCGCCCTCGCCCGAGCTCGCGCAGTGCGAGCATACATGAAGCAGCCACAGGCATCTGCCTCCCCACTGGCCGCACTCCGCCAAAACGCCCTCTTCCCCAGCCTTCGGGGTGGGGGTCGGGGGTCGTGCTGGGGGCACAGGAGCCGCTCAGTGCACAGGCACCAAACTGATGTGAATTGAGCTTGTCTTACCTCCTGAGAGCAGGACAGGAAGGAAGCGACGCCAAGTGCAGCCGTGGTGATTTCCGTGGGAGGTCGGCCCTCTCTGATGGGGGAGAAGGTAGAACTCTGCCCATCTCGTGGTCCCGCAATCTTTCTCTCCAGCAACCCTTCTGCGTCCGTGTTTCATGTCGGATGGCACATGCCTGGGCCCACCAGAGGCAGGAGGAGGGAGCAGAAAATACTCCCCACATCCTTCCAAACCCAGGATCTAGGAGCTGAGAGGCCCTGGTCTACAAAGTGCGGCTCGTGGCTTTGTCCCCACGCATCGTGCCAGGCACCTATGCTCCGCGAGGCATCAGGGCCGCGTAGCTTCCTGAACCACATCAAAAGCACTTTGCAATGATGCGTTTTGCGCTATGAAACCTGAAACCGTCAGTGGGCCACTGTGAGGCTGTTAAGGGAGGCACTCTTGGGGCCCAGCGGACAGGCGTCAAGCTGCCAAAGCACGGTGACGTGAGCGTCTTCCTCAGGGGGATCCCTGTGGCCGGAAGCCTGTGTTCTCCCAGACGCCTGTCCCAGCAGCTCTGGGATGGGGCCGCCTGTGTGCCCTCGTGGGGACATCGGCATGGGAAAAGCAGACCCCCCTGGTTTCAACCACACCTCTGCAAGCAGCCCCCGGACCCCAGCGAGGAGCTCACCAGATAGCCGTGCGGTGATGAAAAGATGGTGTCTGGGCACCGTCCCCGAGGAATATGCATCGCAGATGGCTGCCGCCCTGACTTCACTGCCTCGAGCAGCCTCTGGGGGACGGGAGCCTCCTGAGGAGCCAAAGTGGACCCTACGGACCCCATTCCCTTCCTCCCTCGCTGGCTGAGACCCAGCGTCCCTGGATATCTGCCCCCCTCCCCGGGCTCCATGGGGCACATCCCAGCTGATCGGCACCCATCACAGTGCCTTATTCCCCAGCCTCCGTCGAAGCTTCATCCCTTCTATCCAGACAGAGGAGCCTTTTTCGGTCTAAGCCCCTTCAGCTGGGTTTTGTCACTTACCGTCATGACTCCTACCGAACGCGGTGAATAGCAAGACATCCAGAGACAGCACCGTGTGTGGGGCCTGCACTGGAGGCTGCGATCAGCTTTTTTCAAGAATCATTTCACTTAAATCCTTTCAATGACCTTTTGGAGGACACAACTCGCCTCTTAGGGATAAGGAGCAGGTGCTCAGAAAGATCTATGAGACATCTAAGGCCATCCACAAGGGAGCCACCAGCACTCGCATGTTCGAGGGAAAGGGGGCCCTACCAGGGGCACGCGAGCTGGGAGCCCGCGGCCTGCATCGCATCCTGACCCTGGGGCTCAGCAGCCGCGTGGCCTTGGCCAAGTTCCTCAGGCTCCAAAGGCCCCTGTTCCTCATCTCTAAACCGGGCATCTCCCCTGGACCGGCTTTGCGGGGTGCCTGTAAGTGAGTCGCCCCGCAGGAGAGTCTCAGCTGGCTTCTGCCCTTGCTGGCATTTCCATTATTCACTTGGATGACTGTCCCTTTGTATCATTTCAGTCCTAACACTGTCCTCTCCCCAGACCTTGGCTGGCAAGTGTCACACCCCGGCCGTCTCTTCATGTGGCTCTGACCTTCCACCGACAGGGGAGCGCTGCACGGAGAACCTGACACTTACTGCCCCGCGGCATTGTCATAAGAGCTCCTGCATGTAGTGACATGATCCTCCCTGGGCTCTGGGGCACTGGAGCCCTAGTGGCGCCCATTTTTCAGCTGAGAAGACTGAGGCCTGAGACCAGAAGGACCGCTCCCTGGGTCGCGTGGTGGAAGGCAGTGGACAGGATTCTGCCCGAGAGCCCACACGCTTCATCACCCCCGCTGACGGCAGCCCCTGTGTTAGCCCACGTGGTTCCGGACTCAGCCAACCAAAGTCACGAGTGGGAGTGAGGTCCCCTCTTGCTTCTTTTTGAGGCAGGACCGCTCTGTCTCTCGAGGGATGGCTCCCTGTTTAATCTCCTTCTGTCACCTGTGCAGGGGCAGCGAGCCCGCGGGGGGCTGACCCCTTCCTTGGTTTCCATGTGGTGGCCCCGCTCCCCGGGACAGGCCATGAAAGGCTGCAGGGCTGGGGGGTGAAGCAGAAAGGAAACAGATGGGAACGTGAGTAATTAAATCAATATATCCCAAACCCAAGGCGGGGGGTGGGAGAGAAGCAAAACAATTGGGACAAAAAATGAGGTTTGAACTCATCCCTGGGCCTTCATTTCCAAAAGACTGTCCCTTAAGTCTGCGTGCCATCTGAACACGGCACAAAATGGAACACACGCACACGCTAGAGTCTCTTTTGTTTCGTTTCTCTGGAATTCTGTGATTTCTTTTTTCGTATAATTCTGCTTCCAAAAAAAAAAAAAAAAGCAGTCCCCTATAAGAATAATAGGTTTAAGTCCTTCTCCCAGGGGCCGGGTCTGCTGCAGGTTATGGGTCAATTTGTCTGTGTTCTGGAGCAAGCCTGTGCTAAGCTTTCCTATATTTTAAACAGATAATGTCCTTGTAATTTGGGAGCACTTACATGAAGGCCGGCTTTGTCCCCTGTTTTCAGTGTGTTTGCTGTTGCTGCCGTTGTGTTGAAAAAGAAATACTGTACCTTTAAATTAGGAGGGTCCGAGTAATCACCGTTGGGCAGTGAAAAGGCTAATGTGCTGTGGAGAACAAGGAGTTTAATCTAATTTAGTTGGAGAGTGTCTGTCTGCGGTGTTGTTTTTTGGAGTGTGGGAATAGCGGAGAGAAGCTGCCCCCTTGAATGGTCCCTCCTGAGCCAGAAACAGTGGGGAGCCCCGTAGACGCCAGTGATCCAAAGCCGGCCCTTGAAAGGGGGATTAGAGGCAAGCTCTGATTTGCAATTCACACTAATGCACCCCGTCGAAACTCTGGTAATATTTCAAACCACATTTCAGGGGACATGGCCCTAATATAGCTGCCTACGTTGAGTCGGAGCAAACCCACCCCATGCCGGTTACCCGTTTTACGGTGTGCGTGCTTTTTTGGCCGGGCTCCCTTCCCACCCCAAACAGGCAATCTGTGTACAAAGGAGTGTTTTTGGGTGTCCTTAAAACTTTTGCTCCTGTGGCTTTGCTGTGCTGGTCCTCTGTTGATAGACAAGTGTGTTTTCCTCAGCGAGGATCCCTTCGGAGGGCTGAAGGTGTTTTCCTTGGAGGAAAACACGGGGCGGGGGCAGGCTAACCGAGCCCCTGCTTGGTTAGAAATAGAATTTTCCCTGCCTGCTGCTTTTTTTTTTTTTTTTTTTAAATCTGATAATAAGTTTCAGCAGAAATGTACCGCAGGACGAGGTCAGGGCAATAGTGCCTCTTGGTATCAGAGACCCCTCTGCGTGTCAGGCAATTATCAGCAAATAGACGGCATTTTCGTCTGACTTGAAAGCAGAACTGGAGAAGTTCCCGATGAAATACACATATTAATGACGTTGGAAGATAAAAGAGCACACAACCCCCCTGTTTCACCGGATCACCAAACCTGTATGTGCCCGGAGAGATCATCCAAGCTGCAGCCCGCCGCGAGCCGCTGGGACAGCCTGAGCCACGTTTCATCTGAAACTTCCCCCAAACACGACCCTATTTCTTTCCATGAGCTTTGCAGATACTCTACAACTTCACTCTTGCAATTAGCCTGTAACGTGCAAAGTCTACGCTTTAATTTCTTTCTCTTGCTCAAAGTGTCAGCACTTTTATCTTAAAGAGATTATGTGGGTTTTCTCTAATCTCATTTCAGAGAGCCGAGCACAGTGCTTTATAATTTCCACTGACTATAACATAATAAGAAGAGATACAACTTTGATTTTTAGCAATACCCGTGTCAAAGCATTCTATACTTTGGCCTTTGCTAGAATGGGATGACACTCCCGCTCCTCAAATTCCCTTCCATCCAAAAATATTTAGGTATTGTTCAAAATATTGCCTGACTTCAGAAATAGTCCCTCTCAAAAACCTTCTACTTTTCTGGGTGAACGTTTGCAAGAACTTGAAGGTAGCTCGTGTTTAACAGTAGCTCTCCGATATATATGTATTTTTTGGGTGGTTGGGGTAAAAAAATACATATAGTATTCCTTATCCCTGCATGTTATTTGAGATCATGTTTAATTATAAAGTTTCATTAAAAACCTTTGCTCAAAATTTTAGAGGCCTAATAAGATTTCCATTAATTTAAACATATCACTATTCCCACGACAGCTCCAAATGCTTTCTTTTGCTTCTTTCATCCATGGTTAAATATGTAAATAAAATGTCTAAAGTCATTCTTCAAAGAAGACAAAGGAAAAAAGAGCTGAGGGGAAAGACAGCCATAAAATTCCTCCCAATTCTCCATAACATTTGCCAGAGGGGGGCCGGTTGCCAGCCAGGGCCGAGCAGCAGGGGACCCCGCTCCTCCTTACAATCGCACATCTCAAATCCCACACACAGGAAAAAAATAAAATAAAATATCTTTTCAGCTGGAGCCATCAAAAGGCCCTTTTCATTTATTAGTTACAGAGTTATCGTGCGGTTGCTCATTTCTCAGAGCCCTCGTTTTTCTATAATAATGTCTATTTGTTGGTTTCCGCCTCAGCTGGGCAGCGTGGAGCACTTCTGCAGACATTTTTATAAAAACGAGGGAAGAAAGCAATCTGAAGTGGTTATAGCTAAAATAATGGGTCTGAACATGGCCGAATTAAAATGGCACATAAAAGATCAATTAGGACGCACTTTCTCAAATAGCTCACGCCCACTCCTGGCGTTTGGCGCTCTCCCTTGCCGCCACAGTTTCTGAGGGACAGAAACAAAAAGGAAAAGAGACAAAATAGTGCCAATGGAAGACCTTGGCAAGGAAAATTCTGGAGAAGCCAAGTGATGCCCACCGAACCTTGTTTAACTTGAAGGGTTTGAAAATAAGTCACTAAACAAAATCATAAGTAAAATGGCAGTCTTTAAAAACGTGATTTTTTTTTAACGTGGGAAATAACACGGTTGAAGGTGGTGGTTCTGACGGCATTAGCGTTTCCTTCTTTTCCACTATCTGCCTCATTCCAGCCTCCTCCAACACCCCACAGTGAGAGTCAGGGACAGTGATTCAGGACCCGCTGCACAAAGCTGCCTATTAGTGCTGGGATCCTCGGCAAGCCCCAGCCTCAGTCTTCTGGGAGTTTACAGGGGGGAGGGGTGGTGGGTGGGTTGATGGTGGATAGGTGGTGTATGAATGGATGGGTGGGTGGATGGATGGATGGATGGATGGTGGATGGTGGGTGGGTGGATGGATGGATGGATGGATGGATGGTGGATAGGTGGTGGACGGACGGGTGTGTGGGTGGATGGCTAAGTGGATACAGGAGATCTCCCAAGTTCCTTACAGATGTAAAATAGTACCACTTGTCTTAAATAAAAGCCAATCTTCTTGAAAGCCTCCTCAGAGGAAATGCCCCACTTCTGCCACTGCTTACAAAAAGCTTCCCAGGGGAGGAGTGCCTGGTAGTAGCCTCTCCTTCCTGAGCGCTCCTAGAGGTAGCTGGCAAAACCCACAGCGCGTCCTCTTGCGGGGATCCATCCAGCTCTTCCAAAGCGGGGTGCAGGGCAGCAAGACCGAGGGGGCCGCATCAATCCCCAGGGACGTCTGTCCACACCGCACACCTCTCCAGTGCTGACCTCAGAAAGGAAGGGGTAAAAAGAAGGCCCGCTCCTCTGACCTCTCCTCCTGCCCGGCAGTCCTCCTACTGCTCCCTCTATACGTGATTCTGGGAGTCTTAGAGGAACTTAAAAAGATCCTGACCTCGAGGGCGTCTGAGAGAGACCCGGCCACCTCCTAGGGGAGCTGTTTATTTAAGGGTTACTATGCAATGCTAGGTGAAGCGCTTTGCATGCTCTTTTGGAGGTAAGGAGTGGGTGTGGGAGCCCACCCCGCACGCCCTGTGCATTAAACCGGCCGGCGGGGGCGTTGTGTTCCCAGTGACTTTGTCACAAACTGGCTCCATTATCAGGGGGGTGGGGGTGGAATTGGGGCGTCCGGCCAGGATGCTCCTTCACTTTCCATCGAAACCGAGTGGCGTGCGCGCCACCTCCCGCGGGAGTTGGGGACCCTCCGCGCGAGCTGACGCCGCGACCTCCCACCCCCAGCTCCGCATCGTCTTACGGGTCTGCAGCCCAGGAGGGCGCAGGCCGGGCAGATCACTCGCCAAATAATATAAATACCCGACGAGCGAATGACTTCCTATAATAAATAAACTCGGCCGCCTAGAAGAAATCACCAGCCCTGCCTGGCGCGAGGCCCCTACACTCCGCGGCTTTGTCGCGGGCGGGGGTCATTACACAAGCCAAGCCCCCACTTCCCGAGGCGGGGGTGGGGGGAACCCAAGTGCCCCAGGAGGCTGCCCTCCCTTCCCCCTCCCCGCTTTCGCCGCTGAGACCTCGGAGGAACGGCCCTAAAATCTGGATTCCCCGAGCCCCTCCCCCTGCCCTGAGCTCTTCTCTTTGAAATTTCAAAGAGAACCCCTCCCTGGAGCCGGAGCTGGGAGCGCAGGCCTGGTGACTCCGGGCCTCGGGAAGATGCGGGCAGGTTTACAAGCCGAGAGGCCACTTTATGGCCAGGGCTGTAAAACGCCAATCCCGCCTCGCTTTGAAAGCCCCCCGGCCCGGGGCCCACCGTCAGGGCGAGGGAAGATGCGCCCCCGGCCCCCCGCCGCGGACCACCCGCCCGCTCCCCTGGCCCGTCTCCGAACTTCGGCAATCCCGGCCCCTGGGCGCGGGGGACACCCGGGGCTTCCCCGGGCAGGGGCGCCGGCGGGGGCGGCGGGCGGCGGGCGGGGGCCGGGCGCGCGGGGGCGGAGGACGGACCGGCGGGGGGTCCGGCCCGCGGGGCGGCGGGAGCAGGCGCCGGGCCGGCTTTCTCATGCAAAGCGGCGACGGGGGCGGGGCGCGCGCCCGGGGGCGGGGCCTGTCGCCGCCCGGCTGCGCTCCCCCCTCGCCTTTTGCGCGTCTTCTCTGCCCGGGACGCGCGGCGCCGAGCAGCTGCGGCCCGGCCCGGCGAGGCCGGCGCGGGAGGGAGGAGCCGCCGCCAGCCGGCCGGCCACCGTGCGCCCGCGCCGCCGGCCTCCCGGACGCGCCACCTGGGCGCTCGCGGAAGATCCCAAAGTTTGTCGCGGCCGGGAGTCGCCGCCCGCCGGGAGCCCGGGGCCCGTCGTGCTTCCCGGTATTGTTGGCCAACTTTGCTCGTCTCCCCCGCGGCCCCCACCTCGGCGGAGGCCGGGGACGCGGAGCGCAGCGCTCGGGCCGGCCGAGCGGGCATGGGCGGGAGCCGGAGCGGGGACGGGGAGCCGGGGCCCGCAGCCCGAGCTGGGCAGCGGCGGCGCTAAGGGGAGCGGATCTCCCCGCCGGGGCATCTCCGACGGCAGCATGCCGCGTCCGGGCCCCCGCCTGTGGCTGGTCCTGCAGGTGATAGGTTCGTGCGCCGCCATCAGCTCCATGGACATGGAGCGTCCGGGCGACGGCAAGTGCCAACCCATCGAGATCCCGATGTGCAAGGACATTGGCTACAACATGACCCGTATGCCCAACCTGATGGGCCACGAGAACCAGCGCGAGGCCGCCATCCAGCTGCACGAGTTCGCGCCGCTGGTGGAGTACGGCTGCCACGGCCACCTCCGCTTCTTCCTGTGCTCGCTGTACGCGCCCATGTGCACAGAGCAAGTCTCCACCCCCATCCCCGCCTGCCGGGTCATGTGCGAGCAGGCCCGGCTGAAGTGCTCCCCGATCATGGAGCAGTTCAACTTCAAGTGGCCCGACTCCCTGGACTGCAGCAAACTCCCCAACAAGAACGACCCCAACTACTTGTGCATGGAGGCGCCCAACAACGGCTCGGACGAGCCCTCCCGGGGCTCGGGCCTGTTCCCGCCGCTCTTCCGGCCGCAGCGGCCGCACAGCGCGCAGGAGCACTCGCTCAGGGACGCGGGCCCGGGGCGCGCCAGCTGCGACAACCCGGGCAAGTTCCACCACGTGGAGAAGAGCGCGGCGTGCGCGCCGCTGTGCACGCCCGGCGTGGACGTGTACTGGAGCCGCGGCGACAAGCGCTTCGCCGTGGTCTGGCTGTCTGTCTGGGCTGTGCTGTGCTTCTTCTCCAGCGCCTTCACCGTGCTCACCTTCCTCATCGACCCAGCGCGCTTCAGGTACCCCGAGCGCCCCATCATCTTCCTCTCCATGTGCTACTGCGTCTACTCGGTGGGCTACATCATCCGCCTCTTTGCGGGCGCTGAGAGCATCGCCTGCGACCGGGACAGCGGGCAGCTCTATGTCATCCAGGAGGGGCTGGAGAGCACGGGTTGCACCCTCGTCTTCCTGGTCCTCTACTACTTCGGCATGGCCAGCTCGCTGTGGTGGGTGATTCTCACGCTCACCTGGTTCCTGGCTGCGGGCAAGAAGTGGGGCCACGAGGCCATCGAGGCCCACAGTAGCTACTTCCACCTGGCGGCCTGGGCCATCCCGGCCGTGAAGACCATCCTGCTCCTGGTGATGCGCAGGGTGGCGGGCGACGAGCTCACCGGCGTGTGCTACGTGGGCAGCATGGACGTGAACGCCCTCACCGGCTTCGTGCTCATCCCGCTGGCCTGCTACCTGGTCATCGGCACTTCCTTCATCCTCTCCGGCTTCGTGGCCCTCTTCCACATCCGCAGGGTGATGAAGACCGGTGGGGAGAACACCGACAAACTGGAGAAGCTCATGGTGAGGATCGGAGTCTTCTCCGTGCTCTACACCGTGCCGGCCACCTGTGTGATCGCCTGTTACTTTTACGAACGCCTCAACGTGGAGTACTGGAAAATCCTGGCCGCTCAGCACAAGTGCAAAATGAACAACCAGACCAAAAGTCTGGACTGCGTGATGGCCGCGTCCATCCCGGCCGTGGAGATCTTCATGGTGAAGATCTTCATGCTACTGGTGGTGGGCATCACCAGCGGGATGTGGATCTGGACGTCCAAGACCCTGCAGTCCTGGCAGAACGTTTGCAGCCGCAGGTTCAAGAAGAGCAGGAGGAAGCCCGCCAGCGTCATCACCAACAGTGGGATTTACAAAAAAGCCCAGCATCCCCAAAAAACCCATCTCGGGAAATATGAAATCCCTGCCCAGCCTCCCACCTGTGTGTGAACTGGCTTGGGGCAGGGGGGGAGCGGGGAGGGAAGGCCGGAGTGGAAAACTTTCCCAGACAGGATACAGTGGCAGTCAGAGCCAAAACGTGGTGCTTTTCCTGGTTGGTTCGTTGGTTGGTTGTTTTTTTGTTTTGTTTTGTTTTTTTAATAAAAGTAAAAGAAAAAAAGTTCTTACCCTGAAATTCAGGATGCTGTGATACACTGAAAGTAACAATGTGCTTACAGGCTTTTCGTTTTGTTTTGTTTCCAGAAGGAGAGCTCCTCGGTTACGTAGCCTCTCGTGTAACTAATTTGTGGTCAAGTAGTTGATTCAGCCCCAGAAGAAGACTTTTGTGTAGAAACTTCCATAAAGAAATAGCTGTGTGTTTGAGTGGCTTTGCCACCATTTACAAGTCAGAGGAGAGGTAGCTTCTTTGTACCTGAAAGAACTTCTGCTGGGAGCATTGAGGGAGAGAGGAGGGGGGGAGAGAGAGAGAGAGAGAGAGAGGCAAAGTGGGTCTCCAGCGAGGAACCATCCCGGGGGCCCACCCCCAGGAAGGCTGTGTGTGGGACAGCAGCTTCTGTGCAGACAGGAAGAAAGGGGAGCCCTGACAATTTAACACACTCCAGTGGGTTTGGAGTCACTTAAAATAGACTCCAGCCTCTAGCCTTCACAAATGGGTCTTTCTCCAAGACAGAAACTTCCTAACCTAACATTTGCAAATGCAAACAATGTGCAATACATTTCTTCCCTCTTTCCGTGAAAATGAAAAGAGAAACAAGTATTTTGCTGTATGTAAAGACAACAAAAGAAATCTCAACAAAAGCCCGGAGAGGCCCAGCCCTCAGAAACCCTCTAGTGTTACATTTTGTGGCTTTTTAATGGAAACCAAGCCAATGTTATACACGTTTGGACTGATTTGTGGAAAGGAGGGGGGAAAGGGGAGAAAGATCATTCAGAAGTCTCCAAAGGGCTTATTGACTCTTTCTATTGTTAAACAAATGGTTTCCATGAATAGCTCTAGAAGGACCGGACAAGTGTAGTTGATTCTCCCCACCACCCCAGGGAAGAGTGGTCCTGCTTGTGTATATTTGTAATATATGATATTTTTCATGTGCCACTATTTTATTAAAAATAAAGTATGTTCTTTAGTTTGGTGCTGGTCCCTTGTGCGTTGTGAGGTTCCCCTTCCCTGAGTGTGGAGAGAGCACAGCAAACTTTCTCCCTCTGCCAGCTTTTCAAGCAAATCCTGAGTTGTGTACCTCTATCTAGAGATTACCGGTTATCCGTATGAAATGGCAGAAGGGCGGGTGGCAAGGTGGGCAGGATAATTTAATTTCGAGTTTCGGTGGAATGACATGCAAGAGATGTGGAAGGGCTGGAAATCGTTGCTGTGACGTTGGTAGCTGGATGTGAGGGCCTGGTTGTCGACACCCTTCCTCAGGGAGCGTCTGGGCTACTAAGTGTGGCTCAGTCCTGGTGAGCCCGGACCGGCCTCGCGTGACGTCTCCGGGGAATGGGTCCAGCCAAGTCAGAGAATTAAATCAGAGTAGTGATCAGCCCCCCAGTGGGCCTGCTGGGGTCACGTGGTACCTAGACAGAGTTCTGTGCATTAGTCCCAAGTGGACTGGCTTTGCAGCAAGTCTAGGACGTGTTTACAAAACAGATTATAGACCCGGACGGGAAAAAATCTCTGCCCAGGGAGGCGGGTGGTTAAGGAGAAGTCAGTGAGCTCTGTATGTCTGTGAACTTGGTTCTTCTCCTGTGTCTGCTGTTGGAGCTGTAGAGACCTAGAGTGGCCCAGGTTCAGCGGTCAGAGGCACAGCTGAGCTTGAGTCCTAACACGAAGGATCCAAGGGCACAGTCCTGACCTCCTGCCGTGGGAAGTCAGCAGAATAAACCAAGCTGTCCGTGGGGTCGTGCTGATGTCAAGCTCCCAGCTGAACAAAGAGCCCTTACGAATTTCAAGCATGTATTAAGCACTTTCTAAGAGGGACAGAAGCTTGGAGTCAGGGCAGCCTGTTTCCCGAAGAGGTGTGTAGGCGTTCAGCCTGATGACCGTAAGACCACCCTCACGTCGATACCAGAGCTGGGCAAAGGTACGGGTCGGTGTGCGAGGGCCGCCTCACCTGGACGTGTGTGGCCCTGGCCTGCCGGAGCAGGGACCTGGGTGGTTTGGGATCAAGTTCAGGAACCCAACTAGATAGGCAAAGTAATTTAAGATAAAATCCAGAACAGCCTAAAGTACATTAAAAAAAGAAGAAGAAGAAAGTTTTAAAAAATGCCCACAAACAAAAACCTATTTGTTGATTGAGCCTGCCCAGTGCCCCAGAAGACCATCTAGGGTGTGTGTGTGTACAGAAAGCTCCCTGTGGGCGACTCAGGAAGAATAAAAATGACGTGTTTGGAACAGAGCTTTGAAAAGTCTAGAAAGATAACAGTATCAGCTGCTGTGAGCGTCGAACTGACAATGATCCCCCAAATCCTCAGCTGTAAACCAACTGGATTCGTCGGCCACCTAGCACGTGCGCGTGTGTGGGGCAGACCTCAGTCCCGGGGAGAGCAGCGGGCCGGCCTTCGTAAGCACCTCTGCTGTTAGTCGTCTAGAATGTGTTCCAGTGTGCCCCCCCCCCCCGCCCCACTACAGGGTCCCTGGTCACAAATGTCTAAGGATTTTACATAAGGTCGGGCAGGGGCCCTGGGGCACCGCCTCTGCCTGGGATATGCACCCCTAGCCCCAGAAGGGACTTCTGAGCAAACTGCTGCTTGGGGCCGTCTCTCTAGGAGCCACAACCTGATTCGGGGTCACATACAGAGAATTCGTGAATTTCAGGAGAAGCGTTAAGGCTCCGAGGTGAGAAATCTGCAAACCCCGCTGCTGGGCCGTGGGTCCTCTGTAGCTGGACTCAGGACTTGGAAAGGAATGGTCGATTGCCTTAATGTGGAGATTTCTCAGCCTCCCGGCCTCAGCGCCGGGGAAATGGAAACCTGCTTCGGGTGACAGATCCGGGGGGTGAGGTCAGAGTTAGACGCGCGGAGAAGGTGGCTGCCCAAAATCACACTGCGGGCCATCCGGGCGTCCCTTCCTTTGGCACCCAGCCACTCACCACCTCGTCCGAGCCAGGGCCCGGGCAACGGGCAAGCGCACCCAGCCCTTGGCTTTGAGGTCACCGCCTGGTACCGGAGACCCGCACAGCGGGAAGGGGGCTCATGGGGGGCGCATCTCCGTGCGTACCTACTTTGAGTGGGGGAGGCCTCCCAAGAAGGGCTCAAAGTGCACGGAAAGCACAGAATCCAACCTGAATAATTTCGCGGCCAGAGCCGAAGTTAGGAACGGAATCAAAGCCTCCACGCGGACCTGGCCTGTGCCCGGGACCTAGCCGCAGGCCTCGGGGTGTAATTATAGCTCCAGCAGTAGCAGTGACAATCAGTCCAGCGGGGCTCTGGGAGCACGGCCCTTGTGCTGAGGGCTTTACAGGCTTGTCTCCTTTCATTCTCACTCAGGTGCTCTTACCAGCCCCACTTTACCCAGAGAGGTTCAGTAAATTCCCAGGGGCACACAGCAAATACAAGTTAGAGCCAGGACCGGAACCAGGCACCCTGATCCCAGATCCCAGATCCCAGAGCACCGACTCGGTCAGTAAATGTTGGATGAGGGGATGATGGCTAAGCACTTGATGCCGGTTTCCAGGTTTGGCAGTTAAATGGACTCGTTCAGTCGGCTGTCACGCTCTGGCCGTACTGTTCTGAGCCCCGTCTTACAGATGAGGACGAGAGACCACAGAGAAGGCAAGACACGGGCCCAAGGCCATGCGGGTAGCAAGCAGGGGCTGGGAATGTGGTTCCAAACCCACACTCCTGACTACTAGCCCACCCCCCACCCCAACCTGTGCATCAAGTAAATGGGGCTTGACGGGGGCCCTCCATGCCTGTGCTGTGAGCAAGAGGGCACAGGGCGCACTGGCACAGAATGCGCGTGGCCTTGCCGGCACGGGAGACGGGAGCAGAGGAGGGGGGTGTGGCGAATGGCCCTCTGCAGCGGTTGCAGAGTGAGCTGGGGAGTGGGCACCTGGAAGCAGGGGCAGCAGGGCTGGGTTCGTGCCAAGACAGGCCAGAGGGGACAAGCGGTCAGGGATGGCCACGGTTCTGACTTGGGGGGTCAGGTGGCATTTACCAAGACAGGAGGAAGGAAACACAAGTGTTGGTGGAGAATGGAAGATGGATGCAGGGTAGACAGTTAGGGTCAGAGGGGCCTCTGATACGTCCCGGGGGAGGTCAGTCTGCAGGCTGGGAAGGGGGCTGGAGGCACAGGTGGATGTCCCAAAATGGTCAGATTAGAGGGGAGGTTAACTAGGAGCAGAGAAAGGAGGAGGGGGAAGATGATAGAGGGAGGAGGGGGTAGGAAGGTAGGAAATAGGAAGTAGTGGGGAGGAAGGCAGAGGGGGAAGAGGGAGGAAGAGAGAGGAGGGAAGAGGAAGGAAGGGAGGAAGGAGCGGGGAGGAGGGCAGAGCAGGGAGGAAGAGAGGGAGAGAGGAGGGAGTGGGAAGGGGGGAGCACAGGTAGAGGAAGAGGAGGCCTCAGGGGGAGCTTGAGGAAGAGCAGTCCCCTAACTGCTGGACGGGGTTTCTCATCGCATACTGGAGGATAGCGGGAGATTATGTAATGGTCTCATCTTGAGTCTGAATACGTGATCCAGATAGAGGTAAGGGGAGCTCAGAGGCTGGAAGCCCAAGCATCCCTCCCCTCTACCCTGCCAAGCCCGAGCCCAGGCATTCACTTCTCTCTTTCATTTAACCCCAGGGCCACCCAAGAAAATTAAAATGATCTCCACAGGCCGATAGTCTTTAATGCTCTACCAGAGCTCGCGGGGATGCTGCTTTGAGACCGAAAACAGAAAACAAGTCAAGAAGTATTCTCCAAGGCGTAGATATTCTCCTATTTCCCGTATTATTTCCTTGAGAGGAAGAGAGGAGGACAGAAAGGAGGAGCAGATGGGGGCACCCGCGGGCACCTAAGCCTTACAGGGGTGGGGATAGAATATGGTTTGGGACTGAGCCCCGTCTCGCCCCTAGGAGCCCCGGTTCCAGCCTGACTCGGCCCTTGGACAAGCTGCTGGACTTTCCTGCCTCCACTGCTCCATCTATGAAATGGGGGTGTTGCTGGTGCCTCCCTCACTAGGTGCTCAGTGTCCTAAGTGACCTAATTTATTAGTGTGTGTTCTGCCCAGGTGTCCAGAGACCGAGTAAACTCCCATGTGCACAGCCCTCAGAGGGCGATCTGGCAGAGGGCAAACACTCCGTGAAGGCTGCCGGTATAATGCTTCTTGCCCCCCATCCCCCAGAAAGTCAAACCCAGCATGCTAATGAGTAATGATCTTTAAAAAGAATGAGGGATTTTTTTTTTTTCCCAGAAACACTCTCCCAATGCCGTGTTCGGGTTACACAGAATACCCACTGATCTTTCAAGTTGAAAAGGCAGGCGCGGTGTCTGTGCAGTTGGAGAATACGCTGTCTTCCTCTTTGAACGCAATAACATCACACTCACTTCGCAGGGAAGCGGACCTCAGGCGCGCACACCTCTGTCCGCAAATGCGCAGAGACGGCGGTAATGTGCCGATGGAGGAAGCACGGCCAGCCTTCAGGGAAGCTCGCGAACACACTCCGGCAACATAGTGCGGAGTGTTTTTTCATGTTTTATTAAGAGTGTGAAGGCCAAGCTGGAGGGAGGAGGGAAGGAGGCGTTTGAAATCTGCACAGATTAAGTTTCCGCTGCCAAGGTGAGCCTGGGTAATTGGGGACTCCAACAGTCCCGCCCCTGGGAAGGTGATGCCCCCAGACCCTGCAGATAACCACAGCCGAGGCGGACTTCTCAAAAGTCCCGGAGTTTCGCTTTGTTATTAGAAGACATTTTTTGCAGGGCGGAGGGCGGATACCAAGCTCATATCCAGAGGCTCTGGCGTGGAAACACTCCCTTCCGTCTCCCACGAAGGGACTTCTGCAGTCGGTGGCTTCAAGGAATGCTGTGATGATGGATGAGACTCTCTCAGGCGCTCTCTGGCGAGCGGGGTCTCTCCCAGCAGATGTCCTCAGACGGGGGGGGGGGGCACTTTATGGTGTTGGGGGAATGTTTGCACTAAGAAAAAAAGAAAAAAGAAGGAAGGAAAGAAACAAACCCACTAAAAAACCTATCCTAACAACGTTTTAGTATTTTAGGCAGAACTACAAAGTTATCACCCCTGACAGATGATCGATCGGCGTGCGCTTTGAAAGGTGGGTGCCGGTGATTACGAGGTGCAGGTGGCGACTTTGATCAGAAGAGACAAGCGCCGGGGTTGCCGGCACTCTCCTCCCTTGCTCACCCCCAGGGCAGCGCAGCACCTGTTTACCTCCCAGGCCCGCCCTCTCATAAAACACTTGGATTTTGCTGGCTTTGAGCAAGATTTTTCATTTGCAAATGGCTTTTCTTCCTACCACTCATCGGGAGCAATATTACCAACCTTGTGTCAATGCCATCTAGGTGTCCTTCGGATGTCAGGCCATAGCAGAAGGCTTAAATTCAGAAACCATTTAGGCCAGCTGAAACTTTTTTTTTCTTTCTTAAAGGGACTTTCTTAAGTATTGGGAAGATGAATGCCAACTTGCTCTTCCATGCATGGCCTAGCGCACAGAGAACATGAGAGATTTACAAAGGGTTCGTGATTCTCCTTTGCTAGAAGGGTGACACAGGTCTACACAGACAAAAACGAACACAACAAGAATGAAAGGAAAAGATCCATTGTAGAACGTACTATTCTTCTAGGGGCATCAAGATTGTACCCTTTTTTTTCAATTAATAAAGCCCAACGCTGCAGCAATGTTCAGGGGATTGAATCACATCTCTTGGGTAATAGAGGGCATTAGGGAGAAAAACGTAAGAGAGGAAGGGGCATCAGGAAAAGTTGGAAGTGTATTTTAATTTCCAGCCCAGCTCTGCCTTCTAAAGGTTTTATTCTTGTAGGTAAGATGATCCCATTGGGTGAAGGCTGTGCGTTATCACTCAGTCTGGTCAATGAGGTGGGATAGAAGACCGGGTGTGTGTAGATGGAAGTCAGGGAAGGTTCTAGGGAAGATTTTAATTCATAACAAAAGGACAGATGATGAGGAAGCCTGTCTATCCTTCTCCGGCATATAAGTAGTGTGTGAAAGCTGTACGTGGAGCTGTTGCAACCATTTTGTAACCGTGAGGCAATAAACTCGGTATTCAAGCCAGCACTCTGAGCATGGAAAAAGCCAACTTCATGATGACTTCATTAAGCTCCTGTACCTCCAGGCTTCTCGTTATTTGAGGTAATTAGCTACTTGCATTCTCTGAGAGTCCACAAGTTGGGTGTCCTATGACTGGTAGGAAAATATATTTGATATGGTCAACTAGTCCAGTGCTTCTGAAATCTTAATGTGCATGGAAATCACCTGGGGCTCTTGAGAAAACACAGATCCTAAATCTGTAGGTCTGAGTGGGACCCAAGAGTCTGCATTTGTAATAAAGTCGCAGGTGGTGTTGATGGTGCTGGTTCTCCTGACCTAGTTTGAGTGGCAACCCACCACCATGTGAAGTTTAAAGCTCCTGTGCCTTATTCCTGGCCAGGATTATACGGACTTCTCTTGGGCACAACCACTTGTGTGTCCTATCTTGGAGTAGCTCTCAGTCTTTAAACATGTCTTATGCTGAGTTAAAATCTGTCTCCTCATGACTGTTTCTTCTTGGCTCGACTTTGGCCACATGGTCTGCTCTACTTCGTTTCATCCATTTTCCACTTGAAAGCCCCGGTATCTTTAAAGTTGAGTATTACGTGCTCCGTGCGTCTATTTTGATTCTTAAAACTGTTGCCCAAACCACTTGGTTTCACCTTGCTGCCTGTCCTCACGGTATGTTGACCTCGTCTAGAGTCTTGTTCAGGAAGGGCGCACACAAGTGGATACAACTGTCCAGGAGCTGTCTAACAAGGACTCAATTCGGTGGGATCACAGGACATCTACAGCAAACATTACACACGATACTGGGACACGAGAGGCACTTTTAGGAAAGCCGGAATAGCACAAGGCTCTCCACTGTTATCTAACACTACCCTGGACGTGGTCGACCCCGCTGCAAGCCAAGAGAAGAAGAGAGAGTTTAAGACCATTGGAAGCTGTCATTATTTGCAGATGATGTGATTGAAAAGATAATTAGCTTAAAAGAGAATCCATCAGAATTGAATAGAATTGATGAGAAGACTAAGAGAAAACAAATCTACAGAATCAGCAGCTTCCTTATAAACGAGTTGAAAATATAAATGAAGTAAAGACCACTTTTGCAGAACCTACAAAAGGCCTGGGTTAACTATCAAGAAACAAACCGAGGAGGTGTGGGGCCTTTTGAAGAAAATGCCACGTGTTTCTGAAAAGCATAAATAATTGGCTAAATATTTGCAGAATTAGGTACCAGGTCAATATGTCCATTATCCCCAAATTAATTCCTAAATATAATGTAATTTCTATGTAAAAATCTGTATTTTTTTGGACTCTCCAAAATGATATTAAGCCATCAAATTTGAGCAAATACCCAAGGCAGGGAAAAAACTGAAACCATGGTAAGAAAGAGCTTAATTCTATCAATAGTCAATGCCCTTGGGGCGCCTGGGTGGCACAGCGGTTAAGCGTCTGCCTTCGGCTCAGGGCGTGATCCCAGCGTTATGGGATCGAGCCCCACATCAGGCTCCTCCGCTGTGAGCCTGCTTCTTCCTCTCCCACTCCCCCTGCTTGTGTTTCCTCTCTCGCTGGCTGTCTCTCTCTCTGTCGAATAAAGAAATAAAATCTTTTAAAAAAAATAGTCAATGCCCTTTAAGCTGCAGTGATGAAAATAGTATGGAAAAATAGCATTAAAATATGCAAATTGATGGGACAAAATGCAAGGTGCAGAAAGAGTCCTAAATGCATTGGGAACTGTATTTCAAACAAATAAGAAAGAATGGGTTATTCGATCAATAGCATTGAGGCTTGTTTTAGATTTGGGGACGTTTTTATATCAAATCTCTACCTCATACCTTTTATCAAAGTCCATTTGGGACTGTCAAAAAAATGAAAAGTAAAATTAATACTACCCTCAGGTGGAAAAGGTTATCTAAAATTTTCCTTCCATGGAAAGAAAATGCTGGCGAATACTGTGTATCACTTATCAGGAGTCTTCTTAGCACAACACCAAAGCCAAAGCCATTTTTAAAAAATCATGATTTGACTACATCTCAATTTAAAATTCTGTATGGCAAAATAATAATAAAAAAAATTCTCCATAAACAAAATAAAAAGCAAGAACTGTAGGTTCCCTCCCGGGTCTACAAATAGGCAATTCAGATGAGAAGAAATACCAATCATCTGTAAACCCATGGAAAGATAGTTAAACTCATCAGTGGTAATCAAAGGGTACGTGTGTGAAAAAAACATTATTTCTGCCTAAGAGATTGGCCCTTTCTTTTTAAGGCTGATAATACCTAGATTGGCTTGGGTGGAGAGAAATGGGGTCCCCATGCTACACGGGTGGTCTATAAAGTAGGTCACTCTCGGCAGAGCAAATGCAATGTGTATCCAACACCTTTGGAAATATACACACCCTGTGAGCCAACAATTCTACTTGTATTAAGTGTGTTGGAAATTGGGAACAACCTACATGAACACCAGCAGGCTGACTGGTCGATTCGACTGTGGTAAATCCTTAGACTATCGTGTAGTCATCGTAGTAATTATGTAGAAACATGTTATTAACATGGGCGAGGGGCCAATCGTAGGACTAACTGGCGGCCAGCAGCCACAATGGGCCAATACGACCCCTGGGCTGTTTGTGATCGGCGTGCGTTCTGATGGGTCTGTACCTACGTCACATCAGTTGTTAGACGTTGTGCATATTAATCCGCTGTTAATTGAACGAGGCAGGTTATATAACACATTCTGTGCATTACCATTTCCTTTTTTGTAAAATGGGCATGTGTACCATTGTGGATGGGAAGACTCACAGTGGTTATCTATGCTTGGCAGGATTCATGGATAATCTTCACCTTCTTCTTCATGCTTTCTCAATTTCAGTTTTTGGTGATAAATATGCATTATGTAGATAGACTGATAGGATGATAGATGAAGGATGGATGGATGGACTGATGGATGGATGGATGGACAGATGGAAGGGTGGATGGATGGATGGATGGATGGACAGATGGAAGGATGGATGGATGGATGGATGGATGGACAGATGGAAGGATGGATGGATGGATGGATGGATGGACAGATGGAAGGGTGGATGGATGGATGGATGGATGGACAGATGGAAGGGTGGATGGATGGATGGATGGATGGACAGATGGAAGGGTGGATGGATGGATGGATGGATGGACAGATGGAAGGGTGGATGGATGGATGGATGGATGGACAGATGGAAGGGTGGATGGATGGATGGATGGATGGACAGATGGAAGGGTGGATGGATGGATGGATGGATGGACAGATGGAAGGGTGGATGGATGGATGGATGGATGGACAGATGGAAGGGTGGATGGATGGATGGATGGATGGACAGATGGAAGGGTGGATGGATGGATGGATGGATGGACAGATGGAAGGGTGGATGGATGGATGGATGGATGGATGGATGGATGGATGGATGGATGGAAGGATGGATGGATGGATGGATGGATGGATGGACAGATGGAAGGGTGGATGGATGGATGGATGGATGGATGGATGGATGGATGGACGGACAGATGGAAGGATGGATGGATGGATGGATGGATGGATGGATGGAAGGATGGATGGATGGATGGATGGATGGACAGATGGAAGGGTGGATGGACAGATGGAAGGGTGGATGGATGGATGGGTGGGTGGATGGATGGATGGGATGGGTGAGAAAGAGTTTGCAAACTAGTAAAAACAATAGGATAATTGCCTATTTCCTTGTAGATCAGAGGCTGCAAATCCAAATGCCTTAGGGGCTCAGAAAACAAGGGGTGAAGCAGTTAGTGTGAGAAAAGCAACAAGGAGTGTTATAGGGTCTGTAGGATCTGTGTGTCCTATCTGAAAGGGTATCGATAGCTAAGGTCTAAACCATTGCAGCATTGCAGATTTGGGAGCTTGGTGTTAACAGAAATTCTGATTTTTCAAGATCAACCAGAAATCTTGATTTTTTTTAAGGGGGGGGTCAAGTCTCCCGCTTTTAAATGTGGACAATGAATCAAAACTTGTAAAAACAGTGTGCGGGACAAACAAGCCATGTGTGCTGGCCTCGCATGTGAATCCCCCGTTCTGGACCCCAGACTTTTGTTAATGTAAGTGAGAATTACACCAGCTTTCCAGTGGCTCCTGGTACGAATGACTGAAGTTGGGCTCTCTCTCTGCTGTCTTCCGCAAGTATGGGGCACCTCAACGGCGCCACCTCACCCTGTTCCCGTGAGAGAGCGCGTCCCCGCACCGAACACAAGGATTAGAGTTACCCTGTTCCCTTTCCTTCGCCAAGCTCACCTTCGCCCCTTTGCTCCTCTTTGGCTCCCTCTTCTTGGACGTGCTTGGTTCCGAGCTCTTTCTGACGCCTGTTCTGTCATTCAACATGTGTTGTTCTTTCCCAGTCTCTGTCGTCCAAAAGTCGACACATTTTTCCTGGGGCCTCCTAGCCTCACAAATTCATGGGTCCTCTCCTTGTGGGGGTGAGTGGGTCTTCCAATTCCCCAGGTCTGCTGTCTGGGAACGACCAGGTAACGGCTGGCCGACGGCAGGTGGTTCTCTGTCAGCCTGGCTTTATTTCCGGCCTGGGGTTCCGACGGCACGGGGGTGGCTCTGGGGGCATTGGCCTGTCCCTCAGCGCTGACGTTCTGGGGGGAATGCTGCAGAAGCGCGGGAGCTGCTTGTGGGTGCCACCGTGAGCCTCCTTCCCAGCTCCGCGTGCGGCCCGGCGGGACAGTCACACCACCGAAATCGGCAAGTCCCCCAGAGTGGGCTGTGCGACCCTTCGGGGAGCTGCCTGCTAAGCTTCTCCAACACGCCCCCTGACCCATCTTTGTCTGTATTCTCAGGTAGAAACCCAGGCAGCCTAGTCTTAAAGGTGTGAACAGAAGGGTATGTGTTATAGATAAATTTCTCACACCTCCCACGTTCTCATAGTTGCCTATGTATGTCCTATTCTTATAGTAATTACGACAACAAAGAGCAGAAACTGCAATTTTCTGCCCCCACCCCCCACCAGGATTCATTTGCCCCTTTTCATTCTGTGCGGGGGTCCGTGTGGTTAGGGGGATGCAGGCCCCACCTGGTATCCCCTGGCTCACTCCATCCAGCTCCCCGTGGAGGTGGGCACATCTCTGTCACGCGGGGGGCACAGGCCCTCCTTCCCTGGGGTGGGGGTGGGGGGTCAGGTAACATGGCTACACAGGACCTGAAAGCGTCACCACCATTTTTTGCTGGAATTAGGGCCGGCAGCCTGAAGACAGGGCCACCGCTCGGAGGGAAGGTATTTTCAGAGAATCCGAACCAAAGCTGTGCTCCCGTCATGAACCTCTGAGGCGATCTTTCTGTTAGATCTACCTCAGGCTTTTCAGTCCAGAAATTGCTTTTTAGACAGGACCGCAGGGTTTCCTGCTCCTCGCAAGCCCCTGACGCGGGAGCCCAAATCCGCACGGAAGCAGCTCGCCACTCTTTGGTCAGAGAGCCGAAAGGGGCGAGCGGATTCCTCGGCCGCTCTGTGGCCCGCAGCTCAAAGAGGATATTCTCGGCAACCCCTCGGCTTGCCGGTGACCTGCCGAGGCAGGATTCCGGAAGGCTGGGCTGGCTTGTTAGGCTCTGATGGCCTTGCTGATGGCTGGGGCATCTCCTTCCACTCTCACTTCCCTGGCGTATCCAGCACCTTGGCGGCCCTCTGCCGCACGGTGTCCCAAGCTCCAGGGCCCCCCTCGTGGGACGCCAGCCTTGACGCGGTCAGGGTCCACAGATAGACGGCCGCCTCTGCCCAGGGCGCGTGTCCCAGGGCCGGGTTCCTGGATATTGGGCGCACCCCCCCCCCCCGGGGGACTGTCTGTTGAAGGACTCTCAGAGCCCACCTAGATTCAAGGAGAGAAGTTGGTCCCCGCCAGGGAGACGGGGTGCACCGAGCTCACCCAGAGCACGGCATGAACATCCTCCCTCCACCCCCCACCACGGGCTGCCCGTCTTGGTGACTCTCTGTGGGATCATTTGTCCTTGTTAGAAGCGTGCGGTCCCTGTCTTTGGTGCGCGCTGATGTTTAGCCCCCAAAAAGGCTGCGTGGGGCGATTTTGTCCCACGTGCTGACGGGCTTGGAGCTGCTGGGGGA
Organism: Ursus maritimus; assembly: GCF_017311325.1. NCBI lineage: Eukaryota > Metazoa > Chordata > Mammalia > Carnivora > Ursidae > Ursus > Ursus maritimus. The sequence continues at coordinate 28,119,560 of NW_024425897.1, forward strand.
CCCCAGGTCTGGTCTCCAGGCCGACGACGGACACTTTTTGTGGGCTGTGTCTGTTTACTTCTGGAAAAACCTGGCTTCCTGTTCCTAAGGGGGAACAGGTTTAAAAGGCCTCATAAAAATGTGCTCAAAGCCGCTTAACATCAAATGGGTCTCGCAGGGCAGCGTCTGATGAGTTAAGTGTAAAGGAATCAGAAACAGAAGGGTTGAATTTCCTCGCAGATACACAGAGGTTATAAATTAAGGGGGAAGAATCATGTCAAAACACGTTCTGGCAGCCAGCCAGCCCTGAAAACGTTTGAAAATCGGTTTTGAGATGGTGGGTGTCCCCGTGCCCTATCTCCCTGCATCCCCTCTGGTTTATTTATTTTTAAATACACGGCAGCGGAATTGCAGACAGGGGAGCAGTTCTAATTGGAGTCTGACCAAATTTTTAGAAAATTTTCTTCCTGCAGGATGGTCCCGCACGGAGATGCCCACCACGCTTGTCTTGTGTTGGTTTTCATTGAGATTTCAAAGAGAGGGCCGTGGCTTTTATAGCTGTTGGTATGGTTCTTATTCAGATTAAGGCTCCAGGAAGGATAAAGCTCATTAAATTCAGTGCACGACCAGGGAATGGCTACGTGGCCTTTCTTTCACCTGTTTTTGGGAGATTTATGCACCTACAGCCTTGTCATCTGGCCACGGGCAGGGCTGGCGTGTGGACGGAGACGTGGGAGCCACTGTCTGTAGGAGACGTACTCACGACAGGAAACAGAGGCTGTCTTCCCAGGGAAAATGTTCGTGATCTCAGAGGGCGAAGACCGACATGCACTGCTGGTCTTCTCTTAAGCTTTGCATTTTCAAGACTTTAAAAATGTCATAGTTATTCACCGTGGAGACTCCAATGCCAGACGAAAACGGAGTTTGTAAGCGCACACGTGTCCAGCTAGCAAGGGTCATTCCTTGCGTCACTGGAAAAGGATGGCGAGCCCTGGGCAGGTTGAGGACAGAGCCAGAATGCAAGGGGTCCTCAGCGGGGACATTCCCTCCCATCCTTAAAAGATCAGATTGACGGGAGGAATGTTTGCCTAAGCAGCTCCACCCACCAGCTCTGTCACGGCTCCCCCACAACGCAGCAGAGCTGGGAAGGACTGATCACCACGACCCAAAAAACAGCATGACCTGTCCTTCCCGGCCACCTTAGGCCTAGGTGCAGGCCAGCCAGACGCTCACTGTTCCCAGAGACACCTTTAAGCTCCTGTCTGCCTGTGGCTCCTGTCCCTGGGGGTCAGCCCTCTGCAGTTCCCCTTGCTCACCTCTCCCCTGCCCTGCGGGCCAAGGCATCACGGTGCCCACCTGGCTGTCGGCTGAGCCCCGCCATCTGCTGCTGTTCCCCAACCCCGCCGCACTTGGATAGGGAGTCCGTGCCTTAGATGCTTTCCAGGTAAACCCTGTCTTCATGAGTCCGGGGGCCTCTAACGGAGCACCGCAGCCTGGGGAGCATGGCGGTTCACACAGGGACTTCTTGGGGCTCTGGAGGCTGGGCGTCCCAAATCCCGGTGCTGGCCGGTTCTGTCCTGGCCCACAGACGGCCACCGACTTGCTGTGTCCTCCCGCTTCCCCCGTGTGGGCAGAGACCCCGCTGCCTTCCGCCTCCTGTCAAGGCACTGACCCCGTCTGTGGGCCCCACCCTTAGGACCGCACCTAAACCTCGTCACCCCCAGCGGCCCCGCCTCCTCCCACCATCCCACTGGGGGTTAAGACTTCAACAGAGGCCCTTTGCAGGGGGTGCAGACACAAACATTAGAGGAGCCCTGGCTGCTACACATGCCCTTGCATTAAATGACCCCTCCATTTCCGCGTTACTGAACAGCGAGGCTAGCTATGCGAGACAGCAACAGACGAGCCTTACAACCGCACGCGAATTAGAGCTCGCAGAGCATTTGCTGAACGCGGTCTTCGTTCCCATGGCCGTGCGGTGCTGTCCCCACTTTACAGAGGGGTAATGAGGACGGAGACAGGGAGGAGCGGACGCTTACATAACAGAGCAGTTACTGATTTCCCCAGGCTTCCGAGCATGAGCCTCAACGGCCGGGGTGCTCAGCGAATCTGCAGATTTCTTTTTAATTAGAGCGCGAGGCACAGGATAAGACAGTGAGTGGCAAGGTCTGCGGCGCTCTCCCCCAAAGTCAGGAGAGAACGAGCAGCAGACACAGGCGGGTACACGCATCGGCAATGTCATCTCCTAAATACAGCACCGAACCCAGCTGCATGGGGCCGCTCGCTGTTTGCGACCTGATTGTTTCAAGGCTTGTACCCTGGGGTGGAGATGCCGCTCCTCTGTTTCTCCTGACTTTCCGCCTATCGGAGGTGTCTGCAGCCGTCCACACCTGCCCAGGACAGAGCCGGGCGCCCACCTGCAGGCCAGGCTGTCCCCAGCTCCGCGGCTCAGGGACACAGGTCTTTCTAGAACAACCGCTGTGTTGCTCACCCTGAGAGCCGTTCTCCGGGACACACCCTGTTGGCCACGTTTATTAACCTCGTGGAAGTCCTAATGTTCTCCGATTCGGCCCGCTGCCCACCTGCTTCCCTCCCCATCCACGCTCAGGTTGGTTTTTCTTTAAGTAATGTATTGAGGTGAAATACTCTTACCATAAAATCAAGTATTGAAAGTAAACAATGAGGGCTTTTCTGTTCCTTCACAATGTTGTGCAAACCACCAACTCAGTGGGTTCCAAAACCTTTCCATCCCCTCCTCAGGAGCACCAGCCGCACACTTCCCGGAGAAGCCATCGGACAGGCCCCCTCCACCGCTCAGGGCTCAGAACGCAGGACACAGGCCCCCTCCACCGCTCAGGGCTCAGGACGCAGGACACAGGCCCCCACCACCGCTCAGGGCTAGGACGCAGGACACAGGCCCCCACCACCACTCAGTGCTCAGGACGCACACAGGCCCCCTCCACGGCTCAGGGCTCAGGACGCAGGACACCGGCCCCCACCACCGCTCAGTGCTCAGGACGCACACAGGCCCCCCTCCACCGCTCAGGGCTCAGGACACAGGCCCCCCCCACCCCCCACCGCTCAGGGCTCAGGACACAGG
>NW_024425897.1:28122648-28142617 GCF_017311325.1 Ursus maritimus
CCCCCCCCCCCCCCCCCCCCCCCCGCTCAGGGCTCAGGACGCACGATTCTCATCATCTGACTGTCACTCCTGCTTTGAACCCAAACCTATGCCCTCCTCTAAGATGGAGGCCTTGTTTTATTCTCTCTCTCCCATCCCTCCTGAATTTCCCATGGCTCATTTTTCCATTTCCCCCAACACTTAACAATTAAACCCCCTGCAGGGGACTGGATTATGTCCCTCAAAAGGTATGCCCACCTCTGGACATCTGCTTCTATGGGTGTGACCTTCTCTGGAAACGGGGTATTCTCATACGTCAAGTCAGGGGACTTGGGATGTGATCACTCTGGGTTTAGGGGGTTTTCATAAGAGGAGGAAGGAGGTGGAGACACAGAGACCCAGGGGGCGGGCGAGGGAAAGACAGAGGTCAAGACTGGAGAGATGCAGCCCCCAGGCAGGGCCGCCCGGGGCCCCTGGGAGCCAAAGAGGCAGGAGGGGTGCTCCTCGAGCCCCAGAGGGAGCGCGGCCCTGCCCACACCTTGCTTTCATGCTTCTGGCCTCCAGAGCTCCGAGCGAATAGCTTTCTGCTGTTCGAAGCCACCCGGTTTGTGACTGTTACTGTAGCCCCAGGAAACCAGTACAGCCCCGCAAATGTGCTTATAGAGTGGACGTTGGAAACATAGGTGCGCGAGCCACGTGGCTCAGTCCAAGCCCACCTCCTGGCCCCACCAGCTGGGGGACCGTGTGCTTTGAGTCCGTGCGGCTCACTGGTAACTGATCACACAAAGAAACCACTCCTGGAGCAGTGAGGACCACGTGAGTCCGTCCATGTGTGCCTGTTCAGAACACCCCAGGGACTCAGGGCTGGGGAGCTATTTGCCACACTGCCCCAGCCCTGTCTTCTCAGCCCATCAACGGTGCACACGAGGGCAACATGGCCCTCGGCCCATCTGCAAGCCCTCCTTCCCTGTGCTCCTGTATGCGGGGAATGTTGGTTCAACGTGTGTCTCTAACAGCACCCTGCTGCTCTCTTCTGCATCCGTGCGGGGCCATGGGCCAGGCTGGCAGCCCCTTGTCTGGAGCTGTGCAGACGCCTGTCCTCAGTCTGCTCACCGGAAGTGACTTCCACCCCCGAATGTGCAGCAGAGTTTCCATGAAGCCCAGGGGTGTGGTCTCCTCCAGAGTCCTGCTCTCCCCGGAGAGCCTCAGCTTCAGGGAGCCCCGAGACCATGCCTGCATATTTCCGAGGTCAGCTACTCCTGCATTCCCTCCATGATGGCACCCGCAGATTTCACACCTCCCAAGCTGAGGCTCAGAGAGAAACGCAAAGGTGGCCACGCAGCACCCACCCCACACACACTGATCCTGCATGCGGTGCCCTGTGCATCCGGAGATGGTACTGGGGACAACTTTCCTGTGGTCCCCTTCCCCCCAGCAGCAGTCATGCTGGGGCTGGGGCTTTGCTGTGTCTGCCAGTTGCAGCCCCTGAGTCCCAGCTGCTGTCTACATGCAAGACTAGTAGGAACGGTACGAGTCGGGAGCTTATTGGGCGAAAAGCACATACCTGCCAGGCCCACCACCCCAGATCCTCAGGTCCTGGGCACTCAGCATGCAGTCTTGCCGCATGATATGAACAAAACAGTCGGCAGAGCCCTGGGCCTCAGGCTTCATGCTCTTAGAAATGCGGGGCATGCACGGCCATGTGCTTCCCTGTTTGTCTCGGGTTACTGACAGTCCGCATCCCCGAGGGATGTCTTGTCTGTGCTGTGCAGGGACGCAGGTGGGAGCGGGCCTGCAACCTGCTGGGTCCCTTGCTCCACCTGGCCGTGCCCCCTCGCTCCAGCATCGGCCCCAGCCTCAGGGACCAGAGGGATGGAACACCCCTGCCTGGGGAAATGGGTCGTGTGGGACGCAGAGCCACGTCTCGAGTGCAGTCGCGTTTGAAGTGCAGAGGCCACACAGCAGACAAGACTGGGCCCTCCCCACCTCCCCACCCCTCCTCCGCTCGCGCTGACTCAGGCTTTCAGGGCAAACAGACAGGAACAACTGCACCTCGTTTGTAATGAAATACTAACTTCAAAAGGCTGAGCAGCTGTTTCCTGGGACTGGGTGCCCAGCTCCAAAGCCCCTGTGCTCCTGGCCCATGCCGGACGGTGCCGGCCACGGAGCAAAGTCGAGGAGGACATTTGACCATCTGAGTCCCGGAAGCCAGGCCAGTGACCTTAGGTCCTTTGTCACGATTTGCTAAAACCCCTTTCCCATGGGAAAATCAGCACATGAATTTCTCAGCCCGCTGGTCCGCTCAGGTTTTCCCACTGAGCCCACTTCCCGGTATCTGGGTAGCAAGCAGCAGAGCTAGCTCTACAGCCATCTTCAACAAAAGGGGAATTTGGGGGAAGGGGGTGGAGGCAAGTTCATAGGAGGCTGGAAGTGCAGGACTGGGAAACAGGAACCGCAGGGCAGGTGTGCTCCGTCCCCAGGCTCTGTGTGGCCACAGTGAACAGAACAATGTCCAACTGTCCCCACTTGTTTGCATCCCTTGTTCAAGAGTCCCAGCTGAGCTGGTCCCACGGGCCAAGCCTATGCTGGATGCCACCCCAAGCCCAGCCAGGTCAGAGAGAGGAAGGTCTCTGGGCTTCCGTAGCGGGAAGATGAGTTTCTAAGAAGCCTGGCCCTGACTGATAGACTTCCTTAGAAGACAGGGCTGGAGGGTGGCTACCCTCCTCCCGCCCCCGGCAAGCATCAGCAGGCTACAGGAACACTGCAGGTGCTGGGGACGCTGTGGCCAGGGTGCCATTTTCCCGCCCACTGGGCTGGGACTCCAGGTCCCCTCTGAGAAGCCTTGTATGCTTTATGCATTTCATGGGTGCTCCCCAACCCTGCACACCTCCCCGCCCGGCCGACATCCAGGGGTCTTTAGAGAGAGCAGCCCCAGTTCAAGGTGCTGGAGTAGACTGGGGCTCAGAGTGGGGGCTGGCCTTGTTGCCCAAATCTGGTGAGAGAGTCTCCACAGGACGCCAGCCAGGGCTGGTCTCACACCCTCCAAATGCAGGCAAGCCCATCACCGGGGGAGGGGTGGCAGCCCCTCCTGCAGCAGCTCAGATCAAGCCCAGAGCCTTGACCTTGAGGCAGCTGGGCCCAAGTGCAGGAAGCTGGAGAAACCAGACCCAGCTAGAGGCGGGGCAAACAACGGCAAGTCCCCTGCATGCGTCCTGTCCAGGCAGCTGTGGCCCCACGGAGATGTCCTCTCCCACCACCGCCGCGCCACCCAACAGCCCGGCACAGAACGCGCCTCGGATGCCGGAAAAGTCCGGGCGCCAAAACTGTATCTTAAAGCGTTTAGTATTTCAAAGGGAGCATTAAAGAGAAGCCAGCACGGGAAATGCTGGGCATTCACTCACGCATATTTTATACTTAGAATTGCTTTTGTTTTGAACTATTTGCAGGGGCGGGAGGCTGTCACAGTATTCTGTGCGGTCACCCATGTGTGCTCGCCTCCAGCCGGCCTGCCCCAACCGCAGAAAGGCCGGTGAGAGACCCCAGTCCCATGATACTCGATGCCAATGGCTCTTCCCTCGGTGCGGCGGGATTTAAAATTACTTTTTTCCCCCCCTTCCACGGTGAAAATTCATTTAAATGATCTTCCGGTGATGTTTTGTTTTCCTGCAGCTGATTCCTGCCGCTGATTGAGACCTCAGGTTCTCAAAGTGGGGGCCAGGGGCCGGCACATCAGTATCAACAGGGAACCGGGTAGAAATAGATCAGAGCAGCCCCCCCTCCCCAGACCCGCTGAATCAGAGTCCCTGGGATCCGTGGTAGCCAAGTCTGCCAGGTGACGCTGTGCGTGGCGAATGTCAGAGCAAAGCGGGAAGCTCGACGGACGTGCGTCACCAGGACGACATCCCTCCTTTGCAGGCACACCTCCCGCGTTCCCTGGGAGCCTCCCGGGGAGTCCCGCCATCATTTCATGGGACGTGCATACTAAAATGTGTTACGTTTATTAACTAGTTCGGAGAGTGCAAAGAGCCGGTAAAGGATTCAGGTCCTTTTTTTGTATGAGCCTTGGAAAAAATGTTTTGGTTTTCTTCCCGGTTCCGTACACCATTCCAGGAAGACGAAACACTGCACAGCTGGTGTGGATGAGTTGTGATTTGTTAAATATATTTATGTTTTCTTTTGCTTTGTTCTATCATTAATTTGTTTCTTTTACTTCAATTTCTTTCACCTTTTTGCTTGAATGATTTTTCATTATTTGCATTTATTTCTCATATTATATTCCTTGGAGAGGGATGTGTGTGTATATCATTCTGATACATTATTTGTTGCATTTATTAGATTCTTGATTTAAATGTATATCTTTCTTCCACACTTTTCCTGTTCTTTCTCAAACATTCTTTTTAAAAAAAACATGGCACTCCCTAAAGGTGGTAAAACGTCTCACGGGGGCAGCTTTGGACACATCCTGTTTGTCCTACTATTTCATGTGTTTGTAATTGTTTTTCTTGGTCTACAGTCGAGATGTCTGCTTCCTCTCTTCCTTGATGGACTTTCAGAAGGCCAATTTTTATTGTTGGAAAGTTTCCCGTTTAAACCTTCATCGTCACTCTCGCGCTCCGGTCAGAAATCACAGCCAGTGCCGACACTTTGCCAGCGCCTGCGCCATGGTCTCTGTCGTTGGCGGGCAGGAACGTCAGGAAAACATTCGCCTTCTGCAGGACACAGCGTGGTGGTGGGTTGCGGTCTGTCTTAGCTGTACCTGCCGGGCGTTTCCTCGTCTCCTCCGTTCCGCTAGGAAGCGGGAGGTCCGTGGGGCTGCTGCTGGGGGCTGTTCTGTACAAGGAGGTTAGCAGAAGGGTCTGCAGCTGGGAGGCTGACCCCGTAATCAGAAAGTGGGGGAGCAGTGGGGTACAAGCCTTTCTGCGGAGCATCTGCACCAACTGGGGTTTAATCTGCAGCAGTGCCTCTCAAACACTGGGTCTCATGACCCTTTTACACCCTTCGGACTTTCCGAGGACCCCAAAGACCTTTTACACCCTTCGGACTTTCCGAGGACCCCAAAGACCTTTTACACCCTTCGGACTTTCCGAGGACCCCAAAGACCTTTTGTGCGTTAGGTGACACCATACACCTTTTTGAAAATTTAAAACTGACAATTTTAAAAAGATTTTATTTATTTATTTGACAGACAGCACAAGCAGGAGAGCGGCAGGCAGAGGGAGAAGCAGACTCCCCACTGAGCAGGGAGCCCCGTGTGGGACTCAATCCCAGGACCCTGGGATCATGACCTGAGCCAACGGCAGACGTTCAACCGACCAAGCCACCCAGGTGCCCCTAAAACTGATTATTTTAAAAATATTTATTTATCTGTTTAAAAATAACAATAACAAAACTATTGTATGGTAACAAAAATAAGATATTTTTGATGGGAAAATGACTATATTTTCAAAAAAAAAGGAGAAGAGTTGTTGTTTTCGGATTTTTGCAATTCTCTACTATCCGTCTAATGACACATGACTGGGCCGTCCTCTGTGCCTCTGTCCCACCTGCTGCCACGTGGCCTCTGGAGCCCTCTGGGGTACTTTTGTGAAATAGGGTGAACACATGTCTATGACTCCCCCCAAAGTGATCTCAGGGATGTCCAGGGGTCCCCGGATCTCTCCTGGACAGCCCTTTATTATTTATACTGAAAGTACATTCAGAATTATTCGGCATGGCTTTCTAGGGAGAGGAAGACGCAACGATCTGAAGATCTTCTGCAGGAAACACCAGCCAGAGGTTCGCCAGTTGCGCTCTGCCCTATTCGTGCCTCGTGCATGTCACACGGTTTTAGAGACAGAGTGAGTCGTGGGCAGAGCCCCCCGGACATATGTGCCCACCCAACATGGGTCTGCTGACTGTCTCCAGTCCCCCAGAAGAGAGCAGAGTTCTTCGGGGCGCTTCCCACTTGTCTCTAGTTTAGCTGCCACACGTGGACCAGAGTGTCCAGACCGTCCGCCTCTGTTTCTCTGACTTTAGCAGCACAGAGGGGAGGGGCCCAGTGGGGCAGGGGCCTCCGCTCCATGACGTCATCCGGCCACCCAGGTTCCTTCCATCTTGTTGCTCTTCCAGTCCGCAGAGCCTCGCCCTCTGGTCTCCCCGTAGCAGCTGTTTCAGCAGCGGCCCGTGGGTGTTGGGCCAGCAGGAGGGGGAGCGAGATAAGGGAGGTGGGCGGAGCAGCCCCTCGGCCGGGATGGCTCCTGAGACGAGCAGGTCACATCCGGCAGAGGGAGGCTGAACCTGCAGGCTCCAGCCAAGTCCTCACCTCCAGCCCCGGAGCCTCTATTTCTATAAAGAAGGGAGGAGCTCATCCTGGGAAGACTCTGACGTGTCCTGAGGCCCTTTGTGGTTTCGGTCCTTCTGCTCTGGCCTTTTGTCCTGGGTCCATGGGCAGTAGCTCCGGTGAAGGCAATGTCTCCGACACGGGCATTTATGTGTGAGAGCAACAGCTCGCTGCCTTACTGCCTTCGTGGGCTCGGGCTGCTGTAATGCACGACCCGAGACGGAGCGGTTTAAGCCACACGCAGTTACTTCGCAGAGTTCTGGAGGCTGGGAGCCCGAGGTCAGGGCGCCGGCGCGGTCTGGATCGTCGGTGAGACCTTCCTCCTCGTTCACAGAGGGCCGTCTCCTCCCTGTGGCCTCACGTGGCAGAGAAAGAGCAAGGTGGCTCTTCTCTCAGGAGGGCAGGGATCTGCTCCCGGGGACTCCACCCTCATGACTCATCACCTCCCAGAGGCCCCACCTCCTAAAACCAAGGTTGCAATTAGGCTTTCAACACCTGGATTTGGGGAGAACACAAGCATACAGCCCATCGTACGCGGTAATATTCCTCTTAAGGTGGCGTTCTTTATCGAGAGAAGCCAAAGGGAAGGCGGCTCTTCTGGTGGAACAAGAATCTTCTAGAAGTTTTTCCAATGGACAAGGCAATTCCCATTTATTTTGGTTTGACTTTTTTTGGTTTCCTTATTTGGTCTTTGACCCCTTTGGCCTGAAATCTCAGTTACGGTGCAGTCACCTTTTTGCAAACCCACACGGCACGACACGACATCGCACAACAAGGCAAAAAAAACCCCAAAGCAATACGATAACAACGACGACAACAATAATAATAAAACAACAACCACCCCACAGAGCCCCATCTGAGAACGCTGAGGGTGCTCTCAGTTGACTCAATCTGACGGCGTGTGGGGACTCAGCAGTATCTCGTTTCCAGGCGCTTCCTTGCAGTCGTGGCTCCCGGTGTCTGAATGAACAGGCAGGTGCGTGCAATGAAAGCAGGCTCCTCAGAGCTATTTTTGCCACAATGACTCTGCGGGAGGCAGCAGCGCCTTCCTCCTGACCCACTTCCCTCAGCCCCTTTGCAAGTGCGCTGGCGGCCCCGCGGGATTTCTATTAGTGTCTGGCTTGCTTTCCCCTCTTCACCCCACCATCCGGGAGGGCGAGGCTGCCTGGCTTGCATTTGACTCTCGGGTTATGAGACAGCCTTCCCAAAGGGAGGGCCGGGAACACGGTGAGTGTGCAGTCACTTGCCCCGCGGAGGCTGTGTGCACACTTCGGCCGCAGACACCAGTCTCCCGGATCTCTGCATCACACCTTCGATGGAAGGTTAATGTGAGGAAGAAGATGCAGAAGGATTTGGGGTGGCGAGCGAAGGTCTTAGGGAAGAGGCACGGGGAGAGAATATTCACGCAAAGAAGGTATTCTCGAGAACGGTGTGGTGCTGTTTTCCAGAAACAGGCCATCTTGGAGGGCTGAGAGCGTGAAACCCAGGCACGCCGCACCAAAGCTGATACTCTGCTAGAGAACTCCGCACTGAGGAAGCCAGATAAAGTGTCGGCCTCCGGAAGCCAGAGATGGCTTCGTATGTTATTCAGCCCGTGCTGCTGTCTTTGAACGGAACCGAGCGCCCCCTCGACACACAGCGACTTTCACCAAAAACTCAAAAGGCGGGACTCCGTGACTTTTCTGGGTGACATTCTTGTTTCTTGAGAGCATTGTTGATGACCTCTCCCAAACGTGGATTTGCCCCGTTCCAGTGATCTTCCGGGGATAACCACGCAGCTGTCCTAAGCCGTTGGCTCACCAGCTTTAAGGCCTCCAGACCCCGTGCTCCCCAAGCTCTCCCCATCCATAGACCGCTGTCCCCGCCTCCTGCTGCTATAAAAGGGAATCACTAACGGGAAAGACCGGTGCGGTCGGTACAGGAGCGCTTTGTGAAATCTCAGGAGGAAGCCGTGACTGCGTGCCGGCATTGCAGGTGTAGAAATTACTGAAAACGTGATTTGGTCAAAGGTGCTAACACGGTAAAGACACTGAGTGGGGCTGATTCATGGTCCACCGGAAGGGCTCTGGCGCGGCTGTGTGGCCCACGCCCTCGGCGCGCACAATGCGAATTTTACCGCGGCACACCCAGCGGTGATCCCCAGAACGCGGTCCTCCAGAAACACTTGGGTCTGTACACGAAGATGCTCCTGCCGCGATCTGGGCGAGCGGCACAGAATTAAAGAGAAACCAGACGGGCGGAAGCGGTTAGCTGGTGTGGCCACGCACTGGGGGTAGCGCGGGGCCGAGGGGCAGGCGGCGGGCTCCTCACGCTCCCGAGGAAAAGCCCCCCAGGACGGATGCGAGGACTGGGAAAAGCGAGGAGCCCAACTGCAAGCAGAGCCTGGTGGGGTTCGTACAGAATGACAGGTGTATGACCGTGTGCTTGTATGAATATTCGGAGCTGAAAAACGGAAGGACACCGAGAAATCTTAATGTTTGTGGGACAGGAGGTGGCAAGGAGTCTGGGGCAGGTCGGAGGCCTCAGGGGGACGAATTCTCCATCTCTGTGTTTCCTGTTACTCTCGTTTACCCATCGTTTTGGTAATTACCAAATGGTGGGAAAACCTATATTTTGCAAAGTTAATACTTGAGAAAACGGACCACAGACGGGGTGTTATTTTGTATTAATGAATTACCGATAATGGTTTTGGCCTCCACGGTCTCACTGTGGTGCATTTCAACGGAAGGCTCCTCTGTGAGGAATGTGCACCGAGCTGTATGCAGCTTGAAAAACTGCATCTCTAGCCATCCGTCTAAAACACATTTGGAATTATTGTACACAAATTTTTAAGGCATTTCAAACGTGCCAACAAGGTTCTGTGTGGTTTCCTCAGGAGTGGGCACGGGGATTCCAAAGCCTACCAGAAACTAGGGGTGCCGGGTGTGAGTCCCAAGGGCGCGGCGGGGCCGGGCGCCATCCCCGAGGGCCTTTTCCGCCTCAGATCCAGCCTTGGGGCTCATGGGGAACGCTGGCCCTGTGTGGTTACAGCGTCTGAGTTCTTGAAAGAAACGGGATGTGCAAATAGGGGGTCTGCCTGGGCCGGGAAGCAAGGTGCCTGGGCTGCTGGATTTGGGTAGTGTGCACTCTGAGGGCCCCCCACGCCCTTGCAGGCCCTCAGACCAGGCCCCACTGGGAGGGATGAGCCCCAGGCTTCTGCTCGCCTCCCCTAGTCGGCCCGGGCTCCTAATAGTCAAATATCGACCACTAATGTAATTGCGTGTGAGCGCGGTGAGCGTGTGGGCGCGCGTGCGTGGGCGTGCGTAAGCGCCCACATGCAGTGAAGGAGCATGCATCTGAGGACCGCTGGACCTGCACAGGCGACTGGAGTGATTTCTAAGCTAAAATTGTCACTGTGAAGGGGTCCTTCCTGCTCACAGGCAAATGAGACCCCCCAGCAAGCAGCACAGGGCTCCGAACGACGCAGGGGGTGGACACTGCCCGTCGATCCCACAACCAGCGGCCGGAGGGAAGGTCGCTTTAGAGGCATCGAGGTTGGTCTGCACATACGTCAAAGTCTCTGTAAGTGTGCGTGTCCTCTGTAAATATATGGTTCTATAGGGAGGGTTTCTTACTGGCTCGGAGACACCCGTCCAGCCAAGTCACTCCTGTTGGAACCCCCTCGTGGGGTTAAGGATGTTTAAAAGACATTTTTTAAGTACAAGCAGGGAGCTCGGTCCCTACCGTTGAAACACGGCCTGTTTCTCTTCTCTCACCTCGGAGCCGAAACACCTAGGCTTTGTCGTGACAAACCTGGGTGCAGAGAGCTCTGGAAGGAAAGAGGCAGAGAAGCCATGGCTAAAGCCGCGCAGCGGGAGATGGGCCCCAGGGCTGCGGGCGGCGCGCGGGCTGAAGAGGGACTGAGGCCGTCACGCACAACATTGCATCAGGCACCGGCAGAGTGGCCACGTGGGTGCCGGTCAGCGTCGCATTCCTGAGTGCGTGTGGCAGGTGCGTTCTGGGCACCAAGACACCACTGTGCACAAAACAGGCCCCTCTGAGCACAGAGATTACAATCTGGGGCTGCAGAAAGTAACCGAGTCAATGAAGACACGAGCAGGATCTTTCCAGAAGGGGAGAGGATGCTGTGAAGGAACGGAAGGGGGGTCCCCAGGGGATGGTTAGGCTGGAGGGGCAGCTGGGGACCGAGCGGCCAGAGCAAGGCCTCGATCCGAGGACCAGGACCCATGGCCAGGGCTGCTCTGTGAGCATTTCCAGGCCAGGCCGGCTCCCTGCCACACCTGTCACCGGCAGGAGAGGTTTTCTGGTGCATGGGGCTCAGGCATCCCGCACGCCCTCTCTCGGGCTTACCCCGCGTCCTCTCCCGCACTTGCTGGTTATTTCTAGTCTCGGGCTCCTGCTCCTTCCCTTCCTCGGCTAACCTGCTGTAGCCCTTTTCTCTGGCACCGAAAAGATTAGTAGCTTGCGGTGTTTGGGGCAAGGTCGTGAGAACAGCCACGTCGGGGCTTGATGCCCCCGTGAGATGAGCGGGCGACAGTGTGAAACTATGCGACAGTCAGAGCCGCAGAAAACCTGCCTCGTGGAAAAACAGGGGGGATTTGGAGGCTCCACCAGGCAGCCTCCCTCCTTCTTCCCGTCTTTAACTTCAGGCCAGGATAATGCAGTGGGAGGAGCCACTTTGGAAAGGTGGGGAAGCCTTCCACCCCCAGGCTGCCGGAGGAAGAGGTTCCCGCTGTGACACTTGAAAGCCCCATAGACACGTCTGAATTTATAATACCCTCTTGAAGTGCTCATTCATAGTCCTGAAGGCTGTTTCAAAGCCATGGAGACGATGCATGACGTGGGACCCGCGTAGGTGCTGGGAAGGGTGTCTGTGGGGCTGTCAGGGCAAGGGCCGTAACCAGACTGTTTGGAAAAGGGCTCTGGTAGCTAAAACGATGGCAAATATTTGCTGTCCATGGAGCACAAATCTGGAAAAGGCAGGAAGGTGCAGGCGACAGCACGGGGTCCAAGTGGGAGGAACTCGGGAATCCCTCCCACTCACTCGGGGCACGTGCGGGGTCCCTGCTGCGTGCAGGGCTCCCTGCTGAGCACCTGTGCCCGGAGCTGCCCGTCCTGGAGCAGAGAGGCAGGTGCGCCCACGGCAGCCATGAGGCCAGCAAGGGTGCCCCCCAGGCTCTGTCGGGACCATGTAATATGTTAGGTCATAGGAGCGGATGATTGGGAAAGAACAAGGCGTGCAAATGGTAGGAATATGGGTGGCATTGTGGGAAGTGCTACTGCAGGGGGTGAGGGTGGGTGGGCTGGGGTGCATGAGCCAGAGGGGACTGAAGAGGGGCAAGTGGCACCAGGAGGAAATTCATTGTATAAACTTCACCCGGGAAGTTACCGATCACCCGCCGTGAGCCAGGCACAGTTCTGTCCCTGGGGGAAAGGAGACGGCAGACCTGCTACCGCGGCGCTCACGTTCTCGGAAGGGCAGTGCGTGTAGGATGTTAGCAGCGGGTGCTGAGTGACAAGGACAGGGAACAGGGAAATGAGGCTGGGTGTTGCCTTTTCACATAAGATTGCAAGGAGAAGCCAGGGAGAAGGTGGGATCGGAGTAAAGCCCGAAAGGAAGTGGCAGGAAGTGGCGATGGGAGTCCTGGCCGTGTCAGAGAGAAGAGTGCTCCAGGCAGACAGACCAGACAGTGCAAGGGTCCTGGGGCAGGGACGGCCTGGCGGGTCCAACAAAGCTGCCAAGCGCGGCTGGAACAGGATGAACGTGAGGGTGAGGGACAGGAGATGAAGCCACGGAGGGGACGGGGTCTCACCATACCAAGCCTCAGTGACCACTGAACGCTCTGTGGGTTTGCCTTGAGTGGGACGGGGGTGGTTGGGGGCTCAGGAGCAGAAGCTGCATGAAGCTTGAGGGATGTTTTGGACAGCTCACACAGGGCGCGAGCCGTGGGGTCGGGGACACATGCGTGGATGTTGACCATATTTGACGGATTGGTAGCTGGATGTGGGATTTGATGTCAAGAATGAGTCTGGGCGTTTGGGGTGAGCCAGCAAAGGCTGGGGTCTCCATGTCCCCCCAGGGAGTGACAGGCGTGAGGGTCATAGCAGGAGCAGGGGGAATGAGAGTTCACCCCTCGCAGAGCCGGCTGCCTGAAGTCACGACGAGGGGCGAGCGGCCGGGCGAGGTCGGAGAGGGAGGCCTCCTGCAGCATCCGTGCACCCGGCCCGTCTGATGGCAGCTGTCCCAGCTCTCCCGGGCGCTGCTGAGGGAATCCCGCGTCTCCTTCCCTCTGGGGCTTCGCCAGTTGTAAGACCTGCCATTATTTTGTGCTCCTTAAGAAAGAAATGAGGCTGACGCTGACACTGTAGTTTGGTGCTGTTTCATCCGAATTTGCAACGTACACACATCGCGTGCGTATGAAAGGAGCGCTTGCAGACTGATGGAGACGCCGAGATTCGTACCGCGTAGCTCTCTGCGCGTGTGCGAGAGGCAGAGCACACGCAGAATAACTCCGTTAAGGTGCTCGCAAACTTCTGCATTCAGACTCCAGCTCCTCTGAAACGTTCTGAGGCCAGAATCTTCACTGTGCAGATTTTCCCAGGACAGCAGGTGGTCACCAGCCATGGGTGATGCTGCCTGCCCCTCTCTCTCTCTCTCTCTCTCTTTTAAATAATCTCACCTCCTTTATTCAGACCATGAACCTGACGGAAGCAATACAATTTGTACCCGGGCTATCCTGTAATGTTCAGGGGACGGAAGGATAGTATCTTCTTCTCAGTACACTTTTCATCCAAATCGAAATGTTTTCTCTTTAATTCTTTGTATTTTCCTCTTAAAACGTTCATTCTTGAAGTGCAGCTGGCGTTCACCATCCTATCAGTTTCCGGTGACGACCGCAAGGCGGCAAGGGCACTACCTTTCTGGAAAGAGCTCTCCGCCATTGGCTCTGCGGTTCTCTCGAGCTGCCCGTAGCGGTTCTGTAAGTGTTTACACTGGGGCTCGGTCTCGCCAGGCCGCATCAGGAATGGCAGACACATCGCCGTTGCTGTTGGACACAGAACACATCAAAACACTGCAAAATGCATCCTGATGGCGACAGTGTTAGTGCAAAAGATACACCTCGTAGAACCAACGGCATGTGGTTGGACCGAATGCCCAGCAAGGGGGTCTAAGCCAACGAGGGGACAAGGGACTCAGAAGAAATGCTTGTACTCAGACGGGTGAGACTAGAAGCTGTGTTCTGGGTAAATGTCTCGGTCAGCCATTCCCACTAGGTGCTGAACGCAAGCCTGCAGACCTCGGTGACCTGCGCCCGGCGCTGGCGGCTCCCTAGTGGGGTGGTCCAGGGCTAAGTGGCCTTTCTTGGGGACCTGGCTGGGCCTGCTCCCATGGGAGGGGTCAGCTGGCCATGGCTCCAGGGGCTCGGCCCCTGCAGGCGTGTGTTCTCATGCTGACCGTGCCGGGGGACCAAGTGCAGACACACAGGCCTGTCACGGGTTGGAAGGAGCACGCTGTCCCGTGTACCCCATCCTGCTGTCCATGGCAGGTCCTGCCAGCCTGGACTCCAGAGGTCCAGAAGGAGACGTCACTCGGTGAGAGGAGCTGTGCACTCCTGCAACGAAGAAGTGGACACACGCGCGGAGAAGTGTGGGGCCCCCGTTCCCCTGTGTCTGGGCAAGCCTGCCCAGCACTCACCCCCAGAAAAACAGTGCAAGCCGGAGAGGGGAGAGGGGTGTGGTCAGACTTGGAGGTTTCCGAGCTGAGCTGATGGCAGGGCTCTCAGCCTCAGGGCATGTTCCCTGGTGAGGGTGACCAAGTGAGAGGAGAGCGAGAGGGGGTGCAGAGTCTCTGGCTAGGACTGTTGGGGGGGCTGTCCGCACAGCTGGTGAAGCCCCCCGAGACCGCGGGGGACCCGGCAGGCAGAGTGTGCAGCTCCCACAGCTGTCATAACAAGCAGCCACACCCTGGGTGGCTGGGAATAAGAGAAACTTGTGCTCACACAGTTCCGGAGGCCAGAAGTCAGAAAGCTCGTGTCGGAAGTGCCCTGCTTTCTCTGAAGGCACAAAAAAGGGATCTGCTGCAGGCCCAAGGCCCAGCTTCCGGCAGTGCCGGCCTCCCCTGGCTTTCCCCAGCCCGCAGACGCATCGCTGGGCAAGAGAGCATCGGAGATCTCTGGCACCCTCTCCACGGGGCCCCTCGGTCTCTCTCCCCTTTGGATGAAGACACAGGTCATGTTGGATGTAGGGCCCCTTCCCTCACGCGGTAGGAGCTCATTGTAACTCATCACGTCTGCAAAAGCACTAT
The DNA here is from genome assembly GCF_017311325.1 of Ursus maritimus. NCBI lineage: Eukaryota > Metazoa > Chordata > Mammalia > Carnivora > Ursidae > Ursus > Ursus maritimus. Next base: position 28,137,252 of record NW_024425897.1, read on the forward strand.
TTCCCGCTAAGGTTGTATTCTGAGGCTCTGGGTAGACGTGAATGTTGGGGGGTCAGTGTTCACCCCAGTGCAGAGAGGAAGGTCAGGGAGTGGGAGGGACTGAAGGGAGCTTGGGAGTTGGCAGACGTGTGACCAAGTACTGCGGGCACTGGGCGTGGTGGCCTCAGCATCCTCCCTTCACACTGGCTCCGCCCCCACTACTAACTGAGACGCTCCCAGGCCTTCATCCCATCACCTTGGTAAGCTCCCGGAGCTCTGGACCTCGGGGCTGGCTGGCCCTCTGGGCCCACCCCGCCCCTGCTCTCTGCCCACTCTGCCAGGATCATGTTCCTGACCTGCCCTTGATCCTGGGCCATCGTTGCCGGATACAGGCTGCAGCCCAGAATCCGCTGGCAGCCTCCAGGCACGCTGACTGCCTGGGGGACGGCATTACACATCAAAGGAGTATGAAATTTCATGCGGGAACGGGTGATGGGGACCCAGGGAAACGCTAATACCCCGCTGTCACCGGGCCTCACCTCCCCAGGACACGGCTCCCTCACCTGTGCGTCCGAGGGGCTGCTTGAGAAGCACGGCCACCTGCACGGCCGCCATGCTCCGCAGCCAGAAGCAGGTGTGCAGAAGGGAGGCCTGCACGGGTATTTCTGGTTCCTTCTTTCTCTTTACTGAGAGTGTTTTCCCACAGCGACTTTCATGATTCGCGGTATCTGGTGAAGCAGTCCTCACGCCTACAGTCTGCAAACAGCAGCTCGGCTCGACGGATCCTAGCAGAAGGAGGAAGCAAGCGGTGCGCTCTAGAAAGTTTTAATTCCTTGTTTGCTCACGAAGCAATGTGGGCGAGCCTTCACCAATGCTTGTCAAGGGCCGAACGGTGAACAGTGACTCCGTCCAGAGCCGGCCATGCCCCGCCCCCCAGAGCCCCCGGTCTGAGAGGTCGCACAGGGCGTTGAGGAGGCAGGAGTCACCTGACCCCAAGTAGGGAGAGTCCTGGATCTCCCACGTGGGCCCTGAGCCACCTCTCACGGCCGGGCTGACCCCACGCGTGCCTCCAGCCCCCTCCCCTTCCCCGGATTATACTGAAGCAAGTCCTAGACATTACGTAACTCATCGATCCTTCGGAGCTGTATCTGTAAAACAGGAGGACCGTGACCCCGTTATGTCAGTACAGCGGTGCGTCCCCGCTAGCATCAAACACCCACCAGCATTCAAATTTCCAGTCGTCTCACATAGGTCGTGGGGAGTCCAACCACATCTGCGTGGTTTCTTTTTTTTTAATTTTGGACACGATGATTTGAATCAGGAGCCAAACAGCACCACACTCTTGCCCCGGGGGTGACCTCCTCCAATCGCTTGACTCTCCGAAGACTCCCCGTGTGTCTCATCCGCGTGCATGGGAAAATCCAGTTGCGTCCGGCAGTCCGTCCTGGTGCGGGCTTGTCGATCCCGCCATCACCGCGGTGTTCATACTCTTCTCCGTCCTGGAAGTCGGAGGCTGGGTCGCCAGGCTTGATCAGGGGTGATTTGGATGTTCGGGGAGAGCTGCGGGGTGGGGGTGCTGTTCCACTGGGAGGCACACGACGTTGACGCAGGGGCTGCTGGGCGCAGAGCCCGGGCCTGTGACCTCAGCAGCAGGGGCCGTGTGATGTCAAAATTCCCTTCTGTCCTTTCTCCTTCGTCCGCTTGGCGGAGTCACTCTGCCAAGAGGAGTTTCCCCTCGACCGTACTTGGTTATTACTTGTCAGCGTTTTCAGTATGTTTTGATGAGCACGCATCAGCCGGCCACGTGAGGTCTGCTGTGTGGTGGGTGGCTGAGGCCCCATGGGGCTCCCGACAGATCACTCACCGGCTGTGGCCGAGCGCTCGGACGCAGTCGACTCTGGCCGAGGTGAAGGAGTGCAGCCCTCTTGAAGGTCTCTCTGCTCCCACAGCTCTTCTGGCTGGGGGCTCCTCAACATCTCCCTGCTGGACTGTGTGGACGTGTGTCCCTGCCCCCCAAATTCCACTGAGCGCCAGCCCCCAATACCAGAGTCAGTTCAGATGAGGTCACGAGGGTGGGCCACCGTCCAGTCTTTCTGCTGTCCTTACGAGAAGAGACCGCTTGGACACGGACACACGCACGGGCAGGCCACAGGGATGCAAGGGCTGAGATGGGCAGAGGCATCCACCAGCCGAGGATCGCCGAAGGTGGCTGGTGCCCACCCGAGGCCAGAGAGCGGCCTGGAGGAGCCCTGCTCAGAGCCGCCAGACACAGCTGGGCCCAGCACATGGTCAAACGTGTGCTGGACATCACTTTCCCCTCTGACGGCTTCCGCGCACATGCTCGCTGGGGCTCCTACTTCCCTGGCACTTTGCCTCTCCAAATCATTCAACAGCTGTAATCCAACAAGCAAGTATCGAGGTCACAGGTCAGGTGCTGCTAGGGATAATGAACTGAAAGGACGTAAATCGTGTCCTCCGCCCCCACGTCGCTCACAGGCCGGGTGGGACACAAGCAGGTCAATCTATCACGTGGTCACTCTCACTGATAAACAGTCACGTTTGCACCGCACAGGGCCGTGGACCCCGCCTGGGACGGAGGGTTTGGTAACGTGAATGGGGGGGAAGATGAAGGAGAGGGAGGTCGAGTGTCCAGGGTGTGGGGCTCAGAAGCCTGGGTGGACAGAGTGCCAGCCCCACGGTGAAGGCACAGGAGGAACCGGCCTCAGACACAGATTGGCAGAGCCCGGTGCCTGCGGTACATGGGGTGGGGGGCTCTGGCAGACACGGCGGTCCCCGAGCTCAGGCCGCGTGGGGACAGCCTGGGGTGCAGCTTTGGGATGAGCCTGTGACCAAGAGTGCAGTCCCGCGGTCAGCACTCCTTAGGATCATTCTTTTAACTGACCATATATTAAGTTGGGGGAAATGTTGGGAGGATTCAGAGGCTTCCCTGTGCTTCCCATGTCAGTGCCTGATCCGTGAAGGGGGGGATGAAGTGAAACCCCGTGGTCTCAGCACAGGTCCCGAGAGAGGAAGAGGAGCCAGCAGTGATTACCCGAAATTGCCTGGTTTTGCCTTGTTTCCCTCGTGTTCCCTTCCGGTGCCAGGATGGGAATCCTGCATTAACGTGCTTACCCCCCTCACCACCTCCAGCATCCGGCTCACAAAAGCAATGGCTTCGCTGTGCAGTCACAAGCTCAAGACAGACCCTGCGTCCTGGTGTCTCAGACGTCCTCTTCCCAGTAAACTCGGTAACGCCAAGCCAACGCCAAGGGCAGGGAGCTCAGAGGGAGTAGGGACACGAGCTTTGGAATTAGGGCTGGACTGTAATTCCAGCCCAGTTTCCACATTTGCACAACAGAGATGATCCCACTTCACGGTCTTGCAATTAAATTAGATTAGCTCCCTCCCAGCCCAACCACCCCCTTCTTGCCCTATTTTTACACTCACTGTCTTCAGCACCTTACGTTTTCTCAACTGAACGAAGTAGCAGAAGAAGTCCAAAGCACAGCACCAAAGAAGGGTCGCTGACCTCGAGAATCGGTCTGAGATGTTTGCTGACGTCCGAAACACCAAGGTCCCAAAGGAAAGACCACACGTGCCCCCCAGTCTCGCGTTGGTCAGCGGAAACGCACAGGTCTTCACCATAGAGCGACAGCTTGGCTTCTGCACACGGAGGTCCCTACTGCGTAGACGCGTTTGTGTCCGTATCACATCGTCGAGCTCGGAAATCCGTCAGACAGAGTTCTGGGGGAAGCGAGAAGCGTGGAGGCCAGTCTTCTCTCGCGCGCCTCCGCCACGCTCCGCCTCCTGCCATCCGCGCTCCGCACGCGGGGCCGACGCGCGCCCCCCACCTGGCGGCCCAGCCTCTTTCCCGGAATCCACGCACGCTGGCCAGCTGCGGGCTGCCGGACAGACCCAGCTCCTGGCTTCGGGGTGGCGGATCGCGGGAGCGCCGTGAGGACAGGCGGCCCTGGCAGCTGGGCGAGGGCGCGCAGGGGCCGTGCGCCGGTCAGCGTCTGGGCGCCTGGTGATGCGCGCGCTACGTACGTGCCGTGCGATGCGTGACCTCAGGCTCCATCGGGGTCTGGAGGCCGGAAGGAAAGGCCGGGTTTTCTCTGGAGCGTGTGATGGCGGCGGAGCCCTGTTCCAGGACTGGACGCACGTGTGGGATGTTGCTTCGTCAGAATCAAAGACGAATCTGATGGTGCGGCGACCACACCGCCGGAGACCGTGCCCGCGTCCCCCTCGTGCCGTGCCAGCCGCTCTAAGGGACGAAGACGCGGGTGTCCTGGGTGAGAAGTCTGCGCTCTGGGCGTGTGGGCGGTGGGCGGGCTGTGCGCTGGGGCTGTCCTTGGAATCCAGGGAGAAGGTGGCCGCTCGGGAGAGCGCGGGACAGCGAGCCGCACGTCGGGACGGAAAGCCAGCAGGGGCGGGCTCAGTGAGCGCGTGGCTGCGGGGGACGCGTGGGGGAGGATTGCAGGGCTCGGTTTGCGCGTCCCTGCTGCCCGTCCAGACTCTAAGCGTTCTGCGGCTGCGCGGCCCTGGAACACGCTCCTCCCAAGGCCGGAACCGCGGACGGCATCCTGAATAGTGCCTGAGCTCCCGTGGCCTCCAGTTGAAGTAAAATACAGCCCTTACCAGGGCCTTTGCATGTCTCCCTGAGCTGGCCCCCACACGGTTATGGTGACCACCGTTCTGGTTTGCCCAGACTACAGGAACTTCGGAGCCCAAACTGGGAATGTCCCCCGCCCGTGAACACCTCCCCTCCCGCTCACTGTGGTCAGACACTGGCTTTCTGCACCACCCGGGCCTCGGACCGTGGCTCTTGCTCTTTCTTGTGTCTGCAACACTCTTGGCCCAGACCTTCCAGTGCTGACGCGATTCTTGTCCTCGTCTCAGTTGCAATGCCACCTCTTCCATGAAGCCTTCCTGGCTGTCCCCTCTGCCTCCAGCCCTGTTTTCCCTTTATCACAGGGGTCATCTCTGTCGGGAGGGACTTGATTTGGGTGTTTCTCTAGGAGGGAAGCTCTTTGAATTCCATTCAGGGATGCAAACAGGAAGTGGGGAAACGGGGAGAGGGAAGAAAGAATTATACAGACCCAAGCCCACAGACCAGGTGCCACCGTCCCCGGGATGCCCTGCCCGCGCGGGCACACGTGCACCCCGTGCCATCGTGTGAATGTGCCTGCTGGGGTGCATCCGGGGGCGTTCAGCTGTGACCTCTCCCGGGTGTCCCTGTGCACCGCGGGTCCCCTGCTTCCGGCCGCCTCCTTCCTAGCTGTTGTTGATTTCGGGAATGGGCTTTCTGAGATTTCCATCCAGGCCTGCATTTTCTGCCAGTGCCTCCCTCACCCCCCCCCCCCCCCCCCCCCCCCCCCCCCCCCCCC
>NW_024425897.1:28142627-28213420 GCF_017311325.1 Ursus maritimus
CCCCCCCCCCCCCCCCCCCCCCCCCCCCCCCGTCGTGCAAGGCCCCCTCTGCACGCTGGCCTCCAGGCTGACAGGCCTCTGTCCCTGTCTTTCCGCGGCTGTTATCCCCTGTCCTCCCCAGGGAGCTCGGTCTCTGTGCAGTCACCACGTGGCCTCAGACCACAAGCAGCTTTGCTTAAGTTAAAAACCTTCTATCAGTCCCTTTGTCCCTTTTAAATAGGCTTTACTCTTTTTAGAGCAGTTTTACGTTCGCAGCAACATTGGGGGAAAGCACAGAGATTTCCTGTGTTCCCCTTTCCCCCACGTGTGCACAGCCTCCCCACTGTCGACACCCACACCGGGGGGACGTTTGTCACAACGGTGACCCCCTCTGACGCGTCTTCAGCACCAGAGTCCAGGGATTACGTTAGGGTTCGCTCTTGGTGTTGGGCGTTCTGCGGGTTTGGGCAATTGCGTGTCACACGTCCACCTGCGCGTTAGCACACGGACTCCTGCTGCTGTCCTAAACCTCGTGGTCCACCGTTCGTCCCTCCCCACGAGACCCTGACAGCCGCCCACCTCTTCCATGTTCTCGTAGCTGTGCCTTTTCCAGACTGTCACACAGCGATGACCTCCGTAGCCTTTCCAGCATCGGCTCCTTGCTCGTGTCCCGCCTTCTGTCTGTCCTCCCCACAGCGTCTAGAAGACTCTGCCGCCATGACGGGGTGCACGCAGCCTGCCGCGTCCAGTGGTCAGAGTCATGGAGGGAACGAAGAAACGTGGGACACAAGTCTGACCCCAAAGTCTGCTCCGGGGAACCTCCACGCTCCCCTGGGTCCTCACGGGAGGGGTCTCCCTCCCCAGACCCTGCCCCCCACCCCACCCCCCACCGGTCCCCATCAAGTCTCATAAAAATATCAAACGGGAAAGTAAAAATCTCCCCCCCCCCATTTTTCAAAAGCAAAACTTTAAGGAATGGTCTTTGATCCACAAATGTAATTAGCATTAGAATCGGAGATAGAATGGGTGTTTGTCTAAAAGCATTAATTTAATTCCTGGCCCAGTTTTTTCTCTTATCAGAGCTCTCATTTGAACGGTGCCTGTGGCAGAATCAGAAATCAGAGGGAAGGAACTAGTGGGGTTCCATGCAGGGAGAGCACAAATAAAACTCCTGTTGAAGTTAGTTTCAGAATCAAGGTGCTTCTAGTGGCCCTGAGAAGTGGGTCCGCTCTGCACACAAGCCATAAACCCATGTGTCTGTCCGCACGCGCTCGTGCCCACACTCGGCAAGGGCTCTCACGCAGAGAACGGGGCTCTGGCCTCGAGTGCCCTGTGCCCGTAAGTTTTTCTCTCTGAAATTCGGGAGCTGTTGAAGAGCTATCGAGTTTACAGACAATTGCTTTGCACCCTCGGAGATAAAGTTCCTGGGAGGTTTGGGGGAAAGAGAGATGCTTTCTCTTATTCAAAGTGCAAGAGATGTGGGTTTAAGTTCTTCCCGTGCCCTGCCGTATGCGTGTGCCCAGGCCGCCACAGGCCGGTGCCTCCAACAGCAGGTGTTTATTCTCACAGCTCTGGAGGCTGAACCCCAAGACCCAGGTGTCAGCCGGGGTGGTTCCCTCTGGGGCCTGTCTCCTTGCCTTGCAGACGGCCGCCTTCTCCCAGTGTCTTCACACGGTCGTCCCTGCGTGCGAGCCCGTGTCCTCATCTCTTCTTACAAAGACCCAGTCCTTTTGGATGAGGGCCTCCCCCAACGGCCTCCGCTTACCTCAATCTCCTCTTGAAAGACCTCATCTCCAAACAGGGCTACCCAGTGAGGTGCCGGGGGCCGGGACTCCCTGCAAATGCATGTAGCCCACAGCACCCGCTCGGCCAGGCATCCAACAAGACCCAGCTGCCTGTCTCACCAGCTGGAGAACCCCGGTGTGCCCCTGGTTCATGAGCTCCGACTTCATGAATTGCAGGGGAAAGGCGGGTCTGCACCACCCCCAGAAAAGCCAGAAGCCACCCAGGGACCCTCCGCCTGTCTCAGATACCTGAACCCTCCCTGTAAGCTGGGTCGTGTGGGCTGAGCCCCTGCATCCACATCCCTGCTCTCCTTGGCTCCTGGGAATCCACGCCAAGCCTGGCGTTCGCTCTGCCGTGCTGCCGGCTCTCTCCTTGGGCTGGAGGATTGGCCGTGTTTTAAAGGTGGATAGCATGTAGGTGTTTCCCTGTTCCCTTCACGGTGTTGTCATCTGCCATCTTTTTTCATTTCCTAAGGAGGAAACTAAGAGCGGCGGAACGAAGGCTGTGTGAGTGTGCCAAAGGCAGCCTTCAGAGCCATAGCAAAGCCGCACCGAGTGGGAATACTTACTCTCGCTCAGCTGGGGTACCAGTGACACCATCTGGCACCAGGACCACTCATTCCTTTCAACAAGGAAAATTAGGAAGAAAATTCTGGGGAGACGCCAGCGCCCAGGAGACGGGCAGGCCGGGGCTTCCCTGCTCTGGAGCTCACACCCTGGCTGTTTCTGAGACGAGGCAGCGGCTTTGGTTCCAGACAGTGTTTTTAAAAAGCCTAAGAGGAGGAGGAAGGAAAACAAAACCTTTCTTTATCTTCCATCCGGAAATAAAAATTAATAAATAAATAGAAAAGTTAGCTGATGAGGAAATCGTGGGCTAGCTGAAGGACTTTCTTTTATTTAATCATTGATTCGGCCACTCTTCAGAAAAGTCGGTTCTTAATCATTCTTTATTTCAACAAAGTATATATAAATTCACGTAAGACAACACGTAGAAGCCAAGGCCACATGCTGCGCCCTCCAGCCTCCGGGCACGGCCACGTTTGATTTGCTTGCCATCTGACCAGAGCTCCGTTGTGGGGTCCCCAAATCAAGTTGTGAACAAAAGCAAGCAGTGTGCCTGTCCCATCCTTCCGTCCTCCCTAAGTGGGTGCACTCCACAGAAAAGCAGGAGGTGTGAGCAAGAACTCTAAAATAGAGACAGGAAGCATTATACGGGGAGGAGGGGGACTAAGGGGGGCTGTGGGTGTGCGTGTGTATGTTTGACAGTAGGGGCATGCCTGTGTGCATGTGTGTAAGAGTGTACGCATCCATGTGCATGAAGCATTGCATATATGTATATGTGTGTACATGCATATGCGTAAGAGTATGTATGCACACTGTGTGCACGCATGTGTGCATGTGCCCATGCATGTAAGAGTGCGTGTGCGTGACTGTGCATGTTTGAGTGTGCATGCATGTGTATAAGAGTATGTGTGTACACGTGTATGTGTGTGCATTCACGTGTGTATGTGCATAAGAGTGTGCATGAGTATGCCCGTGTGTGTGCATACGTGTGTATAGGTGTGTGCATGCATGTGTGTAAGAGTGCATGTAGACACGTGTATATATGTCCATTCATATGTATAAGACTGTGTATACATGCATGTGTATGTGTATTAGGATGCATGCATGTGTGCACACGTGTATGTGTGTGCGTGCGTCTGCATAGAGCATGCATGCATGACTGTGTGTATGTGTATGAGTGTACGAGTGCATGTGCATGTGTGTACATGCGTGTGTGTCCCTGCGTGTGTATATGTGTGTATTGTGTGCATGTGTGTACATGCATGTGTATCTGCGTGTGTATACGCGTGCGTTATGTGTGTGTATGTGTATACCTACGTGTGTATGAGAGGGTATATATGTGTGCATTCGCAAGTATCTACATGCATGTGTGTATAAGCGTGTGCATGCATTGTGCACGTGTGTCTGTGTGTGCATACATGGGTATAAGTGTATACATGCATGATTGTGTGATGAGGGAGTGTGCCGTGTGTTTGCTGAGGTAGGAGTAGAGGAGTCCCTCCCTCCCCACCCCCACAATCTCTGTGGTCATTTCTGCACGGCTCCCCTGTGAACGGATAGGCTCTTTGCCATTGGATCTGGTGCCCTTGATGCCACGAACCTGGTCCATCCCAAGCTTGTGATTAGCAGCTAGACGACGGCGGGGTCTCCCTTCCTTTCCCTTTGCTCGTCTGGATAATGACTTTAAACAGATCATGGAAATGAGCCCATCCGCCTATAGGATTCTCACTCTTTTGGAGATCAAAAAATATGCTTAGTGGGCTGGACGACATGGCAGGGTGAGTGGGATGAAAGTCCCAGGAAGAACTGAGCACAACACAGACGCGATCCCTGTGCATGCGCTAGTGCCCACGGGCAGTCACACTGGCGTTGCACCTGCTTGGGGAGAGGACACGCACTTGCTGGAGATACCTGTGGCCACTGCTCTTTAGAGAAAGTCGAACAACAGGCTGCAGCACATGAGCAGGCTGGCAAGCTTAAAGCGGGGACGGTCTCACCTCCGTGCATCCTCTCAGGAGAAGGCACCTCATCATTCTGCATGAAGGGTGTCCCTGGGGCTGTGTGTGCCCATCCTACAGGCCTTGCGCAGTGGCCACCCTGTCCAGCTTCTCCATTCGAAGCTAAGCGATGCCGTCCGTGACCCAGCTCTCTGAACCACGTTAACATAAAAAGATATCTGGATACTTAATTATACGTTAGACGTAACACAAGTACAGGGGAACAAAGGGTCCTTTTGACACGCACCCTTTGCACACACACGAGCCCCACGCGCAGTGCAGACACGGCTGGGCCAGGCGTGCGGAGCGCACGCATGAGAACTCCTCTAACACGTGCTGTAACGTCTGCCTCCCTTGTGGAGGCAGCCAGGTCAGCCCTCTGGTTCACCCTGAGTTGTGCTTTCTGCCGTCGAAGACGCATCCCCACCCCCGGGCAAAGCCAGGAGGAATTTCACAAGCGGGGCTCCTGTCGGGGTCGTGATGAAGAACAAAGCACGAGGAACTGCGAGCTGGGCCTGCGTGGGGTGGGGACCTCCCTCCTGCAACAAACAAGTTGCTGCCCCCCTCCCGCCTCCACCCTCCACGCACCCACTCCCCTCTGGGGGGCATCCGCTTAGATGTTCTGTAGTAAAATAGTCCTCGCGTGCTCCGTATTCTTTAAGACTGGTGGAACCGTATTCAAAATGAGTTGAGTACCAGGGGAAAAGTGCTCCCCATTGTCAAAGAGAAATGGTTGGTAGGGCTTTCATTTTTTTTCCCTTTTAAAAAAAAGCAGTAGCTACTTTCAAAGTCAGGAAAGGGAATTTTTTTTTTTTTTAACACAAAGAAAGAAATAGCAACAGCAGGGTGTTGCCTTACTCTGTCTGTGCCCTTTAAAATTCCAGCTTCAGGAGACGCTATTAATTTTCCCCTTTCTCTTCTGGCATGAGGTTTTGAAAAATACCCATCATGCCACAAATCTCCAGGCAAATTATCCTAAGATCGCTTGCCATGTGGGGTATGGGGTGGGTAGGAACGCCTTCTGCGGCTGCCCCCGTCCCACGTGCTCCGCACTCCATCCTCCCCAGGAGCAACTGGTGAGCGCCGGGACACCGTCCTGTGGACGCCCCCACAGCCGAAGCAAAGGAAACCGGTAAGGTCTGTCTATGCGCTGCGGCGGAATGCAGGGATGGCTCCCGCAGTGACCCCGGCCCCCCGGTTATTGTTAGCGGGTCAAAGCCCTGAATATCAATAGACTCACTCCTGAGCTCTGCAACCCGCCCTCTGCCAGGAATGTAAACTTCTGCAGCCCCCGCTTCACCTCTGCCCCTGCCTTCCTCATGGCTCCTCGCTTCAAAGGACGCTCCTCACGTGGAAAACGCTTCATGCAGGAGAAATGGCCATCGCTGCACAATTATTTCAGAAACTCTGCATTGTATTTTAACGGAGGGCAGACGCCCTGGCTGAAGTCTGGAGTGCTTTCAAGACTAAGATCTGAATCGTGAGGTTTAGAAATAGGCGCGTCAGAAGTACAATCGTGCCAGCGTGCGCGGCCTGCTGTCCGCGCCTTGAAATATATTAAAGAATGAGTCGCGGCTTGACAACTCACCACACCATTTTCAAATAAAGGTAACAAAATCCCAGTGCTAATAAAGCCACTTTTTTTTTTTTTTTGGAAAGTTGGATGACACTGATGATTCTTTTGTAGCTCTTTGAACCTTCAAACAACACTTACTTTGAAAGGTTGGCTGTGCCAGGCGCGAAGTCCGTGCCCCTCTCCGAATGGGATTTCTCTTCTGACACATCACAACCCCTTCCTTGGCCAAGTACGATGTGAAGATGGTCCATGCCGGCCTTGCAAGGAGGGACGCGGAGCCGGAGCCCAGAGCAAGAGCAGTGCAGCATGAAGGGGGTGGGCGGGAGAGCCGACGGTCCTTTTGGCTCTAACGCATCCTTTGGGAAAATGTTAATACAACAGGCGGGTTACAATGCATGCCACAGTACATCACGCAAAAGGGATCCCACAAGTCAGATGGCCCACTTGTCACCTCCCAGAAAACCCCCGAGGGCAGCGTCTGAGAAGACATGTTCTTGTTTCCTGCAGCATGATACCCGTTTCTGCAAAAAGAACGTGAAGAAAGGTTCCTGATGCAGAGAAGGGACTCTTGGAGACATGCTTCTGGTTGGCACTAAGCATTTCATGTCCCAGAGTAAACTCTCATTGGTTCATCAGATGGTTCATAGGCAGGTGCTGGAGTTTCGCATTTTCAGATTTCCATGTACGGGTTTGGACACCTGTACGAGGTGAGCTTTGTCCCCTTAATAGAGTGGTTTCATCTTTTGGAGAAGGGTCCTCACAGGTGCAGCGCTGAAGAAAAATGGCACGAAACACCACTGTGGCCATTACATTGGTCGTCCTCGTAATTTTTGTCATGATGCTGACTCTCATTTGGTTGGAGGAGAAGAAGCGGGGTCTTTTTGATGAGTCTGTGGTGAGATGCAGACGACTCGGGACACGCCAGCCGCTGGGGACTCTGCCACCTGTGCCACCGAACGCGTCTCCTGGCTCTTCCCCGTCTGCAAACTGAGACGGATTGTTCTGCGTGCTTCACAGCCTGACTCCCTGGAAGAGGGACACCACCCTGTTCTCTGAATTCTCCCCCGGGTAGAAAATGCCTGTTCCGTGAGGCTCTTTCCCCACACGGGCTGCTGGCCAGTCCTCACTGGGGCGCCGGTTCCCGGTCTGAGCAGCGGTGGGCGGGCGTGCAGAGAAGTGATGTCTGACATTTTTAGAAAACTGTCTTGACCCTGAGTGCCCTCTTGGGTCCCACCTGTGGTTCCCAGAGCTTGTGTGTGGCAGGAGACGCTGTGTAGGGTGCCCGTGGAGAGCTGTGCCGTGGGAGGGCTACCCTGCGACCCTCCCAGGCAAGTGCCCTGAACGCCAGAGCCCCATACCCCGAGCTTATGCTTTCCTCTTGCTTCCTCCCCTGACCACTCCAATCCGTCCGGCTGCTATCCCACCAAAATGGCCATTGCTTAAGAAGATCAGTACACCTCATATTTCCACATGTGAAGTGGGAAACGTGGCGTTAGGAACCCCGTAGTCCTGAATCTGAGCTGGAAGGATCAGAATGAATCCCTGAGATACTTTTCTTTACAGATCTAGATATGGAAACCTGTAATTCCCAACTCTGCTGAAACACCTAGAACGAGGAACAAACCAGCAGGAATGATCACCCCCAGCACAGACCGTGGGCTTGAAATGCCATTTCTAATGAAAACAAAGGACTAACACAGGACTTCCTTTTCTGGAGGCATGACTGATGGCTTCTCCCAGGTCTGGGGCTGGGGACGTGCAGCTGAGCCTGGCATGTCTTACTGTGTCGGACAGCAGTGACGTTGGCAAAGACTCCTGGAGTCCAGTAAAAAATCTCAAAAGCCAACTTGAAAAGGTCACTGCTAACCAGAGGTGAGAGGACACAAGCATCACTAGGGAGGTAACTACAGTGAATTAAGACGTGCTAAGCATGGTTAAATCCATGAGTTCTTGACAATACTATGGAAATAGTATCGGTCGCTGTTGAGTGTTGGAATACCCATAATTTGGAAAATTGGCAGTAAAACAGAGGACTGTCCCATAGCAACTGTCTTGTAGGAACTGTGTCACTGGGTAATCAAATAATAGATGAGGAAAATGGCCTTTTTTATGACATTATTCCAGCTAAGAAAGGAAGAACAATTATAGAATTATAACATCATCATCGTGCTACTTGTGGTGAGTTCACGGTTCTAGGTGTTGGGGGTCACGTTTGCTAACAGCGCAAATAAGGCGGGAAGCAAGCCACCCTGTGTTTCTGTTGGATAACCACCGAGACAGTCTCCCTGAAAAAACAAAGAATTGGACCCGAATCTGATCAAATCTATATATCCAACTGTTAGTTTACAGGAAAGAGAAAGAACAGAGCACCATGGAAAACTACACTATGGGGTTGCCTTCAGGAAAACCCCAACCACGGGGACACGCCATGTCAAATAACCTGATTTCTTCACCAAAAAAATTATATAGGAAAGAAAAAAAGGGATGAAGGAGGAATCTATATATTAAAAAAGACTAAGAGGCATATTAAAATGGACAAAACCCAACTGCAGGATTGAGAGATCACACCTGAGTGATGAAACTGTGGGAAAGGCCGGGAAGTGACGACCCCAGATCAGGGTGGTGGTGTTTCTGGAGCGGTGGACGAGGCGTAGGCGCACAGGGGCCCGCGGGCACGGAAGGGGCCGGTGGAGTTCCAGTGCTTGACCTGCCTGGTAGCTATGAGGGTTTCAGTCACGATATTTTGTTAGGCTGTACATTTTCTTTATGTAATTTTCTATCTCTCTCCCATACTGAATATTATATATGCACCATAAAAGTTAAAAGCTTATGTTACAATGAAAAAAAATCCACATCACATGCAAACACATTCAAATGTATGCCGCAAACTTTAAAGCTGCATTAAAAAAAAATCCTGTGATTCTCTATTGTGTATCATGAGACGGTGCCCTTGGAATGTGTTTGAAAATAGACAATTTTGTAAGTGAAGATGAGGAAAAAAGGGAATCTGAGTTATGTGGAATGAATAAAGCTGTACGTTTTGAAGTGGTGAAAGGTTGGGAGTGTGTGTGTCTGTGTGTGTGTGAGAGAGCACCCTGGTGAAAACCCCAGTAGGAGAGAACAATTAACTACCGTGAGTCATGTGTTTCTGGTCTCAGGACGATTTATTTATTGAAAGTGGTTTGTCTCGATCAGAAGTATTATCGCACGAGCACGTTTGACGAGCCTGGATTCCTGACGTACAGGGCAGGAGCTGTTAGCACCAAGAACAAATGCAAAATTTAAGCAGCTTCATTTACTAAAGGAAGAACTTTTATTTAAATCAATATATAAACAGCTTGGGGAGTAGAAGTAAAAATAGACACACGATCTGTGAACGTACGTGAATAAGAATGAACAAACCCCTGTGCGTGTGAAGCAGGGCGTTTCCAGTCCCAGCGATGGGACCTCTGGCAGGTGATTTCCCTCCTTCTGCCTGTAAAATGGGACCATACAAGAGTGCCGACCTTGGACGTTTAGTTTGGACGTAAATGAGAGGACGCATTTGCAAATGCTGGGTGGATATTCTTTGAAAAAGCTCCCCAGTGATTCTGATGTCTGTTCCTGGAACAAAAGAGCAGCTAGAAGGAAAATGAATTACTACCTGGGGGACAGATTAAGGGCTGTTAGAATGGTGCAGAGAGAATGATCCAGATCCAAGGGGTGAAAGAGATAAGACGTGCGGTCCAGTAGGAGAGGGTTGGGAAGCCATTGGCACAGTGAGTAAACCCAGAGGAGCCGGGCTTGGGCCGTGGGATAGTGAATTTAATCGCAGACTTGTTAACACTGGAGTCTACGGTCATTCATGAAGGGCGTTCAGGATCGCCTTGAAGCGTGTGGGAAACGAGCCATCAGCTCAGGGGAAAGGTTCAGGGTGGAACGACAGAGCTGGCAGTCACTGTGGGGCAGAGACTAGGGGAGTTGGTGTGACCCTCAGGAACGTTCTGCAGAGGAGGCTGGGGTGCGCGACGATGGCACTGAGAGCGACAGAGTCCCGGGACAGTAGACGTGGAAAGGGAGTAGCCACATGGGCAGAAGGGTCATCTAGAAATCAAAGAAAGGACGCGTTTCAAGAGGCGGATGGTCAGCAGTGTCAAAAGGTCCTACGTGACCTTAAATGTGGTGTTTGGTCAGTGGAAGGCCAGCGGGGCTTTCAAACACGGGTTTTGTTAGAGAACACGGGACGGAGACCAGGGAGCTGCAGGAGAGGCACCTGGGCTGCCCCAGCGGGAGGGAAGCAGCTGGAGGGAGAGCAGCGTGGAGGGAGGGGTGTTGAGCTCAGGGGCAGGTGGAGGCGTGTTTGGTGCCTGAAGGGGAGCACGGGCTCCGTGAAGGGAGGAGGAAGGGCATAGGAAGAGCACCAGGGAGGGGATAACACGGAGAAGGAAGAATTGTGTTTTTCCCCAAAGGAGAGATGGGTACCATTGTGGATTTGTTTATAACCAGGGAGGGGAGGTCAGGGGGCAGTGCGGCGTGGTGCTCTCTGGCTTCCTCATGAAGGAGAGAGCGGAAGCAACAGGTCTCGCTGGTGGGGGGTTTGTACGGGTGGGGAGCGGCTCCCCGGAGACACGGAGACACATTGCCTTACAAATCCGTCTGCAGAATGAGCGACGTGCCCTCTTGCCTCGATTTGGCGATGGATAGATAGCCTGACTGCCTAGGTCCGTTTTCACCTCCAGATTTGGGGAACTGACTTTTATGAACTCTTTGGAGAAAAAAGGATTAAAGACAACCAGAGGTGCTGGGGGGGGGGGCGGTGAGAGCCCTGGGGGGTCGGGCACTTTACAGATGGAACTGAAACTCCGCTCGTGAAAACATGCCAGCACCAAGCTCGGGACAAACAAAAAGCATTTGTTGACCGAATTGATCATTAGACACTCTAATTTGGAAAATATTTTGAAGTAGGGATTTCCTTTTAATGGAGGCGGAGCTGAGCCATGGTCCCTCGTGTTCTGGAACGCGGTGGAAATGCTTTCATCATGAAGTGGCTTGTAGTTGGGTTGACAATGCACTGTGGTGTCTCTCCCTCTCCCTCTCCCTCTCTCTCTCTCTCTCTCTCCCTTTCTCTCTCTGGAAAAGGCATTTGGCGGGCTCCCCTGTGGCCCAGTTGGTTGAGCCTCAGACTCTTGAGGTCAGTTCAGGTCAGATCTCAGGGTCGTGAGATCGATCCCTGCATGGGCTCCGCGCTCGGCACAGAGTCTGCTTGAGATTCTCTCTCTCCCTCTGCCCTTCCTCCCAGTTCACGCTCCCTCTTTCTCTCTAAATAAATAACATCTTTAAAACAAAGCAAAGGCATTTTGCCCAACTTTACATTAGACATTATGCTCCATCCAGCCGTTCACTTTGCTCGTAGAATGTTTCTAAGATGCTAAAATGAGAGGGACACATGCATTCTCGACATTTAGCCCCTCATTGTACTTTTAGTTCTGGGATCACTGGTCCCCTTCAGTTCCGTCCTGTTCGATGTCCTCCTTCTCCTAACACCGCGCGTCTCCGCGGCCGCCGTGGCGGGGAAAGCGGTAAAGCGTTGCAGGCTGAGTGCAACCAAACGGAAACGCGCCATTCCGACAGGTAACAGCCACCTGTTAAGGTGTCTCAGGAACCAAGATCTTACTTTTTGCAAAACTCAGAGGCAGAGAAAATGGCATCACATTGTTTTGAACTTCCTATATTTTAAAAAACATGTAACCACGTCCCATTTTACCTGCATGGTTCCGGAAGGATTCACGCCACGCTCTGAGCAGAGGCGCTGGTCAGAGGCCATCAGGCCGTAAACGCATACCCGGTATGTTGCAAGACAGAGTCCAGAAGAAAAAGAAAGTAGCTAATTGTTTTAAATTGTAGAGTTTTACCTGTGTGTGTGCCACCCGCTCTGCCTCCCCCATCACTGACCTCGTGCAGCCCATTCCCCGAGAGCCAGCCCACCCCCCACTCACACCCTGGATGCTGGTTCCTCCCTCGTTCCCGTGCTCCCCAGTCCTCCCCACCAGCCTGCAGGTGTGCTCGGATCGAATCCTAAATGAATAAGGCTCCCTGGACCCCTGCTCCCTTCCAGCCACTCCCCAACTCTCTCTTCCGCTTTCGGCAAAGCTCCTGGAAATTCCTGTCCTCGCCGGCTGTCTCCAGGTCCCTGACCTTGTCCACTCTTGAACCCACACTCTCTGCGTCCTTTGGGCATCCGTGTGGCAATGTCAAGGAGCCAGCTGGAGTTTAAGCCAGAGGCTGGTGATAGTGACTTGGGAGTCATGATGATGGAGACTGGGGTTGAAGCCTTGGGACCAGAGGACCATCCAGCAGGCAGTGGGGATGAGACGCAAAGCCATTCCTGGGCTCTGGGCACCATGGCATTTGCCAGTCCAAGGGGAGAGGGACCAGCCAAGTGCACTGGAGCTCCCCAAGGGGTGGGGGGAAGCAGAGTGTGGTCTCCTGGAAGCCGAGGGAAGACGGGGTTTACGGGAAAGTAAGCATCACACTGATGGAACCAGGAGAGGGACGACCTGGAATCTGCCGTTATGGAGCATGTGGAGAGCTTGAGAGCAGCAGCCTTGGGGCCCAGCAGTGAGGGTGACGGGCTGTACAGAGCCCAGTGGACCCCATTGCAGACTTCAGGCTTCTAGAACTGGGAGAGGATCCTTTTAACTACCACCAAGCTTGTGATAATTTGTCCTAACACCTGCGGGAAACTAATCCAGCGACCGATGACGTCAGAGTGCCACCAATGAAGAGCACGGCTAAGCGACCTCTCTGCAGACGGAAAAGAGTTAAATGGGGGTAAACATGCAGCTATTGCTATGAATGCAGACATACAGATATGAGGGTGAAAATAATGTTTCACCAGCTGGACCCAGCCATACTCTGACTCTACCCACGCAGACAGATGTCTGGATGTTGAAGACGGCGACGCACAGGTATGACCCAACCATGTAGCCTTCTATCCCCCTCTCTCTCCACCTGCCCACACGACAGAGTCCGACACCTACTCTGCCACTGCCGCTCACAGGCCTTCGCCTCTCACCTGAGTTATTCCTGCTGCTCTCACTGCCTCCGCTCTTCCCCCGAACTCGGCAGTTTGTTGCCCACATGGCAGCCAGAGCGACCCCATAAACACTGGTCAGTGCCCATCACTCCTCTCCTCTGACACTCCTTGCAATTGCCTGCCTCTCTCAGAGTAGAGCTGACGTCCTGAGTGCGATCCCAGGCCCTCGTGGTCTTGCTTCTCCTACCTCCCTGTCCTCATCGGTTGCTTTCCTCTTGGCTTCTTCTGCTCCGGCTCTACAGTTCCGTAACAGGCCACATTTGCCCTACCTCAGGGCCTTTGCACTCGCCGTTCCCTCAGCCTGCAATGCTTTCCCTCTGATCTCCGCCTGCCTTGTTCCCTTTCCTGCTTAAACTCTCTGCCTACCTGTCACCACCCCAGTAAAGTCCCTTCTGGGACACTGTCTAAAATTACAGCTGTAACCCCCGCACTGGCTGTCTTCCCTCACTGCTTTATGCTTTCCCCAGCCCGTACCACCACCTAACACGCTCTCTGGCTATTAACTGTTGATTTTGTATTGTACGCGTGTCTGCACGCTAGCCGATGGCGGCGGCAGTGTCCACTGTGTCTTGTTCACTGCTGTGTCCTCAGTGTCTGGGACAGTGCCTGGCACATGGTAGGTGCTCAGGAAATATTTACTTGAATAAATGAGTGAGTGAAATTATAATCTATGAATTGGGTTTCTAAACACAATGTGGTCATGCTGATCAGAAGGTTCCTTTTTTAGGATAAGAGAAGAAAGCACTGTTGCGTTCAGTGGACTTCTGTGAGCTTAGCACCACAGTGTGCTGAAAAACCAAATAAAGAAGTCTCCTGTGCCTATGCGTGCCATCATCTTTGAAAGTGTCCTCAAGAATAGTGTTATTTGGGGAAGCTGGAAAATTCAGACACTTTGGTCATGATCCATTCATTGATTTCTCAAGAAGAACTTTAGGTGGGATTTTGACTGTGTTTGATGTACCTGATTAGAAAGCAAATCCTCTCCCCCGCCACCCACCTAAATTTCTGTTTTGAAAGCCCAGATCTCTATGTGGATGCTCACAGAGGCGTATCCCGCAGACTTCAGTGGGTTCGTCCAAGGAGCGGGTTTTGTTCATTTGGAAGGAAACAGCATTGCAGGGCTCTGAGAGCACGGAAGTTCGAAACGCAAGTGCATACACCCACCCCTTTACATCTCAAAGGGGGACCCGCCTCACGCCGTCTAAGCTCTGACTTCACTGCTTGGCTGAATTAACTTTACAATCAGCTCTTTCCAATCTTGAGGGTCTGAGATGTTTTCTTCCATCTGACCTCGGGTCCGTGCTTCACAGGGGAATAGTGTGACCCGTCTGGACAGATCACAGGCTTTCACGATGCAGGACTGACAGCTACGATCACCCAGCAAATCTCCAGCTCTGTCTTCCTTCCCTTTGTGCCTCTTATGCTTCCAGGTCGTCCACACGATTTCCCGGGATCACACACAGAGTAGGGTCCCTCAGAGGCGCACATTAAATATTGTAAGGCGATCCCAATAATCGCCCCAAATTCCAGCTACAGGGGGAAAACCAAATACAGGGGATTCTTTTCATAAATAATACCGATGTCAGCAGTATTATTACTTGTCAGGTGCTTCGTGCCAGGTGATTTACGCCCTGTCTCCCATTGCACCCTCCTGACAACACTAGAAAGAAGGTAGATGTTGTCCCTGTTTTACAGATAAGGAATCTGAGACTCAGGAGAGGGGAGGAACTTACCCAAAGTCCCTCAGCTGCTGAGTGGTGGACAGACACTCCTCTGAGTTCACGGTTGTGACCATCACCCACAGACACGCCACGACCAGGGGCCACGCCCATGAAGGTGGTTCTGTACGTGGTACTCAACCAGTCCTCAGGAAGGCACCGTGTGACGGGGATTTAGTATTTATTCATCTCCCGGGGCTGGTGTAACAAAGGACCGCAAACTGAGGGGGGAGGGGGGCCTTAAAACAACAGAAATCCATTTCCTACAGTTCCAGAGACCAGACGTCCAAAATCAATGTGACAGCAGGGTCATGCTCTCTCTGAGGTTCGAGAAAAGAATCTGTTCCATGATGCTATCCTAGCTTCTGGTGGCTTCTGGCCATGCCTGGCGTTCCTCGGTCTATAGAGTGACCATTCCCGTCTGTCCTTGTCTTCACATGGCATTCTGTCCTGGACACCAGTCCCCAGGTTAGACCCACCTCAATCCGCCATGACCTCGTCTTACGTATGCTAGGACCCTCTTTCCAAATAAAGTCTCAGGTAGATACGAATTTGGGGGGAAGAGTACAATTATCCTCATATTATATGTAAGGGGAGTTGGACAAAGCTGCTTGTTCACGAGGTCACGTTGCCTTGTTGACACAGAATTAAAATCAAGATACGACACCTCATGGTCTTCTTCCTTCTCCTCTAGACAGCGACACTCCAAGGGGCCAGCGGCCTACAGGGCACCCCAGGGAAGGATGATTTTATTTGGGCTATCCTAGAGTGATACTTTGGCAGCAGTAAGCCAGAGAAGAAGTCCCCATGCTGAGCCACTGAGGATCTCCTACCTCCCTCTTACCCATAATTCCACACTATCCCTCGAGCTAATGCTTCTCCATGACGATAGCACGCATAAGTACCCTGTCTAGTAATGCACTTCCAGCCAGACACAGATCAGGTGTTCCCAAATTCCGGCATTCCTTGGGAGACTCTGATTTCACAAGACAATCTGTCACATGGTCCAAGCCCTCATCCACAGAATACTTCCACAGGAGTGATTTACAGCATAGCTCTTGTCTGTAGGGAAGAAACAAACAGGATCCCTCTGTCACGGCCCACAGACACTTGCTTCGAGGAGCTGGGAGAGATGCTAGCTGGAGTCCTTCAGAGTTCCCGGTGGTACTTAATCCTTCCCGGAATATCTTGCCACTGTCAGACACGGATTTGCATTCTCTGCCTGTGTGAACGATTCCACTGCTCATTTCAAGGCAGTATCACAAAATCTTCTTTCTTACTGCATAGAATCCGCCAAAATTGAATTGTGTTGTAAAGAGTCCATGAGTGTTGAGCAGTACTGCTAAATATGATCTAATAATATATGATATATAATATATATCATACATATAATAATAATAGCTAACTGTGATGGGATATTTACTGTTTATCACATACTGTTCTAAGAGTTTGACACATATTATTTAATTTTTGAACCCCTGTGGGTCAATTATTATTAATTTCCAGCCTACAGATAAGATAAAGTTCAGAGAGTTTAAGTGACATGTACCAGGTCGTACAGCTAACAGGTGCTGGAGCCACTGATGGTGGGGTTTTGTTTTAAAGCATAACTATATTTAAAAGAAACTGGCGAAGTCACCATTGGGCAAATAGTACCATAATGATCGTTTCACACAGGAAACATCACTGGATGCTAAAATCAGTGGTGAAAGTTTGATGAGAAACAGGGTATTTGTCTCAACGCATCTCCTCAGAAGAGACTATTACTTACAAAGGGGAAGACAGTAGCTTTACAGTGGAGAGATCTGGTCGACCCCACCTGTGCATTCCATTATTCACTCAGTCAGCACTTACCACCTGCCTCAGAGGTCACAAAGCTTCGTAAAGCACCATCCCTGCCTTGGAATAATTGACAGCATCAGTCAATCATCTCGGCATTTCGTCTGGTGTAGAGGATGTTTGAGGTCAAGCCAACTTTAATTACTTGCTGAAAAGATTAAAAGGGTAGTAGGTGTGAAGGAGGGTGGGGGCCGGTGTGTAGAGTGAGGTTGCATAAGGAACGTGTTGTGATCTCACACCCACGGGCACAAGTCAGAACCTGGAGAGAAAATCCGGCGAAGTCACGTCGATGCCAAGCCTCTTCCTATGAAGAGTTGAGCAAATAGCTTCTCCATCAAGCCAAGAACTGTCCCTCCAAGGACTTACTCGTCCGTGAAAGATTCCACATCTTCCCCACTCGCATGATGTAAAGATTAATAACAGGGACTCTCTTTTATTTATCTTTGTCCTGAAAACACTTGGCCTTTTGTACACTGCAGACTCAAGGAATATTTTTGAATGAGCTGATTTGTAAAGTCATGGGAGCTACCTTATTTTGAATCTCAGCAGCTGTCAGGCATCATTTAGGATAATAAGTCCAACCAATTTTTTATTTTTAAAAATGCACAGAAAGAGGCTTCATTACACTGTGTAGTTAAAACAGAGCAAGGGGTTGTTGAACTGTGTTCTGTGAAACCAAAAGATGCTTTTGGAGAATATTAAATCAGCCCTTCAGGGTAGTTCCTGTTTTAAGCTCACGGGAAAGTCCGGTTTCTGACCCAGTGTGGGTTTCGCCCCTTCCAGCTTCAAGTCTGTGTTTCATTTTGTGCCAGAGTGTATTCCGCGGGGGTCATTTGTGGGCATTTATGGAGCACTCATTTATGCACGTAATAAATATTTACTGAACGCCCAGTCTGCCCCAGGCATGCGTAGGACACAGTGGGAAACACCGATGAACAAGACAAACCTGCTCACAGGAAGCTTCAAGTCACGACGCGGAAACAGACGTGGAGCAAGGATTTAGAAACGTGGGCATCAGGCTGGGCGGTAGTGCTGGGTTGTGAAAGGGAGAGAACTGGTCACTCTCTCCAAGGGACTCAGACGTTCCTGAGGGGTAAAGAAACCAATAATTATCACAAAGAGGTTAAGAAGGGGAGGAGGAATCCACGCCCAAACTATTAGAAGTTATAGAGCAATTCAGTAACATGGCAGGATACAAAATCAATGCTCAGAAATCAGTTGCATTTCTATACACGAATAATGAGACTGAAGAAAGAGAAATTAGGGAATCCATCCCATTTACAATAGCACCAAAAACCATCCGTTACCTTGGAATTAACCAGAGACGTAAAGGATCTATATTCTAGAAACCATAAATCACTCTTGAAAGACATTGAGGTAGACATAAAAAGATGGAAAAATATTCCATGCTCATGGATCGGAAGAATTAACATAATTAAAATGTCCATGCTACCCAGAGCAATCTACACTTTCAATGCTATCCCGATCAAAATACCAATGACATTTTTCAAAGAACTGGAACAAATAGTCCTTAAATTTGTATGGAACCAGAAAAGGCCCTGAATCGCCAAGGAATTGTTGAAAAGGAAAAACAAAGCTGGGGGCATCATAATGCCGGATTTCGAGCTGTACTACAAAGCTGTGATCACAAAGACAGCATGGTACTGGCACAAAAACAGACACATAGACCAATGGAACAGAATAGAGAACCCAGAAATGGACCCTCGGCTCTTTGGGCAACTAATCTTTGATAAAGCAGGAAAAAACATCTGGTGGAAAAAAGACAGTCTCTTCAATAAATGGTGCTGGGAAAATTGGACAGCTACATGCAAAAGAATGAAACTTGACCACTCTCTTACACCATACACAAAGATAAACTCCAAATGGATGAAAGACCTCGATGTGAGACAGGAATCCATCAAAATCCTAGAGGAGAACATAGGCAGCAACCTCTACGACATCGGCCAAAGCAAACTTTTTCATGACACATCTCCAAAGGCAAGAGAAACAAAAGATAAAATGAATTTATGGGACTTCATCAAGATTAAAAGTTTCTGCACAGCCAAGGAAACAGTCAGAAAAACTAAGAGGCAGCCCACGGAATGGGAGAAGATATTTGCAAATGACACTACAGATAAAGGACTGGTATCCAAGATCTACAAAGAACTTCTCAAACTCAATACACGAGAAACAAATAAACAAATCAAAAAATGGGCAGAAGATATGAACAGACACTTTTCCAATGAAGACATACAAATGGCTAACAGACACATGAAAAAATGTTCAAAATCATTAGCCATCAAGGAAATTCAAATCAAAACCACACTGAGATACCACCTTACGCCAGTTAGAATGGCAAAAATAGACAAGGCAAGAAACAACAATTGTTGGAGAGGATGTGGAGAAAGGGGATCCCTCCTACATTGTTGGTGGGAATGAAAGTTGGTGTGAAGAGAGGGGCCATATGCACCCCAATGTTCATAGCAGCATTGTCCACAATAGCTAAATCATGGAAGGAACCGAGATACCCTTCAACAGATGACTGGATTAAGAAGTTGTGGTCCAAATATACAATGGAATATTACTCAGCTATCAGAAAGAATGCGTTCTCAACATTTGCTGCAACATGGACGGCACTGGAGGAGATAATGCTAAGTGAAATAAGTCAAGCAGAGAAAGACAATTATATGATTTCTCTCATCTATGGAACATAAGAACTAGGAAGATCGGGAGGAGAAGAAAGGGATAAAGAAAGGGGGGGTAATCAGAAGGGGGAATGAAGCATGAGAGACTATGGACTCTGAGAAACAAACTGAGGGCCTCAGAGGGGAGGGGGGTGGGGAATGGGATAGACCGGTGATGGGTAGTAAGGAGGGCACGTATGGTGCACTGGGTGTTATATGCAAGTAATGAATCGTCGAACTTTACATCAAAAACCAGGGATGTACTTTATAATGACTAACATAATATAATAAAAAAAACATTAAAAAAAAAAAAAAGAAGGGGAGGAGGAGGAAGGGGAAGGGAGGAGGGCGGGGGAGAGGGAGGAGAAGAAGCTGCCGCCTGCCTTTTGTCAGAGCGGAAAGAACCTGGCTTTAGTACCAGACAAACCTGGTTTTCAGTTCTGCTTTTTTTCTTACCAAGAGGGTTATCTTTCTGCAAATTAGTTAATGTCTCTGGGACCATGATTTTTTTAACTTTCAAGTAAGGATTACAATACCTATTTTTCAAGAGTATGGATAAGAAATAAGCAGATGGGTTAATTATTTAAATCTTTAGAAACGAGAACCATGCGTTCAAAAAACATGTTTGATCAAACTGTGTGTTAACACCTGCTTCCCCTTCTTGCTCCAAATTTCCAGAAATTATAGAAAAAGTAAAATTATATACAAGAATGGCATCGACAAGAAGAGAAAATTCGAGAAATACCTGAAAATGAGAACCCAGATTGGGTGGGTCAGGTGGATGGTGGCTCAGTGTCCCACAGGCCACCAGGAGACACGGGCCGTGGAGGATGGTAGCCGTCAGATGACAATCCCGAGAACTTGGGTGGGGGGCAGCAGCGGGAAGCACAGAAATGCATGTGCGAGGGCTCCTGTTTTGTTTGGTGGGCGAAGCTATTGATTAATATTGGGTATTAATCAAAATATAAAATTGAATATGGTGATTACAATTTCAAATTATCTCTGAAAATGTAACAGTTTGTATACCTGCCATGATAATTGCTAAAAAACATAGTTGGTTAATGGAATAAATAAACTTTGTTTCGCTTAATTTGCAAAGGAAGACAGCACAGAAAAGAAACAACAAACACAGGAATAAACCGTGTGTGTCATGAAATCGTGAGATAGCAAGTACTATTCAGGCAATTCTTGCCAAAAAAAAAAAAAAGGTTTTATCAATTTGGGTAAATATAGAAACTCAGCGAGCAATATGCTGTTCCCAACAGACGCATTCATGGTAGAAAAAGTTTGAAAAGGAAAGAAAAGTTCGAGAAAGAATGCAATATTGGTGTTTGACAAATTCCAAGTGAGAGGCTGGAGAAGAATATGTCAAAGCTATGATTATTAGGAAAAAATGACAACCGCAGAGTGTTATGCCACTGAAGTCATGGGCCCGTCTCGCACACGAGCAGAAATACGAATTTTTTAGGTACCCGCTTTGATCGCGGTTGTGAACCCTTCCGAGTTGAGGATGTGTGCGCCGGCCCGGCGTGCGCTGGTCCCACAGTGGCGTCTTCGAACAAGAGACTGGTTCCAGGGGCTCCCAGATGGAGCGCTGGCCCCGCACGGCTCCCTACAAGCTCGGGCCTCTGCTCCCTCAGCCACACCGCTCCCCATTGCCACGGATNNNACAGTTAACAAAGCAAGACAGCGGAGATAAATTAGTAAACAATAAACTTGCTCTGGAGCGTTTGCCGACTTCCATGGTGTAAATACTCCGGCCAGGGTCGATTTCACGTTACCTCCGTGATGTCCTCGCGGTCGGGAGGAGAGCGGCCAAGCCCTCCACGTGTACCATTTCTCTGTGCGGATAAACCAGATGTAATTAGCCTCCAGAGCCTCGATCCCAGGGAAGTGTACTACAGTAATGAGGAGGTGACAGACTGCAGACTTCTCGCCTTTGGTTTGTGTTTTGTTTGATTGCAAATATGTTGTTTAATGTTTAACAATGGCTGTGTTTGACAGCGGGCTCACAAAGTCCCTGAAGTGGAACAGTTGGTCGTCACGAGCCAGTAGGAGGTGACGCCAGTGAGCCACTGCCTAATGCCGAGAAGTACCAGGGACACAAGCAGGTGGAAGGAAAGTGGGTAGTTAAGCCTTAGCCTGTGGCCTCACATAAAACCACGTGAAGTGTCTTCCGTCCCCGGCACACAAAGGCCAAACACATGTTCGAGTACAGAGGAGGGTACGGCGGGTCTCAGTGGCCCACCTCCCTCTACGAGCCAAGGTTCTCCCCGTCTAAGACAAGTGAGCTCAGCTCTCCAGAACCTCGGCTAATTCAGCTAATAGGAATGCAAACATTGATCTAAACTGAGGCCTGGAGAACGGTCTCTTACATCTCCCCGGCCCCTGGGGGATGAATGAGAAAAGATTACTCGTGGATTATAATTGCTTAAAATAGGTTGTGATGTAAAAATCTAATCCTCTCTCCTCTTCAGTAGTAAAGTTCTACAGACAGAGAAATTATGCTTAATGCCAGTGTCTTGAAGGTAAAAAGAAAATTCCGTTCTCCCTTCGGGGGGGGAAAAGAAAGGACATCTTTTTAGAGCTGTCAGAATTCACAAGCCATAATAAATTATTCTTTTTCATTACTGATTTATTAAGCAGGCTGCTTGGTGTAATGGCAGAAAATTTCTGTTTAATTTTCATAGTATTAGACGACTCTAATTCCTGATCTGAAATCAAGTTGTTATTAAAAGAAGGGAATGTATTTAACATCATGCATCAGGGTCTGTTTTTACTAAATTCTTCTAAGTATGGAGTTTAAGTATTCATGGAATGCGGCCATTATTCGGTTGGAAGCGAGACATCAGCCCGTTCTTGGGACGGTCTCCGTCAGATGTGCGCAAACCGAGGCTCTCGTCCTAGACTGACCAGCAGGCAGGTCAGCCGTAAAACACTAGAAGTGGTTCTGCAAATCCCAAGCCAATGAATCATACGATCCAAAGAATTCTCACTTTCCCTGGAATTAGAATTTTTAAAATGACAGGCAGTTGACCAAAATGTTAGAATCACTGATGTAGCTAGAAGTGGGGTAAATGTAGGACATTTGAAGAGACCTTCAATTATATGCGTGCAATTGTAATTATGTGAGCAATGTTTGTACTCATGGAGGAGCAAAAGGTACTCGGTTACCTTTGCATGTGGTCCCACCTGAGCGGCAGGTTTTCTTTCTCCCGTTCACACATCCTGTGTTAAACAAGCCTCTACCACACTCCTCCTGTGGGATGATTCAGCCCTGCGGGAGGTTTTGAAATATTCTGGGAAGACAGCTAGCCAGAGACGGTCCAGAGGAGATGTTTAGGACAGGTGTGGGAAGTGTGGGGGCCGCCCAGTGGCTCCTCCAGCCTGCACGGGTCTCGGTGGGCCTCCCCGAACAGGTGCCCATCGCTGAGCCTTTGCAGGTCGCACACAACTGACCGGAGGCAGAAAGTGTCCACGCACACGGTGCTGACTGGCTTTAGTAACGAGGTAGAACGACAGTTACCGAATGAGCAGAGCCGCTGAGTAAATAGGGACTACCCCATCCAGATAATGCAATTTCTAGAGTGTTCTACTGGGGCTCATTTTGTGATCAGCCTCTAAACTTGCAGAAACTGGTCCAGTATAAATGAAGTGTGTGATTACATCCAGCCGAGTGACCCTGGGACTTTTGCCCACATGCTTGCTTTTTTGGGTTTTCACGTGGAAATCCGTGTTTCCCTGATTTAGCCAACCTAGGACTTAGGCCATTTCTGGCACCCTTTCTGGGGCTCTGACACGGAAACGTACTTTATACGGGGTGCCTTTCTTACTAGGTGTGTGTGCACAGGTGTCCTTGAGGGGAGCACTCGGCTGAGGCCTGAATGACCCATCGGTGAGGGTGGGGGGACAGGCGTGAAGCAGCAACAGGGTGGGGCCCAGGGAGGCACGGGCACGTGGGGGAGCGCAGCCCCCTACCCTCCGGGAAGGAGTTTGCCTTTTCTTTTAAGAGCATTGAGGGTTTTAGGCAAGAGAGTCGCATGACCCTGATTTTAGAAAGTTCCCACTGGCTGCCGAGCAAGGAAGGCCGGAGGACAGGAAGGGAAGCAGGGGATCCTGAGGCCCGGACCGTCCTCCAGACGAGAGCCCGCTGGCATGAGAGTGGCAGGAGCAGACACGATGAGTGGCCGTCCGTGGTACGTCGCTGGGGGTTGGAACCACAGTCCTGCTGACAGGCTGGGAGGGGGCGAGTTTGTGTTTTTCCATCTCCGGCCAGACCAGCGTGATTCACCAGCCCACGACGTGTGACCCCGTCCTGATCACTCTGTGACGGGGCCCCCAACATGGTACCGCAAGACACATCGTTCCACCGTCAAGAAAAAAACAAATTCAGTGCCGAGGTGTTCCAGCCCGCGTGCAGGGAGGGGAGCTCGGTTTGGACGAAGCCCACTTCTCCATGCAGCCGCCACGGCGCTGCTCACCCGCGGACACCTGGATGCCGCGGACTAGGCGCAGGTGGTCCACCCCTCGGAGGGGGCGGGGGCGCAGGCGTCGTATTCACCAAACCCAGTGATCCAGAAAACCATTGTAGGGCAGGATTTTCTATTTCAATGGTGGGGGGGGGGAATTAAAGGGGAGAAAAAAGGAACAGAAACAAAAATAACAAGGCCATTAATCTTTCATTAAGTTAAAGGGATGAAAAGGAATCACTTAGAGTATCATTCTTTCCTTGCGCCACAAGTATGTTGCCCCCCGCTGACTTCAAAGGCGCCAAGGAGAAGTTGGTTAATGTTGTTGGCGCAGTATCGGGCTGTGGTTTGCTTTTGCTTAAGTATGATCTTTCTTTCCTTCTCAACAAAGAAAGCATGAGGGTCGGGCACTCATCGACGGGAGGAGGCATGCCGCGTAAACGATGCTTTTGTGCTGCTCGGAGGCCGTCGGGGTGGGCCTCTGCCAACGTGTGCGGTTCGCAGACTGTCACAGACTCCGCCACCAGCATGCACGCACACAGACACACACACACACACACGCACACACAACTCTGCTGTGAGCGTGTAGACTATGGGGTCTTTGTTCTTCTCGCCTCCGAGGAGTCAGGTCTGGTCATCCGGGCTCCCGGTGGCCTTATAAAGAGGCAGTTTGTGAGAATGTGAGCAAAATGTCCCACCACTTTTCAGATGGAAGGAAGAAGCCAAGCATCTCTCACCTGCTTGGGGACTGAGGGGAGGGCTATGTTGCCTTACTCCTTGGGAGGCTGTATTTTCCGTCAAGGTGGTGTTGTTTACACTGAAAACAGAGCTGCCTGGTGGTGAGTGGCAGGGTTTTGTGGTTAGGCCCAGGCTCTGTGCTGGCCAATGGGTGGGGGGCGGGGAGGGGTAAGGCAGGCTGTCCCACATGGCAAGTGCAAATGGCCTGGGGCAGAGGGACAGGAAAGGAGGGTGTTTGGGAAGGTCTGGTGGCACGGTTGAGGAGGCCTCCATGGGAAGCCCACCAGGGGGCTTTCAAGAAACACACTACAGACATGATTCCTTCCACATAATGCAGGCCTTGCTCCTGGGCACCATAACAGGTGAGGGTTGAGTGGGTCTTTTGGGCCCGGAGATCAGTAACCCATAGTTCTAGCTTCCCCAGGACCGTCCTGGGGTACATGAAGTGAATGGTCTCTGCAGTCCTTGACTTCTGCTTTTCCAAGCACCATCGCCCTGTCCATCGATATTTTGGGGTCAGATTAACGGGTTGAGTCCTGGCTCGGCCATGATGTTGTGTGGACGTTCATGAACTCCGAGTGTCTGTTTTCCACTTGGTAAAAGGGACGCTAACTACCTCCTAGGTAAGCGTGAGGGCTCACGGAGACAGAGTCCATGGAAACAGCGGCCCTGAGACGGGATTCACTAAATGCTGGCTGGTCAACTGCCATTATCACAAACACCTCCACTGTCTGTTGAGGACAGGCAACATAGGCTTTTCCAAAAAATACTTACTTTAGAGAAAGGGAGGGGACGTTATGGCTTATTTTTTAAAAACACCATGCGTGTAGGCTTAAATAAGTTTTCGTAACAGCTTACCTGCATAGAGGACCAAGCGAGGCCCCTCGGAGGAGCAGAAGTAAGTTAGGAGGGAAGGGAGCGGTGGGTCCCACCGTGGAGGCCAAGGCTGCTAGTAAAATAGACATTATTTAAATGTAAAGATCAACTTTCTTAACTTCCAGTTAACGTCTCTCCATTTCAGTTTGGAAAATTAAAGATTGCCCAAACGCCCTAAGGTAAATCCCTACAGTACCTGCCGCTCCCTCCTAACCCGGGACTGGAACCCGACCGTCCTGCGCGCGTCGGGAGCTACGTCCGCATCCAGACGTCGGTCAGGACCGGCCGGGTTTGGTGAGCTAACAAACGACTCCAAAACCAACGTGACTTGGAAAAGCAAGGTTTCTCTTGCTCGGGCTCCAAGTCCCACACGGCTCTCCGGGGGTTCTGCCTGGCAACGAGGCGATCCTTTTAAACGTTGAGTCAAGTCGCTGCTACGCTCAAGCCCCCAAAGGCTTCCCACGAACATCCGAGTGAAGTGTTTGGAGTCGGTGCTGGCCTTTGAGCCCTCCAGGCTCTGGCCTCCGTTACCTTCCCGCGGTCGTCTCTGGCCCTGCTGCCCCTCACTCGCCCCTCTGCCTCCACGCTCCTCCCCGGGGGCCCAGGCATGGTCCGCTCGGAGGCTCTGCGAGCCCCACTCCCTCTGCCTGCTGTCTCCTCCCTCACTGTGCTGCGGTCCCACCGAGTTCGAGTGCTCAGGAGCATGTGATGACGGAGTGGAGGAGCACATGACCGCACGTCTGGAGACCACTGCGGGTCAGTGAATGCGAGCAAACGTAGTGTGGGCAATTTCCAGGTGTTCGCCTCCCAAGAAAGCTGGTACAGGAGCGTGAGTGAAGGCAGCTCGTTCTAGGGAGAGAAGGCGTGCGCCCCAGATGGCAGAGCCCCTGTCCCCCCCCAGACCACTTGTCTGGACTGAGTGGGGGGAGAAATAAGCTTTATTCTCCAGGCTTGCTTGAGCCCGTCCATCTGTGGTGCCTTGTTCTTACCTGTACCGGAGCGTGAATACAGAGCCAGGGGTGGGGGCGCCAGTAGCCGTTTGGAGAGGGCAGTTGATAAAGAATGGGAGTCGCCAAAGGGGAAAACTGACACTTGTCACCAAAGTGTGCTGAGAGATGTTTTACCAAGCACACACAGTTTCGGAGCAATCGAGAGATTCCGGTCTTTATGTCAGCACAGGATAAGAAGAGACGATAAATCGAAGTTTTTCGGAAGATGGGCTTTTAAGAGTTTCAGCACAAGCTTTCCTTGGCCTAATTTTGTTGACTGGCCTCAGGTTTTGCATGAGAACAGCTTTCGGAACACTTAACAAAGGCAACGTGTGCCTTTATCCTGGGATTTCTGTGTTTGCGCACCTCCCCCCTCACGCCCCGAGCTCACACTCCTCGCTTCAGATGTCTGTCCTCTCCACAGATTTTTAGGTCAGAAAAATGATTGAAAATCCATGTATCTGTGTTTCCTGGTCTGGTCCCTGACTCGGGAATATCGTCTTCCCCGTTACCGAGGAAGCAGTGCTTTGAAACTGTCTCCTTGGAGAGACCGCTCCGGGGACGAGGAGCGGGCGCCCTGCCTGGCGCAGAGGGCACGGCGATACAGGGGCGACGCTGCATCAGGTGCACGGGACGGGGAGGGGGCCTTGAGAATCACGCAGTCAAAGGAAAACGATCCATATTTCAAACAGAATCATGTCTCCTATGTTTCTGCTCCATTACAATAGGGTAAGTTAGATCTAGTCTTACCGGGGCTGCTATCTCAGATGTGGGACTCTCTTAAGTGCTCAAAATGTCTTCTATTTTATTACATACACAAAGGAGCTCTTTAACACAGCTACTGTCTGTGCCATGGAAGTCATAGCTCAACTTTCTGTTTCGGCAAAAACCACGCTAACTGGAAAGCTATCCCGCTGCTGAAGAATTTATCTAACCAGCGTTCCCCACAGGTGGACGGGCAGCATGCTTGGTCCTTTTTCAAAAGGACGCTCACTGTTCATTGACCAAATTACCATCATAGTTCACCCGTCTCACGTGAGTTGCATATGTTTATGATTTTTAACATGTGCAAAGTATCTTTTTGGTCAAAATTTAAAGCTGTGAAGTAAGTGTTTTCTCTAAAATTAAGGAGTAAGTCCTTGGCGATTATGCATTTTTTTCATCTTTGTTAAGTTCTGAATAAATTCAATTGATGAATGGCTTCTGAAAGTAAACTTTCTGGGATGTAATTCCTTTTTAACAGTTTATCAATGGACACTCTATCATGAAGTCTCATCTCCATAAAAACTCATCTGAAATGCAAAGTTAATGAACCCAGACAGTTTTTGCAAATCTAAGGCCATGTTTGTTAGATACACAGCAAAGTTATCCTTACAAATGTCTGGTTTTATGCCGAAGCTCAGAAGAGCGTGGCTTCTGTGGTTTTCACCTCTTCAGTGCCCGAAGCACGCTGACCGGTCGCACACAGCTCATGGAACGTTCATGTTGTCACATTCATTCAACAAATGCTTATTGACAACCTGGTATGCGCTAACAGCGAAACTGTCTGTGTTCTCTGACGTCATCAAATGGGACAGACCAAAGAATAAACAGGCATATGAAGGTCCTGCATTAAATTCTTTTCACTGGGGAAAGCATAGGGTATCACGGGAGTGTATAAAAGGGCACCTTGGTTAGGATGTTGGGGAGATTTACCACGGAACTGACATCTAAACTGATTCCTGAATTACTCACACCAAAAGTAGAGTATTTCATGCCTCTCGGTAGAGGACACAGCTGAGGCACAAGAGAGAAGAGCAATTCCAGGGACTGGTAACGTCAGTGTAGCTGGAGTGCAGTGCATGAGCGCCTGGGAGCCAGGGGTGGCGTTAGAGGGGCAGCAGGGGACAGACAGTAAAGAGCTGAGGGCAGCCCTAAGTAGAGCGATGGCCCTGAAGGTGGGAAAAATAGGCTGGACGAGGGGTAGCTGGGTCTAAGAATAGACAGAATTGGGTGTGTAGGAGGGGAGGGAGGTCAAGGGGAAGAATGGAGGGGCACTCAGAGGTTTCTGGATAGACCAAGACAGGGAACAAGGCTGGCAGGGGACAAGCTCCATCTTGGTCTTGTTGAGTGAGGGTATCTGGAGATGCCCGAGAGATGATACTCCGTTGGACATGTGGCCCTGCCGCTCACACAGACGAGTTGGGGAGTTCATCCTTGGCGAACGGATGGTATCCGATGCCACGGGAAGAGACGAGGTTGCTCCCTTTGCTGGCACGAGCACGGACGAGGTCACTCCAGCACCCCGTCACTCAAAGGCTGGCGGATGGCGAAGAGCTGGAAGGCTCTGAGAGTGGAACATGAAACAAGAGGAACGTGAGGGGTCCATGATGATGACGACACGGTCAGCCAGAGAAACCGGGAAGGAGTGGCCAGAAGGGAGGTCAGAGGGAGACTGGGAGTGAGGGGGCTGCTAACCAGAATCCGGGAGGGTCAGGAAGGATGAGGACGGAGACTGTGCTCGGGGAGGAGCAGCGGGAAGAGTGGCCAGGGTGGCAGCCAGAGTGCAGAGCAGGAGTGGCAGGAGGGAGAGCAGAGGGACACAGGAGGACAAGAGAGTGTCCCCTAGCTTCTCTTCATTTTGTCTTAAGATGGGAGGGGGACTCTTTCAACTTATATCTGCAGGATTCCTCAGGACAAAGATACGTCACACACGCGTGTGCCTTCCCTGTATTTTAGGGGGTGCCTTCCCTCTGCAGAGCCCCACATCCTGGACTCCCCGTCCCCCACGTGGAAACCTGTCTTCACTCATTCGGATTAGGTTACTAGAACCGTGCCCAGGAATATCTGGCATTGAAGACATTAGCGTGTTCACCCTGGTCCCTGTGCTCTGGTGCTGCTGCTGGTTTTT
Organism: Ursus maritimus; assembly: GCF_017311325.1. NCBI lineage: Eukaryota > Metazoa > Chordata > Mammalia > Carnivora > Ursidae > Ursus > Ursus maritimus. The sequence goes on from NW_024425897.1 coordinate 28,171,806, forward strand.
CATAGTATTTTGTTAGAGAGACACTTTGTCTACTCCTTATGAAAAGCATAGAAAACAGGTTTTGTAAGAAACCTTCAAAGTGGATCTTCTCTGACCTGTTCTTGTGTATCCGTTACGCATCCCCATCCGGGGTTCACCCAGTCTCTGCATGACAAGCTCCGGGGGCCAGGTATTCACAATCCCCAGAAGCAGCCTGGTCTGAATCAGAGCACTCCTGACTTCCAGAAAGTTCTCCATTATGCAGAGTCCAAAGTGGTCTTCCCGTCACTTTCTTCTGCTTGGGAACTATGAGTGGAAATTCCCAAGTCAGGTTCCATGGGTTCAAATCCCTGCTCTGCCAATAGCAAGTCATGGGACTTGGGCAAGCCATTCGACGGCAGCTGGCCCAGTTTCTTCATCTGTAGGATGGGGATGACTATCAGAGCCGGTGTCATGGGGCGTCCAGGTAATACAGGCAAAGGGTCTAGAACTGAGCTCCCTAAATGTTAGCCATACCCCACATGTCCCGTTTTACTCCATGGATGCATGCAGAAAAACTCAAAGGGGAAATCTAAGTCTTGACATATTCTAGCGTTTGAACTCTTGCGAGGAGGCTGACATTGACCCTGCATGTTTCTCTCCTGGATACCACGAGTTTCTCTGCAGCTTCTCAGCTGACACTGCTTTCCACTCCTTCCATGTCTCGCTTACTTTCTGTTGCACATGGATTTATTTACATCCCCTCAACCTGGCGTATTTATGCCCCTCGTGTCAGAGTGTGGTGCCTGGGGCAGGATCGAATATCCCAGCATGGCGTATCCTGAGCAGAATGACAGGGCTGACCACTTCTTGCTTTGTTTCTCTTGAAGCTCTGAGAAGGCCACTGCAGACGCCTTGGCTTTATTGTCCTTATGGGCACAGTGTGTGCGGACGCTCGCCCGACACTGCGTCAAGTCCAAGAAACCCTGAGGCCTTGCACATGTGCTTCCTCTATCTGCAGTGGGCGGCCGATTTGGGGCAAACACCTTTAAGTCAGATCCCAGCTCCATCCTGCCAGCTGTGGGATGGTGAGCGCTCCCTCCGAGCCTCAATCTCATCGTCTGTAAAACAGGTGGTGTTATCTACACCTGCCTCACGCAGCTGCTAAGATTGGAGAGGGAGATAGATACCCAGAACTAACTGGGAGCATGCCCAAGGTGAGCGTCTGCCGTCGTCCATGTCCTTATCACACTTCCTCTGCCAAGTGCAGGGTGCAGCAAAGTTCCGCGTAATTCGTGTTTCAAAGATACAAATTTATTCCAATGTGATTGATGTATAAGGGGACGATTTGAACATAATACAAAATTTTCCTATTTGCTCAGCGGTGATTCCATCTGTGAGAAAAGCTAAGTGAATACAGAGCACGGCACCCAGTGAACCCAGTGCAAAGGACACGCAGCATGCTGGCACCTCAAACACCAACCAGCTCCCAAGGCTTCTCGAGGCCCCCCGATACCCCCGCTCCCAAGGCTTCATGAGGCCCCCCGATACCCCTGCTCACAAGGCTTCTCGAGGCCCCCCGATACCCCTGCTCCCAAGGCTTCTCGAGGCCCCCCGATACCCCTGCTCCCAAGGCTTCTCGAGGCCCCCCGATACCCCTGCTCCCAAGGCTTCTCGAGGCCCCCCGATACCCCTGCTCCCAAGGCTTCTCGAGGCCCCCCGATACCCCTGCTCACAAAGCTTCATGAGGCCCCCCGATACACCTGCTCCCAAGGCTTCTCGAGGCCCCCCGATACACCTGCTCCCAAGGCTTCTCGAGGCCCCCTGATACCCCTGCTCGCAAGGCTTCTCAAGGCCCCCTGATACCCCTGCTCACACACTGTGCCTCTGACTTCACCAACACTTCACGCCGCTCCACAGTAACTCACCAGCTACGAGCCTTCCCATGCCACTGCCTCAAGCGAACTTTGACCCTTTTCCAAGGAAATTGCCGTATTCATAGGAGGACTGATTTATTTCTTAACCACCTAACGTGTAAAACCATGCTGGCATTTTTACTAGGTTCCTACCTTTTTTTTTTTTTAAGTGTCACTGATGAAGTTTCTGAGTGTGAAGCCGCCACCCCTTCTGTCTCATCAGCGGTGTGAATCTTATTTCGGGATTTTGCAGAGCGCGGTGATTTTTAGGCCCGCGTATGTCACGTTACAACAGAAGTGATGATAATGGTCTCTGCTAAGTGTTCTAGACCCTCAAAATATTTCGATCCTGATTCTGTTACTCAGAATAGCTGGTATGTCTAACCTTCGTGTGATGCATGAATTGCATGAGAAGATAACACTAAACATCTGTAAGTCATCGAGGGGCCGGGCTATTGTCTAGAGCACAGCCTGCACAATGAAGCATTGTCAGGGTAATAACGAGGTTCAAATAATATTATTGATTTAATAAGCTATTTTCTGTGTTAGCTTCAGGAGGAAAAGACTTTTTCCCCTACATGTTGAAATCCTTAAGAACACTGGGGCCATGGACATTGGACGGCACGTAAGGAATTGCTTGGCGTGAACTCCTTACTCAAGAGACAGGCCAGCTTGGCCCCGGGGATGCTGGTGGCAGAGCCAAGTTTCCTGGCTCCTGGGTCATGGCTGATCTCACAACACCAGGCTGAGTCCCAGGTTACAAGTCGTAGAAGTTTGAGTCTGTGTAATAATAACACTACAGCTCATCCCAAACCAGACATCCCTTAACACAGGATGGGTTTCTATAGCAGAGAGCTCTTTAAGAGATGCTTTCCCAAGTGCCAGATGCCAAGATGCAGCCACCAGGGCAGCCATGATCTGCCATCCCATCACCCGGGGGCTGCTGCCCCGAAAGAGGGTTTATGCTAGATGGAGGGCGAATGCCAGCCTCACCAGCTCACACCTATAAAAGGAAGATGATAGGCGCCTGGGTGGCTCAGTCAGTTAAGCATCCGACTCTTGGTTTCAGCTCAGGTCGTGATCTCAGGGTTCTGGGATCAAGCCCCGAGTCGGGCTCCAGGCTCAGTGGGGAGTCTGCTTGGGACTCTCCCCTCTACCTCTGCCCCTTCCCCACTCACACTTTCTCTAAAATAATAAATAAATAAATCTTTAAAAACCAGGAGAAACCCAGCTCCTTCCAAGTAAGCCTCTCTGCTCCCAATTCCCTTTCCTATAAAATGGGGGAGGGGGAGAATCACTTTAGGGCTTTTGAAGCCCAAGAGATCCTTCATTTGCCAGTGGGATAAAAAGGACACATGCTCTATGGTATTGCTTATGTTGACAAAATAAAACCAGAAACACCACCTCAGTCACTCTGTATAAGCACAGTCTTTTGGTTTTACTAGAACAATTCTGGTTAATCCCGTGTTTATGCCATCAGAGTGAATTAATCAATTTTTCACTTTATGAACGTTGAACTTGTAAGGAGCCTCCGCATACTGTTTTCACATGTCCGTTTGCGTACGTCTTTGTTAATTAATCACATTACTTCTCCACTGATGCATCTCCGTGGAAGCCCCTGACCTGGATTGTTCGTTCACCTGTTGGTTAGTCGGATGGCTTAGAGGGGCTGCTGCGTGCTCAGGGCACACAGGGCAGAAGGTACTAAAGGGTCTGCAGCGAAAACAGATCACCTTCGCTCCCCCGCTCCCACCTCCCCTGCGAGAGGCATCCACTTTGTGCCAAATGAGAATGGGAGTCCCTTTCCTGGGTGGCCCAAGTGTCCACAACTGGGTGTATGGCACGGACCTAACTGTTTTCCAGTGCTTCTCAGCGGGGATGGCTCTGCCTCCCAGCGACAGTGGGCGGGGTCTGGGGACATCTGTGGTTATCACAGCGGGAGGTGGGCTGCTACTGGATGCTGCGGTACATCTCAGAGACCCGACCAGAATGTCCCAGCACAGAGGCTAAGAGTATCTGGATTTTATTGTCATCCTTTTACTTCCCAAGCTAGTCTGACTACTGTGCTTAGTTTAGCCTGGATTTCCTCCAAGTGGAGAGAGGAGAAGGTCATCGATGTGCCCCACAATGGGATCTTGGGTTTGTTTTCTTTTTTTTTAAAGATTTTATTTATTTATTCGACAGAGATAGAGACAGCCAGCAAGAGAGGGAACACAAGCAGGGGGAGTGGGAGAGGAAGAAGCAGGCTCCCAGCGGAGGAGCCTGACGTGGGGCTCGATCCCATAACGCCGGGATCACGCCCTGAGCCGAAGGCAGACGCTTAACCGCTGTGCCACCCAGGCGCCCCTTGGGTTTGTTTTCTGGAGCCCCAGCCCCTGGCAGAGAGCAGGGCTGTCCCAGAAAGTATGCTTTGAATGCAGAGATGATGAATTCATCATGGCTGGGAGACATTTGACATGAATAAAACGAAATGGGATGTACTGTAAGCTCTTCCTTCTTCAAATCTGAAATTTCCAGCTGTTCTGTGGTGTACATCGGCATTCGACCCAAGAGCCCAGAGGACGCACAGCACTAGGATTCTTCAGACCCACAGAAAACACTATGGTTTGAAGGAAATTTCCTAGGCTGGAGACGGGCGTTGGAGAAGTCAGCTGCCTACAAGAGGTCCTTCACCTGTCCTCATTTACAAAGACAAGTTATTAAAATAAACAGAAAGCTTGCCTGTTTTTTTTTTTTTCCAACGAGGAGGCCAGCCACCCTCCATAAAAGGTGTTAGAACCCACATCAGCGAGAGGGGTAGAAGGTGTTTCAAGTTCATCAAAAGGCGTGAAAAGAGGACATTCTTTGTATCTGTGCTTTCAGGAAGTTTTCGGGATTCATATTTATTTGAAATCAGAACCGTTCACAAAGCAAACCCCCTTTACGAGACACCGTGCATATAGCAATCCTAGAGATGACCTCTACCATCTGAGGCTGGACCGAGATATTATTTTTATAGGAAAAATGGATCTCTTTAATCAGCTTTAAAAAAACATTGTGAACAGTCACTTCTCTTATTTGAAAGTTTGACTTTACTTTCATCAATTTATAATCAGAGTTCCTCTGGTATGTTTGATTCCTGACAAACAAGGATAAAAGTCTTGTGCCCCCATTGCTAATGAGACGATAAAACAGCAGGGATCAAGTTTTTAATTACTACAGGCGAGGCACTGGAGAGGTACGGATGATATTTTCCATTGCATGTCTAAGTTGTAACTTCAGGCTCACGACAGTCCTGCTGAGCTCCACTGTCTTTGATGATCACTCATTTTTCTCTCCTGAGAACACACAAAAATTTCTGAGCTGGGATCCTGGGGGGCTGGCAATTACTGGCGTAACCTGGTACAGGTTCCCTCTCTAACCATTATGCTCAGTAAGGATCCCGTTTCTTAATGCCTGCCATTATCCCAAAAGGGAAATTGGACACTGGAAATGTCTGTGAACTTTCCTACTCAAACGACACCCATTCTCCCTCTACCAGCATGGGCTTTCCATTAATAATAAAATGCTTAATTGAATTGGGAGATTTCTAATATAGACTTTTTCATTCCTTTTCAAAGTCAGGCTTGAAATTTTTTCAAAAACCTTATTTTTATACACTTTTGTAGGCATGTATTATACTTTACACGCCATGCTGTTTAAACATTTCTAACAATATTCTTTTTGTTACCATAGACAGTTGATAATTGGGATTTTTAAAGGTGCCATTTTGGGTCAAGTGTGTGAAACGTAAAGGTTGCACACTCCTTGCCCTGATTGCAATGGAAGCGGGGAGTGGTTTCCATTAATTCTTGTTTTCACAAGCCACACACACACACACACACGCCCCTCATTGGATGGCCAGAGTACTCAACAAATATGCCTTGATCCAAAATCTGTTTTTGGCCATGAAAACCAGAGCAGAGAATTAATCTGACATATGGACAGTCACCAACCCAACGCAAATCCCACCAACCAGCTTATCAACCATCTACCCAACTCATCAATCAACGAATCCTTGATCATTCAGGCAATTTCTAAATTACGAAGTAGTGTTGAGTGTCAGAATCACAAGCATTGACTGAGTCTACTGAGTAGTTTAAATTTCTAAGATTTTGGATCATAAACATAAAAAGGCATCCTCACCTACTACATTGGGAAGAGCTCACTGATGAAAAGAGATTTACAAATAAGAAAGTTAAATGGACCTGTTTTTGTCCACCCACCTCTCAGAACCTAAGTGTGCAATACCCACTAGGAATTTTTAGTGTTATCAGAACAACTTTTAGGGCCTTTAAAAAATATCATATCTGTGAAACGTGAAGACCAGATACTTGCAACTTCTTTTCTTCTTGGCGAAGAGAAGTTAAAAATGTTCTTTTTTAAGAGAGAGAGAGTGAGCTCGGGGAGGGGCAGAGAGAAAGGGAGAGAGAATCTCAAGCAGACTCCACGCCCAGCACGGAGCCCAACGCGGGGCTTGATCTCACAGCCCTGAGATCATGACCTGAGCTGAAATCAAGAATTGGATGCTCAACCAACCAAGCCACCCAGGTGCCCCTAAAATTGTTTTAATTGCATAATTTATACATATCACAGAATTCCTATTGCTGTATTAGTCAGAATAAACCCATTGCTGTGAAGACCAGTGTAGAGCCTCGGTGACTGTTCTCATTTAGGGAAGTCCATGCAGATGGGCCTGGTTGGGCGCAGTGCCCGCAGAAAGCCCCAGCTCCCTGCATCCAGCAGCCCCCCGCCATCTTTCTTTATAGCTACTGTAAATAATGCAGTTGTTGAGAGCTTCACTGATAGCATCTCATTTCATCCTCACAGTCTTGGGAATTAGACATTATTATCATTTACAAATGAAGAAACTAAGATTCAAAAATATTCATTGCCTTATGAGAGGTCACACAGCTACTGAGAGCTAGAACCAAATGCTGGTTTTCTTACCTGTCCTCTCCTTTGATGTCTGCTGGGCACCATGCTTGCCTTGATTTATGAAATCCATTGTCCTTCAGAAGTAGTTATTATGAGGCCATCTAGGCTGCAGATAAACAGTATCATCAGATATGTAATCTTCTGCATGCCATAACTTGAAAAGAAATTGACCATAAAATACTATTAATCCAAGCAACGGAAATCTTCTTGCTGCTCACTCACTAGTGATCTACTCACCTAATTTCAAGTCTACCAACTTCAGTAAAATGTATACACAGACAGAATAAGTAACTCAGCTATCAAAGTGATATATCTTGAAGTTTGTTTGCAGATCTTATCCTATGGAGGGCAGCAATAATTTTAATTATAGTGTGATAACATTTTCATAATTCTAGTGACAGTGGTAGTTAAACCCTGTATTCTTCTCATGGCAAACCAGAGAACAAGGGATAGATATTTAAAGAAAAATAATGGTTCAACATAATTATTGGAATACATTCATATGGATGGACAAAATGGTAAAGAAACATGCGTGAAAGACTCTTTAAAAAAATGTTTCCTTCAGAAACATATAGATCTGTACCCTGTAATTGGTCAAATCGCTCAACTGTGAGAATTTTTTGAGCAAAACCATTGATCAAGCAGGTTAGATTTGGGGCAGGTAGTTAGGTAAGAGCAGATCATCAGGGTTAGCTGATGGGTTCAAAGATTGAAGCCGTGAATGGACCAAAGCATAAGGGTTTCTGCCCAGTGACCCCAGTAATCATAGAGATGGACGGATTCCTGAAGAATGCCAGCTGCTGTGCTCAGAATCCCGTGTACATTCTCTTAAATCCGTACAATGAAAATGCAAGGTAATAGTATTATTCCCCTCCTTTTTCTGTTAACCAAAGACACTTGGGGAAAAGTGGCAGGTGGAGCCTCATTTACAGTCAGATCTGGCTGATTCTAAGTCTGTGTCAGAATTATTGCAATTTACAACACAGCTCTCAGCAGGAGAGACAAGCTCCCAAGTCTCTGCTACACAGTGGCTATATGACCTAGCCAGTGTGGACAGTGCTGCCACACCACTGGGTTCTCTTACTGACCATCTCAGCAGAAGGGAGTGTCCTCAACCTCCCTCTAAATAAAAATTGATGTCACCGCTTATAAGCATTGCATTCCTTTAGAGAGTCAGTCATTACCCAAGTCAACCCATGACTTCAGAAAGAAAACAAGAGACAAACTCTTCCTCTGGAGGAAGTTAACGTTCACTTAGCTGACCAAGTCCTCTGGACAACTGTGTGCCAGACTCTGTACCAGTCCCAGGACCAGAGGTCAAGGAGATGCCACATTTCCTGACCTACACCCCCGGGAAAGCTGAGGGAAGAAGTCATACACAAGCTCGCGTTTTCTATGAGACTAAGCGGAAGTCAAGAAGTCAATGTCTGCCTCACATAACTGGATTTGGGTAGAGGCTCTCCTCATACACACAGTGCTGAGACACCAACCATGGGCGCCTTCCACCCTTTCTGCATTTGATTCACACCCGAGTGGTTCAGACAGGAGTGAACTGGGGACAATGTTCCCGAACTTGGTGAGTTTGAGGTGCAGGTGAGAATTGTGTCCTTGGTGTTGTTCCCTCTCCCCAGCCCCAACCTTATAAAGGCTACTGACTGGCCCCAGCATGCAAAGTCACTTCCTCCTTAACATGTCTCCATCCTCTGCATCCAGGTGGGTGAGGCTATGACCCGAGACTCAAGCATGAAACCATCTCCGAAGCTGGATACCATCAGCTTAAAAATGTTAAAAATGTATAGATCTTCATGAAATATGAGCTATGGCCCTCCAGAATTAAGATATTTAGACATCAAAGATCTAACTTATTCATTACCTACATGTAATAAAAAGCTTTTCTAGAGCTTACTAGGTGTTAAGCATTGTTCCAATTGCTTTTATATCTGCAAACTCTTTTAATGCTTGGAGCTACTTTTTTATGTGGTTACCATCATCATCATGATGATCATCCCTGCCACCACCATCATCACATCACCATCCTCATCACCATCAACACCATCATCACCATCATCTTCATCACCATCACCATCATCACCATCACCACCATCAACACCATCATCATTACCATCACCACCATCATCACCATCACCATCATCACATCACCATCCTCATCACCATCAACACCATCATCACCATCATCTTCATCACCATCACCATCATCACCATCACCACCATCATCATCATCACCATCACCATCATCACCATCACCACCATCACCATCACCACCATCAACACCATCATCATCATCACCATCACCACCATCATCACCATCACCATCACCACCATCATCACCATCATCATCATCACCATCATCATCATCACCATCACCACCATCAACACCATCATCATTACCATCACCACCATCATCACCATCATCATCATCACCATCACCACCATTATCATCATCACCATCACCACCATCATCACCATCACCATCATCATCATCACCTCCTCTTCATTTTTAACATCATCGTCATCATCATCATCTCTAGTTTATAGAGAGGTTGAGTGTCTTGACTTGTCCAAGGTCATACACCAAGAAGTGACAATGAGGGGATTTAAGCACAGGCAACGTGACTTTGGGATTCATACTCCAAACCTTCCACACCTCACCACCTTTTGCGTGCTCAGTACTTATTTGAGGCAGCCAAAGTAGACTTACTATTAGTATCTTCCTACCATAAAAGATGTTAATATTTAACAGAAAAGCTTTGAATTTAAAAATAAACAAGGCGAATACTTTATTTCTTTGATTTTGATCAGGATCAGAAAGATTCTGGTCACTTTGATGTGAACTTAAAAATATAATCACATGCAGAATATTTTGTAGAAAATATTATTTTAACAAATACCAACTTTATGTAAGTTCTCTTTAAGTACCTATCTTGTTGGAGTTATAGCAATACAGATACAATTTTTCCTGCTTTTTCTCACCTTAATGTTATTTTTATGCAGTGCTCCCCTGCGTTAATGTAGCTGCTGTGCTTGGTAATCTGAATACTTACATCTATTTGACTATACTGACAAACTATGGTTTCCCAGAGCATTCCCCAGTTCCTGGGCATAGAAGCCTTTCCAATTTCTCACCATCATAAAAACTCAAGGTATAAATGCTCTGGATAAAGTATTTTTAAATGAGTGGTTTCCTAGGTTATATTCCACAGGGCGGGATTTTTAGGAAAAATATGGACAATTCATAGCTGTTTTCACATATATCCTTATGAATGTTTAATAAACTATTTTATAGCATATGGCATATACAACAGCATACGATAACTTCTAAAATCTAGTTCTATCAGTCAGCATGCCTTCAGCTACAAGTAACAGAAGACGATTCAAGATGACCGAACAAGAAGCTTGGAGGAAAAATGGTTTCAGATGTCTGTTGGGACGCCCTGTTTTTCCACCTCTTCCTCAGCATCCTTTATATGGTGGTTTATCCTTTTACGCTGACTCCCATCAGGATCCCGACATGGCTACTCGAGTTCCAGAGGGAGAACAAGATGGGAAGGAGCAGGGCACCTGGTTGTCACGGCCAGCAGACTGTGACAACAATGAGGTAAAAGATTGTGGTGCTCAGGCCAGATGGTAGCACTGAAGAACTGGTCGGATTCTAGAAATATTTTGAAGATGAAGCTGTTATTTTAAAGATGAAGCTGTGAGAATTTTCTGATGATTGGATGTGGGTTGTGCAGGAGAGACGCTGAGTATGATTACGGGATGCACCTTGATCTACCCGTACCCCCAAGGGAAGATCCTTAGGATGGATGAAGAAACAAAAATGGCAGCCATTATCTCTACAGGGACGTGTGTACATATCTAGGTACATTGATAGGAAAAGGCATAGAGACCGATCACAGAGCACTGACAGCTGTCATCATCGAAAAGAAAACTCAGGGCATGGGTAGGGAAGCGGAGGTGAGGATGGACTTCTAGTCTCTACACCCTGTATTTGGTTCCCATCTTTTACGCTGAGCAGTAACTCCTCTACTACCTACATGATGTTTATAAATCTTTCAAACAAGTTCCAAAAATTAAATCCTCAGGGTAGAGCATAATAAAAAATACAGGGCAATACTGGGATGAAGATATGCTTCATAGTATGGTGCTATTGGAGTAATATTTAAAAGAATACATATGGAGACAGAGAACTAGATCTTATATGGACAAAGACATCTCTGGAAGGACGCATAACAAAGCGATAAGAATGGAAGGTTGTGGGCAGAGGACGCAGGAAGTAACTGGCTGGGGTGGGGGAATCACAACTTCCTCTCCATCGGTACCTTTAGAATCTCCTCTCTTGTACACTTATTACTTACGTAAATTTAGTTACTTAAATGTGAAAGGATAGAAAGAAAAAATGGAGATGCCCAAGTAACAAATTAATCCATGTAAAACACTAATGAAGCATCCCAAGCATTAAAGTCCCTTGGGCCGTTACCGTTTCTTTCGACTGGTTCTAGATGAAGTCTGGTGAAAGGTGAACAGGATAGGTGCTTTGGAGAAAGTTCCCAGGACCCTAAGAGATTCTAAAATTTCTTAGGATCAGGCATGGGAGGAATGGATCTGGGTAGCCCAGTGTCTAAATTTAAAGAGGAAACAGAGTAATTCCAAAAGCATCCAATTATCCAAAAGCAGTAGATACTGGTAGACCCATGCCATGGAGCTAGGTATTTGCTTGCTTGCTAAGGACAAGATAAAACACTACGTTATTTTGGGGGAGAATAGAAACTCTTAAAATAACAGTAATACCACCAAAAAGTCAACTACAATGATCTCCCTAACTTGAGGAACCATTGGAGAGTCTTTGAAGGCAGAGCACGAGGATAGGGTAATAACAGAGCAGGACGATCACCGCTGCGAGCGGACTTGTTGTTTCTAAGTCTCTAAGACGTTTAAACGTTTGTCTCTCTTACTAGTTAACAGCATTACTGTTGGTCTTGTTGTCTTTAGTTTCTCCTCTTGGAGAATCAGAGAAGTCACTTCCTTTTCCTTCTTGTATTTTGACGCGCCGCCAGAGGGACCGGGTGGAAATAAATGGGGGGCTTGGTCAGAATTGACGCCAACCCAGCCACCACTCTGGCAAATGAATGAACGAAGGCTCCAGCCGAGCGACCCACATTTCAACAGTCTGGAAGTAAAAGCAAGCGTCCTTTAAAAATGCACATGTTCTGTGTCCGCTGTTGAAACAGGAATGTGAACAAGTCCGTCTTGTGATAAGCAGAGGAAAAGGGGCTAAGTTGTTGACAAAATCTTGGCTTTCCTTCCAGAGAAGGCCTGTGGTTTGTATGACATCAACACATTCTGAAAGGCAGATTATTTAACAATTTCAAAAAAATTGAATTATCTAGTTAGCAAAAGGTCTGGGGCACAGACGCAGGTCATCTACCCCAGGGCCAGGGAGATGAAAGGCTTTTCCTAGCCATTGGTGGTGGAGTTAGCACGTTAGTACTATCTCTCCGTCCCCGCCGTTCACACACAGGGGTCCTCGGGAGACAAACGCGCAGACAGGCGATTGTCCCCCTGCTATGTTAAAAATGCATTTCTATTTTTTCAAGCATGCTTCGATTAAAGAGGGCACATCTGTTTTAAGTCCTCTTTTATGAAAATTACTGAGTTTCCTCAGTGTGCTTATCTTTTAATTTCGAAATTCTTTGTAGCAATAACTTGAGATAATAACCAACCATATTTCTGGCCCCTTTAAAAAATAAAGGGGTGGGAGGAGAAAAGAAAGCATGAATGAGCCATTTTAGAGCTTTGAACTCTGTCTCTAATCCCCCCCTTTGGGCCCTGGTGGAAAGGGCCCCTCATTTGCGTTTAGAACGGCTGAGCCCCGCCTTGATCTCAGTGCTGGGTCTGGCCACCGCCGAGAGCTGGAGCCAGCTTGAGGCTCCAGGATTATTCATCAAGTCCCCGGCAGGGGGGAGCCGCCTCTCACTTCCACGGAGGAGGCGGCCTGGCCCCAGTGTTCCCCTTGCCTTTCTAAGCCTGCCGCCTGCTGCAGACCCTTTCACAAAGTTTCTCCCCTCTCCCTCCCGGTGGAGGGGTTGCCTCAATGTCCAGGACACTAGATCACTTTTTAAACCCTAAATCTCCCAGCCCCAGCATTTTTGTTTTGAATAGCACGTAATAGGCAAGGGTTTGTTTGCCGTATGTCTTTCCGCTTTTACAGTGTTGTCTGAGGCTCAGGCCCCTCCCAGATGCGATGGGAGACGAGCCAACCTGAGTCAGAAAAGCCCAGACACGCCCTCAGGACTTGGACCCGTCCCTTCGGTGCTTCCTCTGAGCGCAAAGTGCCAGGTTTGAGGATGAGGTGGCGAACAGAGCAGCTCTGTCTGTCCAGCGTTAAGGAAGAGGTGGGGGAGTCCTGTGGCTTGTGTCTGTGGCTGACCCACCTCTTGGAGGCGGTTGATGACTTCGGCAAGAGGCCTCGCTGAACTCTTGCTTTCCTTCCCTGTCCAGTGAGGCCAATGACGTTTCCCACCATCTTCATCATCATCAAGGAAGGACTCCTGACTGGCTGAGATGTTTTACTGTGTGCTGTGCTGACAGGTTAGAGGGAAAACGAGAGGCAACGCCAGGTAGCACGCTCCTTCTTGTCCACCCCTCAGGAAGCCCAAATGCTTCCATCCCGGAAACAAGGCACTGCAACACTCTCATCTTCTATAGTGACCTGGAAATTTCCGGAATAGAAAACCACGTAAGGCAGGAGACGATCATCTAATTTAGAGAAACTCCACAGCGTTTGCCTTCCCCCTCCCCCTGTGCAATGCGGGGTCGTTCTGTCTTGGTGCAGAGGGTCAGAAACAGAAGCGAAATCTGGAACTTCCAGTCCCGTTGGGGTGAGCAGCTCTGATCACCCGTATTTCTGTGGAACTGGCAGCAACCTGAGCCATTCAGTCAGAGCACAGTCTCTGCCTTTCCACAGGACATCAGATGTTGAAGTTGTATATGACTTAAAAATGAACTGAATCATAAACCTCGCTCACCATCAACAGGTACTTACCGTGCACCTGCTGTGAACAGGAAGGCCCCAGGCTAGGTGTTCAGGAGAAATGCAGGTCAACAGAGGGCTGGGTTTTCAAGATCCCCAATCTAGTTGGAGACAGGAGGTCTATAAAAAGAGAAAGAGCACACGTAAGTCAGGATATTATTTGATAAATGTCCAAAAGACTTGCAGGAACATTTATTCGGAAATTAATGAACAACGTTTTTCTTGGTTCTGGGAGCATAATCATAAGGAGACATGCAGAGACTCTGCTATTGTGGGGGGCTACATATGAGCTTGCAAGGACAGAAACTAGATGTGCAAGCAAAGACAAAATTGAATCTCAGATGGGGGTACAAGTGAGGAGGGAAACAGCAGGGTGATGAGCTGGGGTGTGGATGATGCTGGTGACATTGAAGCTGGGGCCTCTCTAGTGAGGAGCCAGGAGGTGAGGCAACAGGTGAGGAGGTGGGGCCCCCCAGGTGAAGGGGTGGGGCCAGGCAGGTGAGGAGGTGGGCTCAGCCAGGTGAGGAGGTGGGCTCAGCCAGGTGAAGGGATGGAGCTGGCCAGGGGAGGAGGTGGGCCAGCCAGGTGAAGAAGGCCAAGGCTGGGCCCGAGATGGCAGGAGAGTGCAGAATTGAGGCTGGAGAGAGACAGGGGCTGCCTCATCGAGGGTGGAGTTCCGTGGGCTTTGCTGTGCATAGGAATCACGTGGAGATCTGACAAAATGTGGATCCTGGTTCGTAGCCCGCTTGGGGAGACAGTGGGACTGGCATTTCTAATGAGGGGATGTGATGCAACTCCTCCCGCCACACTCAGAGTGGCAGGGACCGCAGCCCTAGTTGCCCACTTGGCCTCGTTAGAACCACCTGCCACAGATGCTGGGGCCCGTTCCAAGCGCACCCAGTGCTGAGAGTCTCAGCGCCACCGGAAGCCGGCGGGCGGGAGCCACCCACTGCCCGCCGGAGAATAGATCCGTGACTCTCCTTGTGGGATGGGGTGCTGACTAGGACGGGCCAATGGAGCCTTCTGGGCGCTGGAAGGATCTGCCATCCGGAACAGCGTGGCAGTTCTTTGAATGTGCAGGGATGGGACAACAAGGTTTCTGCATCTGATGTACGTTCCACGTACACAGAAGTCTAGCTGTTTCCCCGTCTGACCCAGGGAATGCCTGGCTTCTTTCTGTCTGGATGACAAGATCTCTGTCGTATTGTTAGCTGGGTGCAGGGCTTGTTGGAGGAGATTTGGGATGGGAAGTTGAGTGTCAGGACGGCAGCCAGCCCCGGATACACTCTTCCAGCTGCTGGGGTGTCTAAACGGGCCCAAAGGAGAGGTTTTGTCAAATCCCCTCCCTGAGAGGGAGGCTGGCAGTTCAGATCAGGCCCCAGGCATCAAAACCTGAAGATGGGCTGATGAGTAAGCAAACGGACGGACGGACAGACAGATGGAAAAGCAGCTGGAGCAGAGTGTTGGGGGCCACGTCGAGGGGAGGGCATTGGGTGTTCTCCCTACAATTCTTCCTATTTTTCTATACATTTGAAGCATTTCATAATAAAATCTTGGGGGGAAAGTCAGGCCCCTTGTCTTTCTGCTTCTGCTGAGCTAAGACACCGTGAGAGCTTATATGTCACAGAGCAAATTTCATGTGAAAGCTCCGTATTCTTCTTAGCTGTTGTCCCTCATTATAGCCTCATTAACAACGAGGTCATTATTTAGGGGTGTCGTCTGCAACAAAATCTCCAAATGCGTATCTGGAAGTAAATATATTTTTTAATGTTGAGATGATTTCTCAGGAAAAGACTCTTTCTATCTGCTTTGGGGCAACGTACAGGCAACACAAGCAGCGGCTGCGCTGCTGCTGACGTCATCGGGACACAGCGTCGGTGCCTCGTGAGGGCACGAGCCCCACCGTGGAGCCTGCCTTATGTTCCTGCACAGGAGCCTCTAAGACCAGTGCTCCGGCTGTCCTAGAAATTCTCTTTCCTGTCCCACATACTTTCCTAAATAGTGCGGCAAAATACACACAGCGTATCATCTCCCAGCCTAACCACCCAGGGGCACTACATGCATATACATTGTTGTGCACCTGTCACCACCCACCTCCTAGAGCTCTTTGCATCCTGTAGAACTCTGTGCCCATCAAGCACGAACCCCCACGCTCCATTCCTCCAGCCCCTGGCAGCCACCGTCCTACTTCCGTCTCTGTGGGCTTGCCAACGTCCTTGTAGGAAATCCTTTTTCTGCTTAAATCAGCCAAAATGGCTTTCTGCTGCTTCCCGCGCAGAACGTGGCTGGTGTTGACTGTAGGGGCCCAGAGGGCAGTGTCTGTGTCCCTCAACCATGGGTACCCTGCCCGGGGACGGATGGTCGAAGGGACTACACGCCCATCACCTCCAACGAGGCTGCTCACCCAGACGCTGACTTCTCCAGCCCAGTACTCAACACACACCTTTATGTTCTGCCGATAGCATTCAGAAGAAAAGTCCTTTTACATCAAGAAAAGCGAAGAGAACAATTAGTAAGCATTCCGTTTTCTGAAGAGGCGATACATGGGAACTAGAGAATTTATGTCCTTGTGATGTATCGGTGCTTTTAAAGGACTGCAAAATCTATTCTGCGCAGTGATGGGAAATGTGGGTGCGAACAGCTGGTGCGTCGCCTCGCCCCTGCGATTGCTGTCAGACTCCATGCAAGCTTCACAACTAATTGAATCTGCAGGGAAATGGCATTTGTTCTGAGATGCATTGTTTTTGAAGGAGGTTAAGGCATCCAATGGAATCAATCCAACAACCAAAGAAAAAAATGTGAAGGAAAATTGAATGTACCACTCAGCAGAATCACTAAAAAGAGAGAGAGGAGAGAATGTGCTAGGGGTTGATATATGTCCCCCCTCCCCAAATTTGTATGTTGAAGCCCTAACCCCCAACATGATGATATGCACTGATGGGGACTTTGGGGGGTAATTGGGTTTAGGTGAGGTCATGAGGATGGGGCCCTCATGGTGAGATTAGTGCCCTTTGAAGAAGGGACACTCCAGGAATGCAGAGTACTTGGCTGCTCCCTCTCTCTCTCTCTACCATGTGAAAACATGGCCAGAGGCCAGCCATGGGCCAGCCAGGAAGGGCGCTCTCCCCTGAACACAGGCACCCTGGTCGCAGACTTCCCGCTTCCAGAGCTGTGAGAAGTAGCCTTCTGTCATCTGTACCACCCAGTTTATGTCATTCTGTTATGGCAGCCGGGCTGGCTAAGAACCTTTATTATTACGTTTTCTGACCATGAATGAGGAGTGAATTGATGGGGCCATGCACGACACTGAGGGGATCCCATGCCGTGGTCGGCACTGCTGGTGGCAGCGGGCGAGTCAGCTCCTGGTGCCCACCGGCTCTTGTCCAGCAGTGTCCGCGGAGCAGTATGGCTGCTGGAGGCCCCCTTCCCTCCCAGGCACCTGAGCAGGTGGCCTCATTCAGGGTGCACTGGTGGATCCCACCTTGTGCCAAGGCTGGGGTTGGCGCAGCCAATGAGTGAAAGGAGGTCCCCGCTCCCAGCTCGCACAGAAGCGGGAGGGGAGTGGGGGGAGTGTGTACAGCTCTGGGGGAGCACCTTCGACGGTGTCACTTCCGAGGGGCTGGTGCGGAGGCCTCTCTGCTCAGGTGTCCCTGCGGCAGGTGTCCGCCTAGCTCAGTCATGGCTACAGAAGGCGTTTTAACAGGCGGGTTTTTAACAGGCGGGTTCAATGCGGGAAACGGGTAACATAGGTGCTAGAGGGCTGGCCAGAGCCAAAGGGAGGAGGGAGTGACCCAGTGATGGTAACTGCACAAGCCATGGCCATCCTAGGACGGGGGAGCAGGGGACCACGTCGGGGTTGCCAGGACCTGGAATCTCAGGACAGCAGGTGCAGGCACTCAGGAGCTCCCAGGAGGGACCCTGCTGTGGGTACACCTGGGACTGCTGCCGGGAGTGCTCAAGGACGTGGGGGCTGGAAGCACCTGCGGCAGTTGGGGCCGGGTGATTCTGACAGTGACAGCCAGGGAGCACGGAGGAGCAGGCTCTTCCTTCTCCCTGCAGCCTCTCTCCTGCACTCACCCCTCCCCTCCATTGGCTGGAGCAGCAGGCAAAGGAGAGACACCCTCGGCAGCGTCCCGGCCGGCACTGAGGCAGAGCGTGGAGGGGCGGCTTTGCAGCTGTTTGGGGATGGCCCAGTAACACGTGAGCAGAGACCTACATGAAGTGAGAGAATGATCCCCGGGGGCAGAATTCTTCAGGCAGCGCGGGAGCCTGAGATGAGAGTCCGCTCGGTGCCGTCCAGGACCATGGCCGCTGCGGAAAGACCAGAGGCTATTTCTGTAGGTGATGGCTCATGTTTGCCTGCTATCAGTCCAAAGAGCCAGATTTCCTTCTCTGTTCCCCAACTAAATGGAGCCCTGCTCTTGCCTGATACTCGAAATAGTTCCTTGTGACCTGGTGTTAAGTACCGACTAGTTGTCCACCTGTTACACCCCTCCTAAAGACGCTAAGCACAATTTAAAAATTTTTTTTCACAAGATCATAGAGACTAATACTGCCCTAAATGCCCAGTTTTAACCTTAGCTCTTGTCTGGGACCGTCTTTCTTCTTCCTGCCTGGAACAGATGCAAGTCTGGGGCAATGGCAGCTGTCTTGCAACCATGAGGTGGCCATGGAGATCACAGTCCCTCCTTACGGATGGTGGAGCAGGAAGATGGAAGAAAGGGCAGGTACCAGTAAATTCGTGAGGCTGTGTATCTGTCTGGCTACCTTCTCTCTTGACTTCTTGTTACAACACAAAGTAAATGGTTGGTGTTTTCACCCAGTGACGTCTGAAGTTGGTTTGTTAGGTAGCAACTAAGAAAGAAAAGTTCCTGCCAGATAAAGGATGAGAGAATATCTCGATAATCTCATGGGACACATGAAATGGTTGTATCATGCCTCTTGGCTGTGAAATGTCTTTCATCTCTTCAGAGAGACTTGGCAGTGCCTCCTGCCATTAGCCGTCCTGCCTGGCGTGTGGTGGCTGACCCCGCTTGTATCTCAGCCTCATCTGCTTGGGGGTCTTCTTCTCTTGGATCCCCTGGAGCACTTGGATGTTGCCTTGGAAGACAAATGTGGAATTGGAGTCACTTCTCTTAAGACAAATATTTGCCTTTCCAGACCCGAATCACCGTGTGGTTTTGGATAACATTTCTACCACTGCCAAACCCAACACATGCAGGACTGACCACGTACAGATGTCAGTGAAGTGGTGAAGGACGAACAGCTGGGACGGAGCTGGAGCCCAGGCAAGCAGCTATGACGGCTGTGTCGCACCTGCTGCCTGGCCCCGGCGATTCTAGGACGCCATCGAGAGCCAAGTGGACGCTGAAAGCAGAGACGAGAAATGGATCTTATGTCCGTGGGGCACTCCGTACTTCCCAGAGGTTGTCGCCATTACGATTGTTACCTTACCACCACTAAGGACAATGGTGTGACTATTTCATGGTAGAATTTGAGATGTACTTGAAAATGTACTAAATTTTTAAAATCTACACATGAGATTAATCTGAGTTTTTTTAATCTGTTAGATTAGTGTCTAATTAGCATCTGTATCCCCAAAAAGTGGGCAGGGGGATATTTGCGTAGGTTAAATAATCTAACCCTGAGGACACTGCGCTGAAATGAGCAGATGGGTGTGGTAGACACTCCAGCTGTTCACATGCATGGTGGGCAAGCGGGGCGTGGCTTTGAGGACCTGGGGCGCCGCACAAAGGGAAAGGGCCATCAACATCCGCATCGTTGGACCTATACGCCTGATCCCTCACTCACTTCTGTCTCATGTGTGTTCATTCGATGAGCAACTCTTAGGTCACTAGACTTGAGAGCCTGACTGGCCGTCCATGGGTTCATCCCACTGTCTCCTGTCTTCCCGTCTGCACACACACAGACACGCTTTCCTTCCACTGAAATAAAGCCCCGTCTTTTAGATGAACTCCAAAATAGTCAGAGGTATAAACCCAGATGGGAGGGTCCCACATGCAGCCTGCTTCAGGAATAAGGGGTTCAACGGTATCAAAGCCAGGGCCCTCCAAAGTGAGTTATTTCCAGTTATTCATGCGACCTGTGTATCAGAGTGCCGAATAAAATCCAAAGATGAGGCTTTAAGAATATATGACATTTTTTAGCCTAAAACCACCCACAGATATTTTCACATTTAAATACCCTTGTAAACGAAACTCCATTGTGAAATGCAGCTTTAAATATTCTAGCCTTGAAGAAAAAAAAAATCCTATCATGGAGATTTCTTTCCACTCATAAATGAGTCATGCATTTATAGAGCATGGAGAGTTTTTATTTTTAATTTCTATTCCTTTGATAAATTGCTATCTAGGGTGACAAATATCCTATCCCTTTCTACCGAGCCCCAGAGATCAAATCCTTATTGTATGATACGGTGTTATAGATCATATTACACTGCTTGGTTAATTCTAAACCAGAGGTATTAAAAAAGATTTACAGCATGTGAGGAGCATAAAATGCTTTAAAAGGAGCCTTTGATGTTTACAAACAAAAAACACTTTATTTCATTGCTGAGAAGTGATTTTTTTAAAAAGTTGAGATACGAGAACACATTTAAATGAGGACAGAAAACACCAGTGGGACAGTATCATTCACTTTGAAAGAAGCGGTTATGTGTCTACAAAGGTAACGTGAAGAAATTGGAGCATCGGGCCACAAAGGAGACCCCCTCTCTCCTGCTGAGGACACCCCACCAGAAAGCAAACACGAATGACCCAACTTAGAAGAGCATAAATCTCTGGGTAAAGCGACAGCAATACGGGTTGATTCTCACGGAAAATTTCCAGACTTCCAAATGGCTTTATTAAACTACACATTCTCTACAAAGATCTTGGCAAGACCACAAGAAAATACATCTTTTTAAGGGTCTGGAGTTTTTTTAAGTTATCGAGCTACCATGCACGTGCCATCAAAGCTTCCCTTTCCAAGTCTGCGATGCAGTGGGGTTTTGGATACGCATGAAGCTGAGACGTGTCACTGCTAATTTTAGGACGTTTTCATCAGCACGGAAAGCATGCGAGTACCCGTGGGCAGGCGTTGGCCTTGTCATCTGCCCCCAGCCAAGATTCTTCAGCCTGCTTCCTGTGTCTGCGGACTTGCCTGTCAAGACATCTCACGCACGGGGGATTGTCCCGTACCGGGTCTTCGGCGCCCGGCTGTTCTCGACCGGTGCCGCGTTTTCAAGTTCGTCCAATTGTAGCAGGTGTCTGTACCGCGTGTCCCACCTCTTTCCCGCTGAACAACAATCCATTTCATAGATGTACCACATTTTGCTTTCTCATTGGTCTGTTAATGAACATCTGGGTTGTCTCCATTTCCTGGCTCTTTGGTACAAACTTTAAAGTGGATAAATGTTTTCAGTTTTCTCTCATGGCTCGGGAGGCTGGACGTCTGAAATCAAGGTGTGGGCAGGGCCACACGATCTCTGAAGGTTTGGGGAGAGCTGCTGGTGGCCCTCCGTAGTCCCTGCTGTCCCTTGGCTCGTGGCCACTCTACTCCAGTCTCTGCCTCTGCCTTCCATGACCCTTTCCTCTGGGTGTCGCGCCGTGTCACCCTTCGTCTAAGGACACCCATCATTGGATTTAAGGCCCAGTAAATCCCTGATGATTTTATCTCAAGATCCTTAACTAATTACATCTGCAAAGACTCTTTTCCAAATAAGGCCACTTTCTGAGGTCGTGTGTGAACATGAATTTGGGGAGTGGGAGGGGACATCAGGTGATTGGCTAGGCAGCACCCCCAGACCCCCTGTGCTGGATGCCTTTGAGCTGGGGCACCGGCAGAAACCAGAGGGCAGGAGGAGAGACAGGTGGAGCATTTCTTCCTGCCCCTCCCGTGAGCAGCTCCCGGGGTTTGGCTGCCCACCTGCAGTTCCTGCTGGTTCCAGCGCTCAGTGGGCTCTGCCATTCAGGCCCCAGGTGGGACACCCTGTACTGCGGCTTGCCCGGTGCCCCCACCCCTAGCTCTGCTTCCCTTAACCCTGCCCACCTTCCCAAGGAGTCCCTTCCTTAAAATATCTTGCAGTGAACCATCTGAATGAATTCTTTCTCCTGCTGGAAACTTGACTGATACAAAGATGATCATTTACTCGTTTTTCTCAGGACAAACCGCAGACAATCCTTCCTGGGATGGGTGACTTTCTTTCACTTCATCTGCAGAATAGCAAAGCGAGGTTGTGCTGCGTGGCTCAGCTCAGCACTCTAGAGATACTTCCTGACTGAGACCAGCCCTGAGACACACAAGGTCTAGGGGATAGGTGTTTGGTTATATCAGCGCACATTGCCCTCCATTCCCACCGTCTCCAAAATCTCTCGTGTCCCTTCCAACCCGTGTGCTAGCTTCCTGGCACCACACACCGCCGGTGTCCCACTGGATACCTGTCCTCCAAGGGACCAGGCCCACAGACTGTCCCGTTTGCTGCTCCTTTCTGCCACACTCTTGGGGACCAGAAAAGGGAAGGCATCCTGTGATCCGGGGCAAGATCTGGCTGCCAGAGAGAGGAATACACCCAACAGGGAGGGACAGACTCACTTCTGAAAGGAGAGGGTCTTCTATTTGTAACTCCCCTTGGAAGTAAGGCAAGAAGATTAGCGGCTGCATAGGCAGACCGAGGGACACCCCCTCCCCGCTCCCCCGGAAGGGTCATTTCAAAAAGACACATACAAGAACAAGGACTTCCAGAAAGGAGCCCCCTTCTTTCTGTGCTGACAATTTGATGCTGGCCATACAGGTCCCTAAAATGATTGGATAAACAATGATCATATGTATGCAGGTTGCTCCCACGTGCCTTTTTTTTTTTTCATTTAAAATAAACGGTGAACATTTTCACGTGCCATTAAGGATCCTTTTGTGATTTTTCTGATAATTATTGCGTAGATTTTCGTTCAATGCCTTTTATCTTCTTTGGCCAATCACCTAACTTTGGGTATTTAATTTGTTTGCAGGTTTTCAATATTATAAGTAGTACTTTACCTATAAGTCTTGGAGCTTATCTTTGACAATTTCCTTAAGCTAAATTCCTCGTTGTAGGAACATATGTCAAAGGTTTGCATATTTTAAAGTTTGGTATATATTGCAAAAATATCCAGAAAGATGGCGCTAACGTAGTTTCACACCAATGGGCTATCATGTGATAAGCATAAAGCGAAATCCCTTTGTGTTTGCATTTCTGTGATTTCTAGTGAGATTTATTGTGACTTTTAATATTGTTAAACATCTGTGTGAATATCTGTTCTTCACCCGTTTTTCCATTGGGCACATCAGCTATACTTTATCTATTAATAAGAAGCCTTTATACATTCAAAATTTTACACCTTGATCAAAAATATTTGCATTTTAGGTTTGCTTTTGAAATTCTTAAATTTTATGGAAAAGTTTAAATCTTGATATGGTCATGTATATCAATTTTTTCCTTAAGATCATGTAAGGGGTCTGCCTTTTTTATCCGTGGAAAAGGATTCTTTACCATGGAAACATAAATACATCCACGTAAAATTGGGTTCTGGTATTTCTTCAGTTCCTTGTCTTATGCTTAAGTATTTAAACCACCTAAAATGTATTTAGAGGAAGTTATAAATTATAGGTTTAAATTAATTAATTTTGTTCTAGATGGTTATGTAATTGACCCCAGACAAATTATTAAGTAATCCACCCTTTGCCTCTGATTTGAAATGCTGTCTTTCTTCTTCTTTGGTCCCGTCCTTGCGTCCTGTCTGTTCCTTTACCCGCCAGCCCCCCTCTGACTTCATTACTATAAAAATATAGTTAATTTGCACCATGAGCCCTTCCTCATCATTCCTTCTCAAAATACACCTTTCTATCAGTCTTGGTCCAACCTGGAGACAGAAACTGCACAGTGATCTCAACAAGGAAAGTTTAATATGAAGAATCCTTTGATAATGATAATAAAGATTAGCTGTAGAATATAAGGTATGCTGGCTGGGAGACGAGGGACAAGGAAGCCCAGCCGGGGAGGGCGCTCCCCAGCCTGCACTCAGACGCCATGGGGGGAGGGGCAGGTCTAACTTCTGGGTGGCGGAGAAATCGCTGGTGTGCCCCTGCCAGAGCGGCGCCCACCCACTGCAACGGCGGGAAGCCCCTGCGAGGCTTGGGGGAGCCCCAGCCGGCGGCCAGGTGCCTGGCATGCAGAGACGGGGGCGCCAGCACAGGCAGGAGCCTGCAGCCACGGTGTCCACGCCCAGAGCCTGCGGGAGGTGATTGCGGGGCTGGGCGGGGGCTCGGGGCAGCGGAGGCACGGTGTGCTCTGGGTGCAGGGCTAGAGCAGAGCCGTCGCTGCTACCCGGCACGCTTCGGCCGCGTGTTTACCCTTCTCTGCGTGGGTTAGAATCATTTTTATCTTGCCACAAAACTCATACCACTGGAATCGAGTTAGTCAGAGAAAACGAAGCCTTTGCAACACTCAGTATTCTTGTGCAGGGGGACAGCTTCCTCCCCATCAATCCGTGCAGCCAGCCACAAAGTTTTAGGGTTTCTTCTTGTGTGTGCTTTATCTTAGTACCTTCCCTTTGCTGCTTGTACCTCCTGTTTCTGTTTCCTGCCTCCTTGCATCAGCTGAAACATGCTCAAATACAAGTAGTGAGTTTTTAAATCTGATTCTGGTCTTCATGCGAATGCCTCTGTTTTTCACTGTCAGGGAAAGAGCTGACCAGATGACTTCATTGTCATGTCCGCTGCGTCTTTCTCTTCCTTGTTTCTTTTGTGTTCAAATGCCTCCCTAGCATTTATCAAGCTGTTCCAGTAGTTTTCCTTCTTTATCCATTTCATGTGATGAATTGTTATCATTAAGTTTCTAAATAATGAGCTGTCTTTGCATTATCAAAATAAGCCTCGATCGGCCATGCTGCATTATCTTTCAGCATAGTACTGAATTTGATTCTCTAGTATTTTGTTTAGGATTTAGAGATCTTTAATTATAAAGGAAATGATCTTTATTTTCTTTATTGAACTGTTGGGCTTGTGGAACCAGGATTAGACTGATTTGTAAAACAAACTGGGAAGGATTTCATCTTTTCCTCTGAGTATAAACTAAGGAATGGTCAACTTGTGGAAATTTGAACTCCTCTCTCCCACGTATTCTTCCCAATCCGTCTGCCATGCTTTGCTTCTGGCCCTAGTCATTACAGACCCACAGACAATGTCTCAGCCTCCAGTCTCTGCCCCTGGAAAATTCATGGTAGGTGTTGTGATTCAACACTTGGCCCCAGACCCCATGCTCTGAGCCACCACCCCACATAGTGTCCTTAGTGTTCGATAGTGAATTCCAACTGCCTGAACACAAATTCAGTTCCTGCCACTTGCTGTGTGACCAAAAGCAAGGCACATAACCTCTCTGTGCCTATTTCCTGATTTGTACAAGAGAATAATAGTAATTCCCTCATGTGAGTTTCTGGGGCTGCATAACAACACAGCACCCCAAGTGTCCTGGAGAAATGAGCCCAGAAATTAAGAGTAGGTGCCACTGTGATCCAATGGTGCTGTTTGTCAATGCTAATTTTTAAAACTGAGCTTGTATTTTGTATGTCTTCGTTTTTTCTCACTTCACGTTTCTGATCGTTCATTTTTGTCCTATTTTACAAAAGTAGCAGTCTGTTACACGTTGGGTGTAAACCATCGCCGGCTGATGGTGTGGGAGCTCTGCCCTAAAGAGGCTTTGCACTTCATCTCTGCAGAGAGTCAGGAGTCCTGCAGGTCCCGCCTGGGACAGCAAGACCAGCAGGGCTGTGCTCACACCAGGCGCACGTCCTGTGTCAAGCACTTCACACAGAAAGGATTGTTTTAGGTTTCCCAGATTCCCAACGATAAGCTGAGGCTCCGAATGTTGAGCAAACCACACGAGGGCTCAGATCTGGGAAGCAGCAAAGACAGAATTCAAATGGTGCTCCTGGGGTCCTGAACCCCACATGCCTCTGATGTAAGTGGTGAACTTCGAGGGTGGGGCAGGGGGAGAGCTGCCTTGATTACTGACAAGCAGACCCTGCTCTCTCCATCCCCAACCTTCCTACCCAGGCACGATTAGATAGGCTCCTGGTCTGGTCACAGTGAACTCACAGGTGAAGGAAGGAAGGAAGGAAGGAAGGAAGGAAGGAAGGAAGGAAGGAAGGAAAAGGGAGAAGAAAGAAAGAAAGAAAGAAAGAAAGAAACAGGGCACTGTCTCAAATATTAAGTAAGAAGCATGAGGCATTGAGCCATTCCAACAGCCCGTAACCAAAGCACCAGAGTTACGGTAGCCAGAAAAAGCAACCTTTCAAACCTTATCCTGGGATGCCAGTCATCTTTCTATTTTTTGGAAAAAAATGACAAAATGTAGCTCTGAGATCCAGCATTTCAGACGCTCACGTTGACCCTGAGCAGCAAGACAATATTTTCTCAAATGCAAGCCTGTCTGTGGATTAAAGGCAAGCATTTGAAAAATTACTCTGTAGCTTAAGAAAACATACTTCAACAATTACTGTTTCCTTTTCCATGTAACCAAATTCACTGTACATTACAACTTTAAAGCTGAGATCTAAGGTTTAGATCAGCCCTTTAATCCTGCCTGTGGCTTTGGGTCCTTCCTGCTCTTTATGAGAAGGGCTCCAGGCCAGCGGCTGCCTCTGAACAAAAAAAAAAAAAAGGAAAAGAAAGAGCAGAAGGTAGTTGACTGGAACCAAGTTCTGCAGCATTAACAAGGTTAAGCCACTGACAATCTGACACTTGAAGAATACATGACTCAACGACACAGCTCGCCTTCGTGCTGTCGGTCAGGGGAAATCACCGAGGACAGAAGGGCCATTGAATCTCCTTCTTGTCAACAATTTAACCTGAAAACTCAATTCCATACCAGGAGTGCTAACGTTGGTTTTCACAATCGAATTCACTTTTGTCTCAGTTTGGCACACTGCGTTCCAGAGTTCCCCATTATTTTTTTATTCATTGGTCTTTTTCAGCATCAGCTTAGTTTTGCTGGACCTTAAGATGACGTTGTCAAGGAGGGAAGCCCAGAAAACCCTGCATGTGGATCCCAAAACTGCATTTCATGATCAGGTGCAGACCGTTCATAAAACGCAGGTCTGTGCGCATAGGTTTGAATCATGGCTCATAACTTCCTGCCGCATGGCCTTGAGCAAGCCGGGTCCCAGTTTGGGCTCTCCATGTTCCCATCCATGACGTAGGCAGAGGAACCTCCCCGTTGCGGGATGATTCTGGGAATGAACGAGACGGACAGTCGGGTGTCTGGCAGCACCTGGTGTGGGGCTGTTGCTTCTGACATCGTGCCGTGTAGATATTGCTCCCTGCCAACTGCATTGTTGCTGGAGTAAACAGTCCCCGAGAAGTTCCACAGAGGACAGAAAGGCGAACACAGTCGCAGCCTCTCAGAAAGCAGAAAACGCCCTTTGGCTCTGCGTCCCTAAGTGAGTTAACCCCGTGCTCGGGAGAGCGAAGACGGCCGGCTCAGCCGTGTCCAGGAAGTTCAGGTCCAAGAGCGCCACCAAAAGTCTCTCCTATCCTTTTCGTTATTCCCCTCCCATTTCATTCTGCTGGATGTCACCAGAAATGTTTGTTTCTTGCTCAAGGTTTTCCAGAACATATTTAATACGACAGCTGAGAGCCTGCGGTCTCCCCATAAAAATCAAATGAGTAACAGGATTACGTTTTTTATCCATAACTACTGACACCCAGTGCAAGTCCAATGCAGTGTGTGTTTCAGGTTTCGTTAAACGGGACCAGCCTGTGTCAAAATGAGGCTTGACTGGGCAGCTTGTGAGGACCCTGGCAACCCCTGGCAAGCTGACCCTGGGCAGCGTGGGGACCGCCCGTGTCTCCCACTGGCCTCAGTGCCATGCAGAGCGGAGGTGCCGGGACTCTTTCAGAAGTCTATCCCCGCATCTCTGGGCCAGCTCCCACCGTAACGCTGAATAAATCAGACACGTGCTTGATTCTGCTAGTGCTAATGGAACTTAAAATAGCACAAGAGAAGGTGGGGTCTTTCTCGAACCCTCTCCTTTCCTGTCATTTCTTCCTTTACAAATTCTCCGACGACATGCGTTAACAGCTGTCTACTGAGCAATTCCGGTCTCCCCAGGCATCTCTTTCCTGTTTATACTTGTACATCAGATGTGCCTTTGGAAAATTCCCTGATTTCTTTTGTCCTGTTTTCTTTGTTCTGTTTCCATTTAGAGATGACATGTAAGGGAAGTGGCTTATTGCAGCAACTGGGGATGGTGGGAAAGGATCCGAGCTATGCAGAAGGAAACACACAGACGCAGCGTGCACTCACACACACACACACACGGCACACACACATGCACTCACACACACACCCCACTTGTGCACACACACCGCATACACACACATGCACACACCACATGTGCACACATGCACACACACCCCCACATGAACCATGCACACACAGACACCACACACACACTCTGAACAGGCAAATCTCAAAGCCAGGCTCTCAGGTAACCACCGGCTGCTGCTCCTCGTGTAGGATGGGCAGGTTGATACGTGGACTTCT
The DNA here is from genome assembly GCF_017311325.1 of Ursus maritimus. Classification (NCBI taxonomy): domain Eukaryota; kingdom Metazoa; phylum Chordata; class Mammalia; order Carnivora; family Ursidae; genus Ursus; species Ursus maritimus. The sequence goes on from NW_024425897.1 coordinate 28,200,265, forward strand.
TTGGGGGGAATTTTATATGAAACGGCGTATCATGAGCTTTTCTGGAACTTTCAGCTTCAAAGCTACTTTGTCTCTGATCCTTAGCAGGTGTACTGAAATTCCAAGCTGCTGAGCTCCTCCTAACACCCCCCCGCCCCGACACACTGACCCTGGTCTCTTTAGAACCAGCCGCAGCCCGCAAGATGTGTTCACGTCATGCAGATGACGGTGGCGCTACGCAGTGGGGGCCTGGCGACACAGGTGGGGGCTGGAATGGCTCAACGTCACATGAGCAGAGCACCCAAGTAAAAGCCGCTTGCTGGCCCTGCAGGGAGGCAGCCCGGCTCCCCACACAGGCAGGGCTGCCCCTCACGCCCTCCAGGAAAACTTGGAGCTGTCACTGTTTGCTCCAGAGCTGTGAGAAATGAAAGACCCCAGAGGGACAACAGTCAGACATTTTAATTTACAGCACGTAATGGATTGGGGAGGGACCAGGAGAAGACAACCTTGAACAATTTGAGACTAAAACTGATCCGTATCTGTAAATGTAACTTGGGGACGTGGGCAGTGGCATTCAAAATCCGCACAACGTCGTGAAAGTGAGAGTGGGGTTTACAGGCTTGGTTTTGGTTAGACTCGGTGGCCCTCCCTTCGCCCCCCACCCCCATGGCAGGGCATTTAACTAATATCGTGAAAAGGCTTTGATAATCCTTCTGTTTATCTTTCCAACAAAGCTGAGCTCAGATGATTCTCAAATCATGTTTCTGTAGCTTTGACCTCTGACCCACGGGAGAGCTCAGCTGGCAGCTCTATAATAAAACTCCCCACTGTGGGGAGAGCGCCCAGGGCAAGTTCAGTGCTAATCAGGAGAGAGCATGCCTTGCATAACTGTGCTCTGTTTTGATGAAATATTCATCTATATTGATACTGAAGCAATAAAAATTATGGTTGAAAAGTTCCATAACCTCTTCGTGAGCTCAGTCCCGACATGTTAAATGTCATCCTTTCAAAGGTCACCGACGTTTTGATTTGGTGATATCGGTTCCTGGCCTTTGCAATGAAAACCAAAACACGATGGACACGTTTCATCCGCTAAGGCTATGGTCAATCGCATATATTGCCTATTCTTTTTTAAATATTGCTTTTGTCTATTAAAAGGAATGTGTGTCCACAAAACTCCAATGATTGGAAAAAGACGCATGAAGTAGAAATAAAAATGGTGAATACTGCCTCTCTTCATCGTATCTGTCCTTCTGGATCAGTAGACACACACACACACACACACACACACATACTCGTGCACACCTGCACACAGAGGGTATAGTCCAGAAAGAGACAGAGATACAGGCAGGGAAAGGGGGAGGGGAGGAGCAGGAAGGAGGCAGGACGGGAAGGAGGGGGACACCAGAGAGGGGTCTGTGCCACGGGCTAGCTTGCAACCCAGTGACAGTGAATGCTGTGCCTTTTTGTCTATAAACAGAGACCAGCACACAATTTTGCAATGACTCTATAGATGACTACTATCCATCCCATAATTTATTCAGACACGCTCCCGCTACTGGATGTTTCTGTTGCTTCCAAGGAGCGGACGTTCTAACGCCACCTGATCGTTATGACGTGTAGTTAGACGCTGACCCACACTCAGTTATCCGTGGGGTGAATGAATACAAGTCAAATTTGAACAGAACAATCAACTAGTTCCCAACCGTTACCAACTTACTGTTGACGAATTCACTTCCCTAATTTAATGTCAAGTCTCCTCGAGGAACAGAAAGGGGATTGGCCTGGGGAGGAAGTGAACCTGGTGAGCGGGAGAAACACAGCAAGCAGGGTGGATGAAAGCCAGATTTGGGCAGTACTGTAAGATCCTGATAGGGACGGGGTGTGTAAGTTTGATAAAAAAATATATATTGTGTACAAAACTACTGTATTTTGTACATGTTAATAACTTCAATTTCCAACTGGTGACGTATGGTCTTCATTATGGTATCGGACACATCAACAGTGTGTTTCTAAACCGTACCAAACCCAAGGGGTGCTTGGGTGGCTCAGTCAGTTAAGCTTCTAACTCTTGATTTCTGCTCAGGTTGTGACCTCAAGATCAAGCCCCGTGTCGGGCTCTGCACTCAGCTGTTTAAGATTCTCCATCTCCCTCTGCCCCTCCCCCCCCCAAAATAAAAACTGTCCCAAATCCCAAATCCAGCTATTTGTGTTGGGTGGGCTGGGAGCGCGTGACACATCACTTTAAATGACTCTAACAAGATCATTTCCTTGTATTAACAGACTCATGCGAAATATAATGTCCATCCATTGAGAATTGCGTCAACACGGTTGTGAGGCCCTCCTTTGCTGGGCATTGAAATATGCGTGTACTTATTGAAGTGGATACATACGAACACCGGGCAGGCTCCTTGCACTTGGGAGGATGAACCGCTGAGCGCTGAAGAGAGACCAGGACCCACCATCTCCAAAGGCTAAAACGTGTCCTCCGACCAGTTCCTGACCGCTGCAGCCTGCTTCTCCGCCTGTAAAGCCGGAATAACGACAGGGCTTGCTTCAGGAGTGCGGCCAGGGCTGAATGAACGACGTGTCCCATGCCCAGCAGACGTTCAGCACAAGCTGTGTGTGATGATGACGGTGATGAAGGCCGTGGAGACGCAGCGTACGGCTGACCAAGCTGCAGGAAGTGCAGGTGAGCGGCGGTGTGGCCCAAACGTGTATGACCCACGTGAGCTGAAGTGGCGTGGCCCAGCTGGAGTGGCCCACCATTCTTTCGGATGGAAGAATGAACCGTTACAAAGATGGTCATTTGTCCCAAGTTACCATGGAAGTTCTTCACATGGCCAATCACACTGGGGCTCTCCCTGGATCTTCCTGGGGGTGGTGGCATCACCGATGGTCAGGGCCGTCCTTCAGTGAGCGTTTAAGACGCACCAGCCTCCATGCTGAGCATCTCTTCACATCGTCTCCTTGTATCTCCATAGGGCTTTATTGAGATCTCATACAATTCTTCCCTTTAAAGTTGCGAAATCTGCATCACGATTTTAGGTCCTTTTCCTCACCCCCCCCCCAGAAGGAACCCTGTACCCATCACTCCCCATTACACCTCAACCATGCCAGTGCGGGCAATCACAACCTAATTTCTCTCTCTGGAAATTTGCCTGTTCTGGACTTTTTATGTGAGTGGATCATGGAGTGTGAGGTCCTCGGTGTCCGGCTTCTTCTTTCAGCATCATGTTTTCAGTGCGTCCACGAAGGACCGTGATCGATCTATCTAGCTTTCCGTGTCCGTATTAAATAGCCTGGTGTTACTTTGATTAGCGGCCTTTGACGTGCAGCCTCTTTCCGCCCCTTGAGTATCTTTTTTTAATCCCTGATATTACTGTCTCTTGCATTTTACTGCTCAAGAGGCTTAACCTCTTGAGGCTGTTCTGTAATGCTCCCTTCTGAAATGCCTATTCATGCCATTTTCTTGCTGTTTCACTGGATTACAGGAGCTCTTCATATATGATAGATTGAATGCCTTATGTCATTGGTATTGCAGATAATTGCTCCAGAATATTCTTTGCTCGTGTGCTCTGTTTATGGTACCCTTTGCCATACACAATGTTTAGATTATTAAATATTTGCATCTTTCTATTATAGTTTCTGGGTTTTCTAAAGCTACAAAGATGTCTGCAACACCCGGGCTGGAACTGACAGTCTCCCAACTGTTCCCGGATGTCTGTACTCTTTACTTGGCGCACATACATCTGTATCCCAACGGGAATTTTATTTTGTGCCATGTCTAGTTTAAGCTGGAAATGGTACGTGATTTTTCTCTAGCTACTATGTTGGTTGGGCCACCCATTTATTTCAAAAAATGTATCGCCCCCCCACACCACTGAATTGAAAAAATCATCTTTGCCGTATCAAATTCCCAGTTATACTGGGGTCTCTCTCTTATCTCCCTATTATTCTTCACGGGCCTATGTGTCTATTCTGATGTCAATACCATATTGTTTTGAATCGAGTCTTCATACTCGGTAAGAGAGGCTCCTGGCTGGCATTTTCCTTTTTTACGGTAACTATTCCATTCTCCCTTATCAATATTAGGACAATTTTTAAACTCTCCCCGAGACAAGATTTCATTGGAATAGCTTTTAATTTATACATTAATTTAGAAGAAATGACATTTTAAATTGTTCTCTTCCCGTCCAAGGACCGGATACGGCCTTCCATTTGTTCGGATCTTAGTCTATGCCCGTCCATGTGATGTTATAGTTTCTGCACGGAAGTCTTATACTTTTGCTAAATGATAACATGCAGACTGGAGAGGATGGCAGTAACACTTATATCTACGTAGCGAGTGGCAATGAGAAATAGCCCAATCAAGTCTTTTTGAGAAGCAATTTTATAATATACAAAGGGCCGTAAAAATGAACATTTCCCTGGGAGATAATATTGTGCTTTAGGGAATTCATCCTAAAGATATTTCCAAAAGACAGAAAAAGCTACATGGGGTTAGGGCACTGTTTATAATGTTGAGAATTACGAATCAGTAAAAAAATCCAGTCAAAAAGAGACAATTTTCAACTTATGATAAATCCACGTAATAGCGTAAGTCATTAAAATGGTAATTTGAAATTTATGTAACATAATTATCATGTAATAAAAGGAAAGGTAGGGTATAAAATTGAATGCATAGGCTACAACTGGAAATATATAAAAATGTAGGGGAAAGCCTGATGGAGAAGACAGGAAACTGTTAAAGTCATTATTGGTTTCCTGAGATGATAGTTGAGCTTTTCCCTCTATTTCCAAAACTTTCAATAATTTCATTATTTGTTTTGACTAGTTAAGAAAATGTAACATGTAACTAATCAGAATTAACTAGAAAAGCAACTGGTTTGATTGGGGTGGGGGTGTGTGTGAAGAATTTTGGAATGTTTTTTTAAAAAAGCAATTTGATTAATTTTGAATGCCCACGGCAACAAGGTAACGGTGAGTTTGCAGATAGAAATAAAGGTTATGTACTCTTAGCAGGTCGTATGCAATGCAGTAGGCCCTTGGTTTGAGAGTGGTTTTCTCCCGTCAATAGGTTAGACCCATCACTGCAATTGTGTGGGTGAAACTGTTCAGTATCTGAAGCCCTCCTTGCAGCACGAAGATAAACTTCAACCCAATCAAGGTTGCACTAGCCCTGATTCTCATTAACAAAACTCAACATAGCAAGATTTCCCCGTGCATCATCACTCACTAAATGAATAAGGTTTTGTGTTCGTTAAAGCACATAAAACCAAAGTAGCGGTAACTTACTTGCCTGTAACCCAGGTTTGCCGCCCGCCCGTCTGGGCGGGACACGAAGATTTATTGCGCACCTAGCAGACAGTGGGAATAGTTTAGGCGTTTTATGAATATTATCTTGTTTGATGCGCACAACGCTCCTGTGAGGTTGGAATTACCGATTCAGGTGTAACTGTGAGACACTGGGTGTCGAGAGCTGTGGCTTGCTCAGGGCCACCCACCCATACTTGTGTGTTCCATCATTTACTCACTCAACAGACGGTCACTGAGCCACTGTTTTTGTGAGGTACTAACAGTGGCCGCAAGTGATGGTGGCTTGGGGCGGGGGGCTCTAGCCATAAATATCTGTAATCTATCAGCCCCCTTAACCCAGCCCAGATAAGTATGCAGTGTGCTTGCCACGCAAACAAGCTTCCAGACCAGTGCCCCAGACTCCAGCCACTCTGTGCCTTCCCCCCACCCCCCGAAATAGAAATGCTAAGAGTATCACTGGTTTAGGCTGGGTGCTTAGGCTACCAAAATACCCAGTGTGGTCAGTCTAGTCCACAGCCAGGGTCTAGCTCCAGGAAGTCACTAGGTTCCAGAACATTCTGATAATGTATGAAAAGTTGCACGCACCGTCATGCACGTGTGTTTCTAAAACCAGGCCCACAGCTTCCAGATTTCCGCAGGCTGAGAATTACTGATCTCACACACTCAATCCGAGATCTGTCTACTGGTGAAGTCCGAGCTCTGCTCATCACACGACACGCATTGCCCCAAAGTTTCCTTTTCAGTATGATTCGCCATCATCTTTCTGATCAACAGAGGAAGAAAACCCTTACCGTGTGCATTTCTTTATAATATACTGGTGATGCCTCATGTCACAGCCCTACATATTATAATAATTTTGAAGCAAACAATATTGCAAGTGTTTCGTTTTTGTTCTTTGAATATGAAGAATTGAGGTAACACTGGATAAAATTTTAAAGACATCAGGACGTGAATAATTAATAATACAGATTGGGTTGACATGTAATGGGCCTCCCAAATCATTTCTACCTCTGCTAATGGTTAGTGGATAAGCTCAACAGTTTCTGGAAGAGATGGATCTTACACTAGTTAGAAATCCAAACTATGCCATCAAATACAAGGAGAAATGGATATTTCTAACGACAAATTTAATTATGTGTGATTGCACTATTGCCATTGCGACAATATGAACCTATTTCCGAAAGATATTTGTCTACGTCCTGTCTCCTGTGTCCCCTCCATGTGCCAAAGATGCTGAAACTTGGTGACAATTTTTACCAACATATAAAATAACTTTGTTCCAAATAGATATTAATGAAACCTGAAAGGATACAACAGGAACACTTAGGTTAGGGTACTTGTTTACCTCAAAAGTTACCCAAGATCAGCATATTTGTGAAAACTGCTACCCTCGACTAAATTCTGAATTTAATTTTTGCTTCAAGACCGGCTTTGAAATGTAACGTATCAGTGTTTCTCGAAGTTTGATCTTGATCTATGGACACAGAATCAGCCGAGGAGCCTTCTAAAACTCAAGATTCTTGCAGTGTAGACTCTGAGTTCAATTCTGTGGGCTCATTGCTCAGCCTTGGAGCCGGTAATTCTCATTTACCGAGGTCCTGTGGCGGTGCCGCCCCGCATACAGGGGTGGGGACGGCTACTTCTTTGCTTAGGGTGTCCTGGGCTGCAATTGCAGGCAGCCCGGATTCAACTAGGTTAAGCCGTGAAGACAAGTCGCCTCGAGTGGTTCTGCTCGTAGTCACGGGACGGCGGCAGCCGCTCTGGGCCTCATCGACTTCGAAGTCCGGAAGCAGGAAGCACCATCTCTGTTAAGTCCTCTTTTTTTCTTTTTTTTTCTTCTTTTTCTTTTTTTCGCTGACACCGGCCAACATTCTCTCGTGTCTTTGGCCCGAGTTATCTCACTTGCCAGGGTGTGAAATAAAGTACTCACCAGCAGAGGTCTGGGGGCCGTCGCTCACAGTTCAGACTGACTTATAATGAACCCTGCGGCACTAGGGGGAGGGGGTCGACACCCACCGAAATGCCGGGTTATGACAGCGGGGAAGGTAGGAGATGGCTGTGGGGGGCACGAGGAAATCGTATGCCACTTAATTTGGGAGAAACCCAGCTGGTCACTATTGCCACGGCAAAACAAAACAACACAGCAAAAACCGAAACACCTGCAGCTGTTAGCAAAAGAAAAAAACGTTCAGGACACAGTATTTGAAGGGGAAGGAGGCACCTGCAGGCCCATGGCAGGTGACTGTCACCCTCGCCTGAGGGCGGGGAGGCACGTGGGAGCGGAAAGGACTGTGTGCTCACAACACGAAGTCTTTGCATATAGCCAGACGCTGGCATCTCTGTTCAGTTACTCAGCACCATGTCTCCCATCCAGCTGGGGGAGACAGGGTCCTGTCCTCAGGGAGCTTCTGGAAAAACAAAGGAACTGGTGGGGAAGGGCTGGCTTCCAATGCAAGAGCCCCAGGGGCTCTTAGGACACACCCAGGACAGGAGCCACAAGCCCAGAGGGGAGGGCCCTCCAAGAGAGGAAAATCTCGGAGGGAAAACTCGGGGCAGCATCCGAGCTGAGCTGTGGGACTGTCCGGGACCCAGGGCGGGACCGGCTGCCAGAGGGCAGGCTGTGCTCGTGGCACAAGGCCGACTCCAGCCAATGTCCAGCCGCACGGTGACAGTAAGTGTTAGGGGCATGTGCACCCGAGACTTTATGCTTCTCCGTAATACACCGTGATACATATTTACAAGGTCCTGAGCCCTGTTATGCAGATGATAAATAGGCCCCAAAGTACAGATCTCGAAAAGTTCATCCTCAAAAGTTTTAAAGATGAAATTTCATTTTTGGCCTTTATTTTATGAAATTGTTATTTTATATATTTTTATTATTTATAGATATTTGATTTATTTATATTTTATTTTGTTTTAATTCCTTATATATTTATATATATTAATTATATTATATATTCCTACATTATAAATTAAAAATTATTTATCAGATTTCATCTATAAAATGAAAACTTGAGAGACAAAGCTCTTATTTGAGAAAAGCTCTTCCTCACTACTACTGTTAGTATGAGCCTGTCAGAGCAGCGGGGTCCAGCATGTTGGACCCGCACAGCTCATACCGTAGGCGCCAAGTGTCAGTTTTACGCTGTCTTGCGATCTGGTTATGTTTGCGTGTTGCATTGCTTTTCCACCATGGTTGGTTGCACTGCAGGAGTCTGTTCAAGACGCTTTTCCATCTGAGGGTCAGCTCTGCGTGAGCTGGATTCTGTAACCTGAGCCGCTGCCTGCAGGCCACACGCAAACTGCAAGAGGTCCCAGTGCGCTGAGGACGGGCAGGACACGGGACGGCTGTCAAGCCCTGCCCATGGACATCTCACTGAGAGACACAGGAGCCACGGGACGGCACCAGTGACACCTACACCTCAAATATCACTGAAGCTGAATTTCTTTTCTTACTTTTAGAAAAAACTCGTTATGAGGCTCTTCCCAAACTTCCCACCGTGGTCCTGTACCTTCTGCTTACGGGACTGTTTTCAGAGCAACTGAGAATAGAGGAACCGCTGCTAGAATACACCGGAATGGGGTTCAGGAGCTATACACAGATGTCAGGGCTGTTGCGCTAAAGAGGCCATCTGAGGTCGTAGCAATAAGTGGGCCACGCCAAAAGTGAATGGGTACTAAGCTCAACCCCTTGCTCGGGGGGTTAGCTCCGTGGGTCTCACACTACCTGGTGAGTCAGAACCAACCAGCAGGCTGTTTAGACACAGGTTCTGGCCTTACCCTCGAGGTCCTGATTCAGCAATAGTCCTGGGGAAGGGCCCAAGAATTTCCTGCAGATTCTAGGTGATGTGGACGCTGCTGGACTGGGGACCACACTTTGAGAACTGGTGCCATGGACATTAAGACATGGGCAGAAAAAGGCACACCTATGAGTCATACGCAGAAGGACTAGTTAGAGCTGGAGGAACACTCAGGTCATGGAAGGCAGGATGCGATATCGTTGGGGTAAATGGAGCAAACATCACTCCCAATGGTACTGAGAAGACAGGTAGGTCCAAAAAAGGGTCCACTGGATTTGGGACACAAGGATGTGATGTGGCCACAAACCCAGTGGCCATGGGCTGACAAAGAGTCCACAGGTGTCCAGGATCCCTACTTCCCTTTAAAATCATTAGACCCATCCTTCAACTGGTAAATGGATAAACAGATGAGGTCTATCCACACAGGGGCGTATTATTCAGCCATGAAAAGGAATGAAGGACTGATCTGTGCTACAACGTTCAAGGACCAACCTTGAAAACATGATGCTCAGTGAAAGAAGCCAGAAAGCCACAAAGTCTGTTCATATGACATGAATAAAGTAGATAAATCCGTAGAGACAGAAAGAAGATTTGTGGTAGGCAGGGGCTGCAGTGAGGAGGGAACAAGGAATTACAGCTTAATAGGAGTGGGTGATGGAAATGTTCCGGAGCTAGAGAGAAGTGGTGTTTGCACAACACTGTGGATGTGCTAAGGACCACTCAACTGTTCACTGTAAAATGGTTAATTTCATGTTATGTGAATTCCCCTCAAGGAATCAAAACAAACTGCAATGATAAAATAACATGAGAGGCAGCAAATCTGAGCCCTCGTTCCCTCTTGGCGAGGTCTGGCTAGGACCCAGAAGTCTCTGACAGTTCAGGTATGGTGTTTACGAGCCTGTTGTCCTGTTCCGTGACTGGCTTAGTTGTGACACACGTTCCACTTGGGGGCCCTGGGGCTTGGCATCATCAGGAGGACAGACAGTGTGTCTCGTAGCACCTAGCAGGGTGTATTCAACAGCCCGGACATTCAGTGTTTGTTGTCATTCAACTTCTAGAACCTGGTCTGCCCCTCCAATGCCCTCCCCTGACCCTCCTCTGCATATGCTCACCACTCCTGCTGTACCAAATCGCTGACCGTTCCCTAGACACCCCCACCTGCTTGGACCACAGGGCTCCCTGCAAATCCCTTTCACCCTTTCAGACTGCAGCACCAGCGTCTGCCAAGTGACCTCCCTCCCAGCACCCAGGGCCCTCGTAATGCTCTGCTCCCGGACGGAGAACCCACCTCCATTCACTTTCCAGTTTCTAGCATTAGGCATGTGCTTGTATCCAGTAACTGGTGCCACTAGGTCATGCTGTCAATACAGGAACTTTTTAAAAAGTTTCCCCAATCTCTCTCTGTAGCTTTTCTTTTTAAGTTTTAGGTGAGCTTTGTGAGGTGTGCTGTTTGCACCATCAGAAGAATGAAGGGTTTGCCTCCACCTTGTATCGTAACTTCCTATGTTTTTAGAAAACACCCATTTCAGACATAGCACACACCGAGATGTTCCGGGGATGCAGCTTCCTCAGCAGTTCCAAGGAGTTTAGGCACACAGAGAAGAGAAAGAGAGGCAAACGGGTTACTTCTTCCCTGTAAGGTGCATTCCTCTCCCCAGCACCCCGTTGAAGCTGGAGACTTATTTCTTGTTTTATGGCTCCATCTGCTGGCAAGGTTGCAGAACATCTTTCTCACCAACATCTTAAATCCCTCCTAGAAAAGTTAAGGTTTCTATTGCATTATTCCAAATGGTGCCTTTTATTTTTTTTTAAAGTGAAGCCATCCCCCCACCCCCAAAAAAACTAATTGGGTATCCCCTTTTCACATAAATCCTTTCTTTAAGTGTGTATGATGTCAAGATCACAGATTTTCCCTTTAATTTCTCAAAATTCTCTCAGCATCAAAATCACCTGGTGACTCTTCTTAATTCTTTGCTCCCATCCCAAATGTCTTGAATCAGGATTACCTGGGAATGTGTTTTTCAGAAGTTCCCCCTTCTGGGTGTTTACAATCAAGTGAGTGCGATAAACACTGAAATCCAGTCTATTCCCTGAACGCACAGAGGAGACTGCAGACTTGGGGAGCTGGCTTGGGAACACTTTGGCCCCCTCCAACCCCCAGGCCCCGCAATACTCGCTTAAGTATTAATAAAATAGGTTTGCTGTATAAATGCAGCTTTGAGATTAGTTCCTCTAGATAACCGTATTGCCACTACGCCCCTGCACTCCATCCTTAAGAAACTGTTGAATAATTACAGGATTTGGTGAGCTACATAAGGAGCCCCATTTCCCGGTCTGACAAATAACTGTGTTATTTTAAGAGGTTTACAATAGTTTTAACTGTGTTGGGTTTGCCCTACGACAAAACAAATTCCTGTTGAAGGCATCTAATTGGCCTCGTATCCAGGACCCCGGAGCAGCTGGGTCAGCATCACCTGCAAGTTGTCAAGAGATGGTGATGAGCCGACCCGCCAACTGAACCCGCTGAATCAGAATCCCTAGGGGAGGGGGCGGAGCCATCCGTGCTTTAAGCAGCCCCCCAGGTGATGATGCAGGTCAATACCGCTGACGACCGCTGCCGTACACGTCCCCGCGCGTGCACTTAGCACGCCATTTGTGCACACTTAAATGGGCAGGTGCACTGCCGCCCGGCACTGAGGCTCTGGGATGCGCTTTATTTTCTTGGGGGCAAAACTGCGATCTCATTTCTCTATTTGATGAGCTAAATAGCTTCTTTTTTTTTTTAATGATTTTTTATTATATTATGTTAGTCACCATACAGTACATCCCCGGTTTCCGATGTAAGGCTCCATGACTCATTAGTTGCGTATAACACCCAGTGCACCATGCAATATGTGCCCTCCTTACTACCCATCACCGGTCTATCCCATTCCCCCACGCCCCTCCCCTCTGAAGTCCTCATTGTTTCTCATAGTCCATAGTCTCTCATGTTTCATTCCCCCTTCTGATTACCCCCCCTTTCTTTATCCCTTTCTTCCCCTACCGATCATCCTAGTTCTTATGTTCCATAGATGAGAGAAATCATATGATAGTTGTCTTTCTCTGCTTGACTTATTTCACTTAGCATTATCTCCTCCAGTGTGATGAGCTAAATAGCTTCTAATTTGAAGGGGCCACCCAAAGTTCAGTCTGCTGTTTTGCACCTGTGCCCCTTGCGCTGCTCAGCTCCGGGAGCTGGGAGCTGGGAACCAGGCCAGCAGCGCCTGCCTCGCCCACCTGCGGGCCTGGGCGGGGCCTGGGGCGGGGGCTCGTCTGGCCACGCCCCACCACGCCCCACCACGCCCCCGGAAAACCGCCTTGCACGTGCCAGCCAATCTGGGCACAGCGCGCGCACGTCCTCGCTGCGCCGTTATCCCGAGTCACGTGCCGGCGGCGTCACCACTAGGCGGGGGTGTCCTTCCGCCTAGGAAAGGAGTGCCGCGCCCCTTCCACCGGCGTCTGGGGCCCGCGACGACCCACGAGTGGAACGGACCCGCTGATGACAGGGAAGTGACGGCGAGCGGCGCAGCTCCGTGGCCCCAGGAGCGCCAGCTCGCTAGGTTGGGCGTCGAGGCGCGACGTTCGGGCGCGGAGGGATCCGGCGTGGGGTGACGGTTGGCGGCGAGGTGGCTGTTAGGGAGGCGGCGAGGTGCTGAGGCGATTTAGGGTCGCGGCGGCCTGGCTGGGTGCGTGGGTTTGTCTGCGGCTGCGGCTGTGGGCCTGGTGAGGTGGGGCGCCCGGGAGGGGGCCGGGGTGCGCAGGTTTGGGGGCCGCATGCCATGGAGGGGCGTCGCGGGCTGTGAGGGAGGAAGCAGCCCTGGGTTGGGGGGGCGCTGCCGGGGTCGGAGTGGGGCCTATCCCGGCAATGCGGGGGGTGGTTGGGGCCACTTCTACGGTCGGGGGGGCATTCCGGGACATGGCCGGGGCTCAGGCGGTTACTGTCTGGGTCAGGGGGCATTCCCGGGCTCTGCCCGGGTTTGGGGGGCACTGCCTGGTTGGGGGAGCAGTGTCTGGGTCAG